>NC_036857.1:31384381-31389491 GCF_002910315.2 Salvelinus sp. IW2-2015
AACACCCCCCTAGTCACGCTCTGACCTAGAGGGCTCTCTATGGTCAGGGCGTGACACCCATGGGGATAATAAAGACACTACGACTCTTGTGTGACTATACTGTTGACTTGAGTTGCATTGCTGAGAAGATGCAAAGTTGTACAGCTACTAGGTGATCTTATCTGATCTTCTCAGATATGACATGTGACATTTCAGCTTGCCTGTTGGTACAGGCTGCATGCGGTATGCTCCCTCTGGATAAGAGCGTCTGCTAAATGACTTAAATGTAAATGTAATTAGCTCTACATTGTCTTCGGGTTCAGAACCACAATTACAACCTGAGCGTAGCATTCTGGTCAGATTGACTTCATTCCACTTGTAACTGTGAGTGGGCGTTGGGAACGTTCTCTTTCCAGTCATTACAGTGACTTATTGCTGAGGTAAAAGTGGCTTTTCAATCTCACCACAGAGATGAAAAACAAGTATTATTTGTGTAGATAAATCATGCACGCCATCCAACAAATGTGAACCCGCTCCCCAAAGAAGTGATGAGAGCACATTTTTAAAGGTTGGTTTTAATGATCATACTATGGCATGTGCTTTCGCCCTGGGAGTTTAGTCCTTTTAAAGAACATTCTTCTCAGTTTAAACTTCAGGGGTGTGAGAATGACAATGACGCTGAGAATGCAAAAGAGTTTGAAAAGTAATAGTAGTGAATGTAAGAATGGTGAAATTCCTGCTTTAGCTAAAGATTATTAAAGTAGGTGCAGCCCTTGTTAAATGTGATGAGTGAGACATAGAGTATGACAGAAAAGAGAGAAGTAGCGGAGCAGTACGGGAGAGAATACCTGATTCATGCAGCTAATGTCTCATTGATGACGCGGCATTGTTTCTAACTTTCCCTTATTGCACCAACAGTTGACTTTTGGCTGCCGGTAATCATTTCTTTATGGTGTGTCCCTTTCGGGAAATTTGTCTTGCATCTCATCTCAAACTCATCACCACGTATAGTGCATAAATACATTTCCCTACATACAGCAATGTAAATCACAAGCAAAATTGTAACAACAAAAACAACACATTATATAGTTCATCTGGTAAGCAACATTTCATACAGGTCAGATTCATGGCGGGGGGGGGCGAATATGATTTCAGCGTTTTGGCAGTTTTGTGTACACGGGATCTGTATTGACGACCTGATGGTGTAGGTAGTTGGTTTTTGTTTGAGATGAATAGTTGAGTGTACCAGGCTTGGAAACAGAACGTGAGAACACTGAACGAAGGACGTGCAGATGTCAAGACAGGCACTCCAGGTCCAATGTAACCGTTGAAGACCGCACCCTCCTGAGCAGTTACTTAACAACAAAAAAATATAATTCGGTATTCATAACCTAAAGTGTAAAGAGATGAATGGGGCAAGATTGACTCATTTGTCATAAAGAGAGAGAGTGACAGATCTCTTCATAAGGGAGTATGGTTAAACAACAGAGAATTCTCTTTGGCAATACAATACAATTTTTATAGGTAGAATGTCAGACTGTCAGCCTGAGGGTGGCCTTGCAGTTAAGGCCGCCGCCCATGGCACATATGTGTATCTCCTGCCTGCGTGTGTACAAATCCCGGCACCTACTGAACCTACTTTAAGGGGTGGAGGGGGTAGGAAAGAATGTAAGACTGTCACTGAGATTACTGCTGATAATTTATGTCCTTCCTGAGGTGGATGAGTACATCATTGTCTTAATAAGAAGCTAAATCACAGAAGCTCTGATGTTTCCAAGCCATTATTTAACTCGTACTAGGTCAGGGATATTCAAACCAGAGCCTCAAGGTCTGTAGTAGTGCTGGTTATTTTCTTCCTCCGGTAGTTCATTGATTGATTTATGTCTTTGATAGGCCAGAGAGTCCGCTGACCTGGGGGTATCCCAAGCTTTGTCTGTTAGTTTACCACAACAAACTGCATAAAGAAAGCAAATGCTGACAGACCCCTTCACTGTAAAATAAAAGTAAATTTTAATATACAATTGTAAGGCAACCAGCTGAAATAGGATTGTGAATATGCTCAACAAAATAGCATTAGATTGAGTGAATTGATTGATCAATTCYACTTGAGAATTAATTCAACCTTGTTTGCATATTTCTCAGTGTAAAATTATATTTTTATGAAAATACATTACATATAGTAATATCCTCCATGTAGCCTAACTCTTACACACTCACATGGACACACGCACACACACACACATTTAAACAAAACAAATATTATACTTTTTTCATGATTACAGATCAATTCATTTATACATTTATAACTTTTTATTTTTGTACTTACAGTATGTATTGTATAGACATCTATATTTTTTTGTGGTGTAATTTCATATATGCCTTGTGCTTCCAACTACACCTGCAAACAGTTTTTTTTTCTTTCTATATTGCTATCTATCACTTGTTTTCTTTGGTGTAAATGAATAAATACATATATACAGTACCAGTCAAACGTTTGGACACACCCTACTCATTCAAGGGTTTTTCTTTATTTGTACTATTTTCTACATTGTAGAATAATAGTGAAGACATCAAAACTATAAAATAACACATATGATCATGTAGTAACCAAAAAAGTGTTAAACAAATCTAAATATTTTTAGATATTAGATGTTCTAAGTAGCCACCCTTTGCCTTGATGACAGCTTTGCACACTCTTGGCATTCTCTCATCCAGCTTCATGAGGAATGCTTTTCAACAGTCTTGAAGGAGTTTCCCACATATGCTAAGCACTTGTTGCCTGCTTTTCCTCACTCTGCAGTCCAACTCATCCCAAACCATCTCAATTGGGTTGAGGTTGGGTGATTGTGGAGGCCAGGTCATCTGATGCAGCACCATCTCATTATTGGTCAAATAGCCCTTACAAAGCCTGGAGGTGTGTTGGATCATTGTCCTTTTGAAAAAACAATGATAGTCCACTAAGCACAAACCAGATGGGATGGAGTATCACTGCAGAATGCGGTGGTAGTCATGCTGGTTAAGTGTGCCTTGAATTCTAAACAAATCACAGAGAGCATCACCAGCAAAAAAAAACACACCATAACACCTCCTCCTCCATGCTTCACAGTGGGAACCACACATGCAGAGATCATCTGTGCACTTACTCTGCGCTCACAAAGACACGGTGGTTGGAACCCAAACATTTCTAATTTGGACTCATCAGACCAAAAGGACAAGATTTCCACCTGTCTAATGTCCATTGCCTGTGTTTCTTGGCCCAAGCAAGTCTCTTCTTATTATTGGTGTCCTTTAGTAGTGGTTTCTTTGCAGCAATTTCACTATGAAGGCCTGATTCACGCAGTCTCCTCTGAACAGTTGATGTTGAGATGTGTCTGTTACTTGAACTCTGTGAAGCGTTTATTTGGGCTGCAATTTCTGAGYCTGGTAACTCTCATGAACTTGTCCTCTGCAGCAGAGGTAACTCTGGGACTTTCTTTCCTGTGGCGGTCCTCATAAGAGCCAGTTTCATCATAGCGCTTCATGGTTTTTGCGACTGCATTTGAAGAAACTTTCAAAGTTCTTGAAATGTTCCACATTGACTGACCTTCATGTCTTAAAGTAATGACGGACTGTCATTTCTCTTTGCTTATTTAAGCTTTTCTTGCCACAATATGGACTTGGTCTTTCCCAAATAGGGCTTTCTTCTGTATAGAAAAAATGAAGAAAATCCCTTGAATGAGTAGGTGTGTCCACATTTTTGACTGGTACTGTTGTGTAATTCCTATTGGAATCCAGCCAGAGTGAGGATATCCAACAATTMGAACTTTTAATCACCCACAACCTGCATTGAAAATGACTGCCAGGTTAGAGAATATTGATTCTTCTTCTATGGTATTATGGTGGTTCGCAAACATTCGTTAGAGGTGCATGCCACCACCTACTGTGTGGGCTGTATCCGCCTACTTTTTCTGAAGTGAGAATTCATTACACTGTGACACAAAAAGGGCAAGGAAAAGGGAAGATAAATTGTCCTACCAACTAACRCGTCACTGTAAATAAGAATTTGTTCTTACCTGGCTTTCCTAATTAAATAAAGGTTAAAAATAATAAAATAAAATGTAATAAAACCTACATCCATTAAAAGCTCACCACTATTGCACTACTTGGCCCTATCTGATCCTACACCCGGCCATTAGCCTGGGAGGACGGGACACCCAGTACGTTTCTGCAGCTGCCACCACATCTTTTTTTCTGTGATTTACACTCTATTTCTGCAGTACAGTTTATAACCATGGCTATGAACGCTAAGAAGCCAACTTTACTGAAGCACATGTTATTTCTACATTTACATTTGAACATTTGAGTCATTTAGCAGACATGCCTCTATCAGAGCCGACTTACAGTTAGTGCATCATCTTAAAACTCTTCAGGCTGCAAGCCGCGCGACATCGGGTCACTATGACAACAAGCCACTGGCAAGTGTCAAGGGCGCGAAATCAAAAGTCTATTTTTTTTAAATATTTACTTTCCACATATATCATAACAAGTCCAAAATCACAGCATTTGTAAGATAACATCTGTCATTCCAGCCAGCATTTGTTCCGAATTTTTTTCGTTTTTACAATGCTTTACTACGAGATAATGACACAATATGATGCGATATGTCATTTATCATTTTTTGCGTCAATGCACAAATAATATAAAGAGTGACAGACATCCGCATATCAAGGAGCACAAGTAGATGAAAAGTAGCATGCCGCCAACCTACTAAGCCCTAAAAAACCCTAAACCTAAATATTAACCCAGAAAAAAACTACATCTCAGATACAGTCCTATACTACAGTTACAGCAAAAATCTAGTGTTTGTTACAAAAAAAATGCATATTTTTAGCTATAATTATCAGTTTTAGCATTACTGTCCTGATGGATCCACATCTAGATAGCCACCATCATAGCTCGCAGCTCGGAAATCGTCACTGGGCAGTAGCCAGAGAAAACAGACAACCAACGTCAACTACTAATGATCACATCAGAAAAAGATTTTCAGAGAAATAATGTGGAAGCCTAGATGAAAGAGAAAGATCTATGTGAATCATGACAGTTTTGATCTAGATTCTTTAAATGTTTTAACAGCGAATAACCCAACCAAATA
>NC_036857.1:31394269-31410910 GCF_002910315.2 Salvelinus sp. IW2-2015
CGAAGCTGAGTTCATATTCACCTATAACGAGTGTTTTCCAGGAGCGCGGTCCATTTTCCTACCTTGCGCCCAGAAAAAAAAATTAAGTGCGCACTTATCACTCAAAGATGTTCCTTTCAGGTCCCTGACAGAGATAATCAAGTCCTTTTTTCTCCTCACTTCCGCATGACAACCAGGGGAAGATGTGTGACGTGTTTGTACAGTCCAAGTGCCAAGGCTTTTAGAAGAGTATCTTGAAGAGAGACATAGCTTCTTGAAATTTCTCTTTTTCCAGAAAATGGGCTGTAAAAAGAGTTATGTTTCACTTAGAGAAATAATTAAACCTGTTTTAGAAACTAGAAGGTGTTTATATCCAAAGGTAATAAATAATATGCATATTGTACGAGCAAGAATTGAGTACGAGGCCGTTTGAAATGGGCACCTTTTTTTCTGCTACTCAATAATTTCCTTGCAGCCATAAGAGTATTAAGATAGCTAGGTGGGACACCCCATTTTTACAGTCATAGTAAGTACATTTTTCCTCAATAAAGCAGCTATCAACAAGGTCAGAGCTAGTAAGGGGGGATAAAGGTCAAGTGAGTGTTAGTTTACACATTTTTCTTGTTAAATTATATAATCTATTGGCCTCGGCCTACTTACAGAGAGCCTCTTAGTATCCCTCGCCCTGGTCCCATCTTCCTTTACTACTCTCCTCACTGCCTCAGCATATGACACCTTCTGTACTTCTCTGACCCTGGCAACCTCAACCTGCTTTTCTCTCACAAGACACTTCTGATCTCCAGCAACATGGTTACTCCTACAGTTAACACACACAGCTTTTTCCCATCGATACAACACATTCTATTTGTCTCATGCCCCACTGCACATTTCTCACATCTAGGAATCTCCCTCCTACACACTGCTGCAACATGATCATAAGCTTGGCGCCTTGTCTGGCTGCATCACCACTTGGTATGGCAACTGTTTGGCATCCGACCACAAGGCGCTACAGAGGGTAGTGGATACGTCACCTGGAATACATTTCATTTAGCAGGTGTGCCTTGTTAAATGTTCATTTGTGGAATTTCTTTCCTTCTTAATGTGTTTGAGCCAATCAGTTGTGTTGTGACAAGGTAGGGGTGGTATACAGAAAAAGTAGGCGGATACAGCCCGCACAGTAGGTGACGGCATGCACCTCTAACGAATGTTTGCGGACCACCATAATACCATAGAAGAAGAGTCAATATTCCCTAGACTGGCGGTCATTTTCAATGCAGGTTATGGGTGATTAAAAGTTCCAATTGTTGGATATCCTCACTCTGGCTGGATTCCAATAGGAATTACACAGCAGTACCAGTCAAACATTTGGAAACTCACCTACTCATTCAATGTTTTTTTTCTATTTTRTTCTATACAGCAGATAGCCCTATTTGGTAAAAGACCAAGTTCATATTATGACAAGAACAGCTCAAATAAGCAAAGAGAAAGGACAGTCCATCATTAGTTCTTATTGCCACGTGCACAAGTACAGTGAAATGCCTTTCTTGTAAGCTCATTAACAGAAATGCATGAATCAATGGCAGTAGTGAAATAAAACATTTAAGAAGGACAAAAACACACGAGAATATAGAAGTAAGAATAACATGAGAAAGTAAATAAGCTATATAAAGGATCAGTTCCAGGATCAGGGCCAATACTATATTTACAGTGTGCAGGGATACTGGAGTAATAGGGGTAGATATGTACAGGAGTATGGTGACTAGGCATCAGGATATATGATAAACAGAGCTGCAGCAATGAACAGTATATGATTATTGTATGTAAGTGCATGTGTGTGTGTAGAGTCAGTATGAATGTGTGTACGTACATGTTATGTGTGTGTGAGCAAATTAAGTGTGTGTGTGAGCATGTGTGTGTGAGAGTGAGTGTGTAGAGTCCTGTGAGTGTACTTAGAGTCAGTGCAACAAAAAAAAGTAGAGTTCAAGTTCCTTGGTGTCCACATCACCAACAAACTATCATGGTCCAAACACACCAAGACAGTCGTGAAGAGGGCACGACAACACCTATTCCACCTCAGGAGACTGAAAAGATTTGTCATTGGTCCTCAGATAATCAAAAAGTTCAACAGCTGCACCATAGAGAGCATCCTGACAGGTTGCATCACTGCCTGACCGCAAGGCACTACAGAGGGTAATGTGTACGGCCCAGTACATCACTGGGGCTAAACTGCCTGCCATCCAGGACCTCTACACCAGGCGGTTTCAGAGGAAGGCCCTAAAAATTGTCAAAGACCCCAGCCACCCCAGTCATAGACTGTTCTCTCTACTACCGCATGGCAAGCGGTATCGGAGTGCCAAGTCTAGAACAAAAAGGCTTCTCAACAGTTTTTACCCCCAAGCCATAAGACTCCTGAACAGGTAATCAAATGGCTAACAGGACTATTTACATTGTGTACCCCCCCCCCCCCCCAACCCCTCTTTTACACTGCTGCTACTCTCTGTTTATCATATATGCATAGTCACTTTAACTATACATTCATGTACATACTACCTAATTTGGCCCGACCAACCAGTGCCCCCGCACATTGGCTAACCGGGCTATCTGCATTGTGTCCCGCCACCCACCACCCGCCAACCCCTCCTTCATGCTACTGCTACTCTCTGTTTATCATATATGCATAGTCACTTTAACCATATCTACATGTACGTACTACCTCAATCAGTCCGACTAACCGGTGCCTGTATATAGCCTCGCTACTGTTATAGCCTCACTACTGTATATAGCCTCGCTACTGTTATAGCCTCGCTACTGTTATAGCCTCGCTACTGTATATAGCCTCGCTACTGTATATAGCCTCGCTACTGTATATAGCCTCGCTACTGTTATTTTTCACTGTCTTTATACTGTTGTTTTTATTTCCTTACTTACCTATTGTCCACTTAATACATTTTTTGCGCTGTTGGTTAGAGCCTGTAAGTAAACATTTCACTGTAAGGTCTACACCTGTTGTATTCAGCGCACGTGACAAATAAACTTGGATTTGATTTGATATAGAGGTCCTGGATGGCAGGGAGCTCGGCCCCAGTGATGTTGGGGCAGTATACAAATTGGAGTGGGTCTGGGATGATGGAGTTGATGTGTGCCATAACCAGCTTTCGAAAGCACTTCATGATTACAGATGTGAGTGCTACAGGGCGTTAGTCATTGTGGCATGAAGCCTTAGAGTTCTTGGGAACAGGAATTATGGTGTCAGCTTCATGTGGGGATTACACAAAGGAACAAGGAGAGGTTGAAAATTACATTGAATATACCTGCCAGCTGATATGTGTATTCTCTGAGAACGCTTCCTGGAATACCGTCCAGCCCCACGGCTTTGCAAGTGTTGACCTGATTAAAGACTTTACTCATACCGGCCTCGGACAGCAAGATCACCCAGTCCTCTGGGTCAGCGGAAGCCCTCATGCGTGGCTCGGGGTTGTTGTTGTCAAAGCATTTAGTTCATCTGGTAGGGAGGCATCGTTGGGCAGATCACGGCTGGGTCTTCCTTTGAAATCCTTAATGAACTGTAGCCACTGGCACATGCGACAGGAGGCAGAGCCTGTGCGATATGATTTCCCCTTATTCCTATATTGTCCTTTTGCTCATTTGATGATTCTGCAGAGGTCGTAGTGGGACTTCTGGTACTTGTTTTAATTCTGAGTTACTTTAATTGATTCAATAGTCCCCAACCTCATCTCCACCCAACCTGACACCACATATGGATCAGCCAGAAGGCAAGGATGCAGTTTCTCAAAAAATCTCACTCCCAGTTGGCCAGAATCATCTTTGTCATCATCGGGCGCCATTGTCCTCGCTAATGATGTGCAGTTCGCAAATTATACGTTATTTTATAACAACTCTTTTAACTGACTCGAGAGTCATGATTRGTTTTTCTGAGTGACTTGTTCATTTTAGTCACTCATTGACCTCATAGTGCTGGCCACAATGAGTCCTACAGCAGAATTAATACACGCTCATCCTGCTCAGCAGCTCCAGAGACATGCTCCGATCACCAACTGTCTGTCATATGCGCACAGGGAAATACTGATGATTGTGAACATAGAGAAGAAAAAMACATTTAGAACTGATAATTGATCGCATGGTGCGCAAATTACATTGTGCTTATCATCCTTATGAGCGTCAAGCAATGCATTCCGCCAAGAGTAATTCACAATTTATTCCGGTTGTGGCCACAACTAGGTCTCGTTTCAAATGTATCAAGAAATAATCGTGTCTGTATGCCTAGCAATCAACAATGGTACATTGTTTAAAGCGCACTTTTACAAGTCTCACTCACAAATGACAGCTCCAATAAGTCTCCTTTGGTGAATGACATGTGAACAAAAGGCTTGTAGAGTCGTGACTCTTTCGAGTTTTCAGTTCATTGTTCGCCGATAGGTGATCCTGCCTGGCCCCTATGGTGAACAAGAGGCTTGTAGAACCATGACCCACACTGGCACACACAGGCCGAATCAACGTTGTTTCCAAGTAATTTCAAACCAACATGGAATAGACATTGAATTGACGTCTGTGCCAAACTTGGATGAATTTTCAGTTCATTGTTCACCGGTCCTGCATGCTCTGGGCACTACTGACTCAAATGAATGAAATTAGCAGAAAGATTTGTTGTTTTGACTGAACGAGTCAAAAAGATCTGAATCAGTAAAAAAGCGCTACCCTTTCCATCACTAGTCAGTCCGCCCATGACGCCAAAGAAGACGCTTTTGATCATTGACAGCAGGAAAGGGATTATCTCAAAGACCTCAAGATGCAAACCAACTTCTGGTAAAACGACAATACTGTGTAGTTAACTGAACTAAAATGGTTATTTATATGTATCATTGCTACATTTCTACATGTTTTATTGGTTTCAAGGAGCTGGCATAGCATACCTAATGACCCGAAAAACAACYACCGTGTTTACACTTCGATTTATTGAACTGATGAGTAACCCGTTGAACTTTCTGCAACGATCAGTAGTCTCCATATCTGATTATGGCAATGTATGTTGTATATTCCATAGTATACTTTCCAGTTTTCTATTTCTTGTTCCATCTTTTACTGCCTCTCCCTTATTTAAAAAAAAATACAGAACAATCCTCAGTCAGTCTCACTTTCTGCTCCACACCCCTTCGCTGACAGGCTCCCCTGGGGTCATACTCTGTGCTGCAAGTATCAGCAGAAGCCTGCACTTCTGTGCCAAAAACATTAACGCCTGTCGGCTARAGAGCCACACCTCAAGTCCTTACACATACTATTTGTGACAGGTATTCAGCTGGTCTTGGAGGCCAAATGTAAGTCATTTTTTGTATAAKAATCAATTGAATAGTAGAACTAATTTGGCTGACCTGGTGACTTACTGATTTTGTGCCTTCACACACAGAACAGATGTATGAAAATGGGTCAGTGAAGAACATGACACTGAATCATGAACCACGACAGCTCATTAGGTTTAAATGTATATGATGACGAATTCCCCAAATATTCTCAACCTGCTGCAGATCCTCTGTACAGTCCAGCATTGCCAGGCTCCTGGGAAAGTTGTTGGTACATGCCCAAGAGACAGTGTCATACCGTTGGTTGGCTGTAGTATAGTAGAGATGCCGGCGCTTACATAAATAGGTGTGGACTAGATGAGTGCGCCCGATCGCACCACTGTCACATGACTGACAATTAAGCCATGAGCCAGATGATCTAGTTGGCTGCAGCTTGGTATCACTGTGTGGTCTGGATGGGAGACTGCTTGGCCAATGGTGCTGCTTTCCCAGYTCTCATTGGCTGGATGACAATGTGTGTTACTCCATCAATCTGTCTGTACTGGACCAATCATAACTAGTGCCATTGTTTTGACAGAGTTTATGTATATATATATAAATATATATGCACTGAAGTCTCTTGAGAGGAAACAATCCCTAAACCTACTATGGGGAGTTTGTAGAGTCAATATTGGAGAAAATCGATGAAGATAAATACCATGATTACTATAACACAAGATTAGAATGGTATTTGGTATTTTATTAAGATCCCCATTAGCTGTGAACTGTGAAAAGATCCATGGTGGCATGTCTGGTGGGGTAAGTGTGTGTCAGAGCTGTGTGTAAGTTGACTATGCAAACAATTTGGAATTTCAACACATTCATGTTTCTTATAAAAAGAAGAAGTGATGCAGACAGTCTCTCCTCAACTCTTAGCCAAGAGAGACTGGCATGCATAGTATTTATATCAGCCCTCTGATTACAATGAAGAGCACGATGTGCCACTGTTCTGGACCAGCTGCAGCTTAACTAGGTATTTCCTTGCAGCACTGGACCACACGACTGGACAATAATCAAGATTAGACAAAACTAGTGCCTGCAGAACTTGCTTTTGGAGTGTGGTGTCAAAAAAGCAGAGCATCTCTTTATTATGGACAGCTCTCTTCCCATCTTTACAACCATTGAATCTATATGTTTTGACAATGACAGTTTACAAGGTAATGCCAAGAAATGTAGTCTCCTCAACTTGTTCAACAGCCACACCATTCATTACCAGATTCAGCTGAGGTCTAGAACTTAGGTAATGATTTGTACCAAATACAATGCTCTTAGTTTTAGAGATGTTCAGGACCAGTTTATTACTGGCCACCCATTCCAAAACAGACTGCAACTCTTTGTTAAGGGTTTCAGTGACTTCATTAGCTGTGGTTGCTGATACGTATATGATTGAATCATCAGCATACATGGACACACATGCTTTGTTTAATGCCAYTGGCAGGTCATTGGTATAAATAGAAACGAGTAGAGGGCCTAGAGKGCTGCCCTGCAGTACACCACACTTTACATGTTTCACATTAGAGAATCTTCCATTAAAGAAAAGCCTTTGAGTTCTATTAGATAGATAGCTCTGAATCCACYATATGGCAYAGGTTGACAAGCCATAACATATATGATTTTTCAACAACAGGTTATGGTCAATAATATCAAAGGCTGCACTGAAATCTAACAGTACAGCTCCCAAAATCTTCCTATTATCACTTTCTTTCAACTAATCATCAGTCATTTGTGTCAGTGCAGTACATGTTGAGTGCCRTTCTCTATAAGCATGCTGAAAGTCTGTTGTTAGAAATAGCATTGTATTTGGTCGAACACAATTTTCCCCAACAGTTTGCTAAGAGCTGGCAGCAAGCTTATAGGTCTGCTGTTAAAACCAGTAAAAGCTGCTTTACCACTCTTGTGTAGGGGAATTACTTTGGCCTCCCTCCAGGCCTGAGGACAAAGACTTTCCTCTAGGCTAAGATTAAATATATGACAGATAGGAGTGGCTATAGAGTCAGTTGTCAATGCCAGGAGGTTTTGTCATTATTGATCAATAACAATAATTTTCCCACCTCTCCCACACTAACTTTATAGAATTCAAACTTGCAATGCTTTTCTTTCATAGTTTTTTTTTTATGCATGAATACTTTGGCTCACTGTTCGTTGTTGGCATTTACACTTTGCCAATGAAGTAATCATTAAAATAATTGGCAACATTAAATGGTTTTGTGATGAATAAGCCATCTGATTCGATGAAAGATGGAGTTGAATTTGTGTTTCTGCCCATAATTTCATTTAAAGTACTCCAAAGTTTTTTTTATCGTTCTTTATATCATTGATTTTGGCTTCATAATACAGTTTCTTCTTCTTTTTGTTGAGTTTAGTCAAATAATTTCTCAATTTTCAGTAAGTCAGCCAGTCAGATGTGCAGCCAGACTTATAGGTCACTCCCTTTGCACTGTCTCTTTCAACCATACAGTTTTTCAATTCCTCATCAATCCATGGATCCTTAACAGTTCTAACAGTCAGTTTCTGAACAAGTTCATGTTTATCATTAATTGGAAGAAGCAATTTCATAAATTCATCAAGTGCAGCGTCTGGATGCTCCTCATTATTCACATCAGACCAACAAATATTTTTTACATCATCCACATGTATGATCTCTTATATATTATTTTAGGCCCACCTGTTGGAACTTTGGCTTTCCTGGATATAGCCACAATATTGTGATCACTTCATCAAATGAGTACAGATAGAGCTTTAGAACATAGTTCTAGAGTATTAGTAAAAATGTGATTGATACATGTGGATAATCTTGCTCATGTAGTGTTTGTAAACACCCTGGTAGATGAATAACCTGAACCAGATTACAGACACTGGTTACAGTAAGAAGCTTCCTCTTGAGGGGAAAGGAAGATTGAGCATTTTACATGAAGCAGACTGACATTGTACCTGACCTTTTTCCATGACCTCATTCCATAACACAAGGTTGAGCTGTTACATATAAACTGTATATAACCTGTATACTGTACTGTATAGTAAAGTATTGTCCACTCAGAAGCAACAAGATGCTTTTGGCTTCTCCCACAACATACTGTACTGTATATCAACAAGATTGTGAAACCTGTGTGAACAAATCAAATCAAATCTTATTGGTCACATACACATGTTTAGCAGATGTTATTGTGGGTGTAGCGAAATGCTTGTGTTTTTAGCTCAAACCTAAAAGTAAAAGAATGGAATTAAGGAATATATAAATATTAGCAGGTATATCTCTCTGGTCACCCCCAAAACCAATTCTTCCTTTGGCCACCTCTCCTTCCAGTTCTCTGCTGCCAATGACTGGAATGAACTACAAAAATCTCTGAAACTGGAAACACTTATCTCCCTCACTTAATCATTATTAAGCACCAGCTGTCAGAGCAGCTCACAGATTACTGCACCTGCACATAGCCCATCTATAATTTAGCCAAAACAACTACCTCTCCCCCTACTGTATTTATTTATTTATTTWGTTCCTTTGCACCCCATTATTTCTATCTTTACTTTGCACATCCTTCCACTGCAAATCTACCATTCCAGTGTTTTACTTGCTATATTGTATTTACTTCGCCACCATGTCCTTTTTTTTGCCTTTACCTCCCTTATCTCACCTCATTTGCTCACATTGTATATACTTATTTTTTCTACTGTATTATTGACTGTATGTTTGTTTTTAATCCATGTGTAACTCTGTGTTGTTGTATGTGTCGAACTGCTTTGCTTTATCTTGGCCAGGTTGCAATTGTAAATGAGACCTTGTTCTCAACTTGCCTACCTGGTTAAATAAAGGTTAAATATTAATTAATTAATTAATTAGGATGAGTAATGTCGGAGTGGCATAGACTAAAACACAGTAGAATATAATACAGTATATACATATGAGATGAGTAAAGCAAAAATATGTAAACATTATTAAAGTGACTAGTGTTCCATTATTAAAGTGGCCAGTGATTTCAAGTCTATGTATATAGGGCAGCAGCCTCTAATGTGCAGGATTACGTAACRGGGTGGAATCCGCCTAGTGATGGCTATTTAACCGTCTGATGGCCTTGAGATAGAAGCTGTTTTTCAGTCTCTCGGTCCCAGCTTTGATGCAGCTGTACTGACCTCACCTCCTGGATGATAGTGGGGTGAACAGGCAGTGGCTCGGATGGTTGTTGTCCTTGATGATATTTTTGACCTTCCTGTGACATTGGGTGCGGTAGGTATCCTGGAGGGCAGGTAGTTTGCCCGCGGTGATGCGTTGGGCAGACCACACAACCCGCTGGAGAGCCCTGCGGTTGCGGGTGGTGCAGTTGTTGTACCAGGCGATGATACAGCCCGACAGGATGCTCTCAATTGTGCATCTGTAAAAGTTTGTGAGGGTTTATTCAGCCTCCTGAGGTTGAAMAGGCCCTGTTGCACCTTCTTCACCACACTGTCTGTGTGGCTGGACTATTTCCGATTGTCAGTGATGTGTACGCAGAGGAAGTTGAAGCTTTCCACCTACTCCACTGCGGTCCCGTCGATGTGGATAGGGGTGTGCTCCGTCTGCTGTTTCCTGAAGTCCACAATCAGCTCCTTTGTTTTGTTGACATTGAGTGAGAGGTTATTTTCCTGGCACCACACTCCGAGTGCCCTCACCTCCTCCCTGTAGGCTGTCTCATCATTGTTGGTAATCAGGCCTTCTACTGTTGTGTCGTCTGCAAACTTGATGATTGAGTTGGAGGCGTGCGTGGCCATGCAGTCATGGGTGAATAGGGAGTACAGGAGGGGGCTGAGCACGCACCCTTGTGGGGCCCCTGTGTTGAGGATCAGCGAAGTGGAGGTGTTGTTTCGCACCTTCACCACCTGGGGGCTGCCTGTCAGGAAGTCCAGGACCCAGTTGCACAGGGCGGGGTTCAGACCCAGGGCCCTGAGCTTAATGATGAGCTTGGAGGGTACTATGGTGTTGAATGCTGAGCTATAGTCAATGAACAGTATTCTTACATCGGTATTTCTCTTGTCCAGATGGGATAGGGCAGTGTGCAGTGCGATGGCGATTGTATCATCTGTGGATCTATTGGGGCGGTAAGCAAATTGAAGTGGGTCTAGGGTGTCAGATAAGGTAGAGGTGATATGATCCTTATTAGCCTCTCAAAGCACTTCATGGTGATAGAAGATAGTGCTACAGGGCAATAGTAATTTAGTTCAGTTACCTTTGCTTTCTTGGGTACAGCAACATTGGCAGACATCTTGAAGCAAGCAGACTGGGATAGGGAGAGATTGAATATGTCCGTAAACACTCCAGCCAGCTGATTAACGGCTTTCAAATACAAAGGGTAAACAATACTTTTTTTGCGGTGAATCTGTTGCCTTGTGATGTGGGGATGCTGAATTCCGCACACTCCCTGGTCGCAGATAGATTTAGGACTTAGTTTCAACTCTGTGTGTGAAATAAAGGGCCTCTCTCATTGATACGCCCCCTTCATTGATAGGCCTACACCTCCATCACATATTTTTCCAGGATGGCAAGCCCCGACAAGCGGCAAAGCCCATCCTAGAACCCTTTGAAGTGAAATGTGAGGTTTTTAAAGGTTGAAGGAGATTAGTTTGCCTTGTCCCAGCCTGCATTGTGCTACGGGTATCAACTGTACATTATTTGTATGGAGCCCAGTCTATCTGCTCTTATATTTTAAGCTGACAACCAGAACAACCCACTGGGCACACACTGGTTGAATAAACTTTGTCTCCACATGATTCTCAATGAAATGACATTCAACCAATGTGGAATAGACATTGAATTGACCAGTTCTAACACACATTTCTTATGTAATTTACCTCAATGTGGACTTTAATATTCAACTTGTCTAACAATCTGCTGATGTCTGCACTAAATCAAATCAAATCAAATGTTTTCTGTCACATGCGCCGAATACAACAGGTGTAGACTTCACAGTGAAATGCTTACTTACAAGCCCATAACCAACAATGCAGTTTTAAGAAAAATAAGAGAAGGGAAAAATGTAAATAAAAGTAACAAATAACTAAAGAGCAGCATTAAAATAACATTAGCATGGSTATATACAGGGGGTATCAGTACAGAGTCAATGTGTGGCGGCACCGGTTAGTAGAGGAAATTGAGGTAATATGTACATGTAGGTAGAGTTAAAGTGACTACYCATAGATAATAAACAGAGAGTAGCAGCAGTGTAAAGGGGGGGTAGCCATTTGATTAGKTGTTCAGGAGTCTAATGGCTTGGGGTTAAAAGCTGTTAAGAAGCCTTTTGGACCTAGACTTGGCGCTCTGGTACCGCTTGCCGTGCGGTAGCAGAGAGAACAGTCTATGAAGGGTGGCTGGAGTCTTTGACCATTTTTAGGGCCTTCCTCTGACACCGCCTGGTATATAGGTCCTGGTTTATTGTATTTAACCTTTATTTAAACAGGGAGTCACATTGAGATAAAAATATATATATATTTTACTAGAGAGCCCTGTACACGTTACAATAAAAACAGAATATTAAAACAACATACACATATACACTACCATTCAAAAGTTTGGGGTCACTTAGAAATGTCCTTGTTTTTGAAAGAAAAGCATTGTCCATTATTGTCCATTTATAACGATGTATGCTGAGAGTCGGGAAGCAAGTTCAGGGAGTGAATACATTTAATWAATAAATGAACAAAACAAGAAACACAAACAGCGCACTGACATGAAACAGCAACAATGACGACTGGGGAAGAAACCAAAGGGAGTGACATATACTGTAAAGGGCAGGTAATTAAGGAGGTGATGAAGTCCAGGTGAGTGTCATTATGTGCGTAACGCTGGTGAAAGGTGTGCGCCCTAACAAGCAGCCGGAGAGGGAGCACACATGACACCATTAAAATAACATAAAATTGGCCTTCTTCAGACTAGTTGAGTATCTGGAGCATCAGCATTTGTGTGTTCGATTACAGGCTCAAAATGACCAGAAACAAAGTACTTTCTTCTGAAACTCGTCAGTCTATTCTTGTTCTGAGAAATGAAGGCTATTCCATGTGAGAAATTGCCAAGAAGCTGAAGATCTCGTACAACGCTGTGRACTACTCTCTTCACAGAACAGCGCAAACTGSCTCTAACCAGAATAGAAGGAGGAGTGGGAGGCCCCGGTGCACACCTGAGCAAGAGGACAAGTACTGTACATTAGTCTAGTTTGAGAAACAGACGCCTCACAAGTCTTCAACTGGCAGCTTCCTTAAAAGATGAACATTCGTGAGACGCAGAAGAAATAAAAAGATGCTGGAAGAGTGCTTGACGCCATCTGTCAAGCATGGTGGAGGCAATGTGATGGTCTGGGGGTGCTTTGGTGGTGGTAAAGTGGGATATTTGTACAGGGTAAAAGGGATCTTGAAGAAGGAAAGCTATCACTCCATTTTGCAAAGCCATGCCGTACCCTGTGGATGGCGCTTAATTGGAGCCAATTTCCTCCTACAACAGGACAATGACCCAAAGCACAGCTCCAAACTATGCAAGAGGGAAGAAGCAGTCAGTTGGTATTCTGTCTATGATGGAGTGGCCAGCACAGTCACCGGAAGTTTGAAGGACACAATTACAAATCGTTATTTATGACGTCTTGACTATTCATTTAGTAACTCATTTCATGTATGTCTTCATGGAAAACAAGGACATATCTAAGTGACAAACGAACAGTTCTGCAAGGTGCAATACAGAAAACAGAAAACAACTACCCACCAAGCACAGGTGGGAATGAGGCTACCTAAGTATGGTTCTCAATCAGAGACAACGATAGACAGCTGCCTCTGATTGAGAACCACACCAGGCCAAACACCTAGAAATACAAAACATAGAACAAAACATAGAATGCCCACCCCAACTCACGCAATGACCTTAACCAAAATAGAGACATAAAAAAGGAACTAAGGTCAGGGCGTGACAGCAGGAAGATGCGCTGGTGCCACTCAGGCAGTTTAAATCATTGATTGAGGACCTCTATGTAGTTGAATGTGATTGCTTTCATTAAATATGTTTATTTTTGTTTATTTTGCTGAATTATATTGTTTTATACACATACACTACCATTCAAAAGTTTGGGGTCACTTAGAAATGTCCTTGTTTTTTAAAGAAAAGCATTGTCCATTATTGTCCATTTATAACGATGTATGCTGAGAGTCGGGAAGCATACATGGGATAAAATTAATTGGGATAAAATTAATAAATGAACACTTTCGCTTTGTTGTTTTTGTTCAAGTGTTCGTATTTATTAAAAGTATTATGAATACTTACCACGCTGCACCTTGGTCCTCTTCTCCTTCTCCCGACGACYTTCGTTACACCTGCAGTGATCTCTGCATATTGTTCCACAATTAAGGGCAAAACAACAAAATGCAGATTTTRCCAAATCTGTGGAGACTGAAGGGATCTCTAATGTTATCCATTCCTGTGAACGGGTTTGGTAACTTATGATTCTTATCTTAATTAATGATGTTACATACAGAGGGAGTTTCTGTAAGATTTCTTTGTAAATAAATAAAAGAGAATGCAGCTCTCTTCTTAGAGACAGAGAGGTCCATCCCACATTTTTATAAAATAATGGACCCAAAATCGATCCCTGAGGAACACCTTTTTGAATTTCAAGAAATTCAGATTTAACCCCATCTATTAAGATGGCCTGAGGTCTGTRGCTAAGATAATTCTGAAACCATAAACAGGCTGTATATCCCAGGCCTARTCTTGATAATTTCTTCAGCAAAACAGAATGATCAACAGTGTCGAAAGCCTTTGACAGCTCAATAAACAAGGCAGTAGAGCTCTTTTTAGCATCCAAGGCATTGACAAGATCAWTAACAACTAGCGTGGTTGCTGTGGTAGTACTATGCCCAGGCCTAAACCCTGATTGGTTTATATTAAGAATACAATTATCAGATAAAAAGGAACAAAGTTGMACATTAATGTCACACCATGATCTGTTTCACCTGWCTTTGTGYTTGTCTTCAACCCCCTCCAGGTTTCGCCCATCTTCCCCATTATCTCCTGTATATTTATACCGGTGATCTCTGTTTGTCTGTTGCCAGTTCGTCTTGTTTGTCAAGTCAACCAGCGTTTTTGTATCAGCTCCTGCTTTTCCCCAGTCTCTCTTTTCTCGTCCTGGTTTTGACCCTTGGCTGTCCTGACTGTGAGCCCACCCGCTACCACTGCCTGAGACTGCCTGCCGTCCTGTACATTTGCCCCGTCTCTGGATTACCGACCTCTGCCTGACCTGACCCTGAGCATGCATGCCTGCCTTCCTGTACCTTTGCCTCTGTTGCTGTAATCAACATTGCTACTTCGACACGGTCTGCATCTGGGTCATACCTTATCCTGATAGTAGGAATTGGCCATGACTGACCCAGCGGACCCGGGCCAGCTGCACAACGCCATCTCCTCATGTGAAGCCACCATCGGGAGGCACGAGGAACTGCTTCGTAGCCTTATGGAGGGGATCCAAACGTTGGCTGAACGCCATGACCGGGCATTGAACAGTAACCCCACAGCCCGACAGTAACCCAGCTGCTAGCTGCACCGTCTCATCGGCCACTCCATCTTCTCCACTCCCCCCCCCCCACACACCTAGGCTACCTTAGAGCTCAGAGTGCCCTCATTTTCGAGCTTCAGCCCTCCTCCTTCCCCTCGGATCGCTCCAAGGTAGCCTATCTAATCACGCTGATGTCCGGGAGGGCTCTCACCTGGGCTAATGCTGTATGGGAACAGCAGCTGGCTATATGCATTAGTCTGGAGGGGATCGTGGGAGAGGTGAATAAGGTTTTTTACAGCCCGTTCTCCGGGAGAGAAGCTGCCCGGGAGCTAATCCAGCTTCGGCAGGACTACTGCAGTGTGGCTGACTACAGTATACGCTGGATTTCCGCACGTTGGCAGCGGAGAGTGCTTAGAACCAGGAAGTACTGTTCGATATGTTCCTGCACYGCATCTTGGAGGAGGTCAACGACGAGCTTGCTGCTCGGGAGTTACCTACGGATCTCAATTCCCTCATCGCTTTGACCATCCGCATCAATGGGCGACTACGGGAACAACGGAGGGAGAGGAAATTTGACTTTGRTCGCACGTCCAACGATTRCACCTTGCCTCCGAGTCATCCCGGAAGTCCCAGACGATCCRGTTGCCGAGAGAACCCGAGGCCTCCCGACCTTCCCCGAGAGTCGCCGGAGARGGCTGAGTCACTGCTTCCTGAGCCTATGCAACWAGYTAGAGCTGGGCTATCGCCAGCGGAACGYCAATTCAGGATCAACACGAAGAGTTGTCTGTATTGCGGGACTCTTTGTCATTTTGTGTCTTCTTGTCCTTTTTAAGAGATCAGGCTCACTGGTAGGAGCGAGTACTCTGGTGGGCCATAGGTAGAACTTTCCTGCTTCCCTTGCTCACAACCCTGTTCATGCCATTCTGCTGTGGGGTAGCCGGTCTAAATCTTTCCGGGTCCTCATTGACTCCGATGAGAGTTTTTTGGACGCTACCCTGGCTTCTGAGCTAAAATCACTGGCCATTAGGAGCGCCAACTCTGGGCGAGCATTTTCTTGTTTGCTTATGGCACCATACKGCTCTTTGAATGCGCTCTTAGTGCCAGCATCGATTTCTGGTGGTAAATAGACAGCTACGAAAAATATAGATAAACTATTTTGGTAAATAGTGTGGTCTACAACTTATCATGATGTATTCTAACTCAGGCAAGCAGAACCTCGAGAAACTTCCTTAATATTAGAGATCGCGCACCAGTTTTTAACAAAGAAATACACACCCCCTCTTCTAAGCTTTCCCAAAGCAGCCGTTCTGTCCTGCCGATGTATAGCAAACAGCTAGATTTATATTTACCATATTCAGCCACGACTCGTAGAAAAATAGGATATTTAAATTCTACAGATCACGTTGATAGGATAGCCTTGGACGGGGTTCATCCAGTTTTGGATGTGATAGCTGTTGTGATAGCTGTTCTGATGTCCAGAAGCTCTTTTCGGTCACAGGAAACGATGGCGGAAACATTATGTACAAACATAATTGAGGCTGTTCTGAGGGCAAAAGGGGGTGKAACTCAATATTAGGAAGATGTTCCTAATATTTTGTACACTTAGTGTAGAGGGAATGCTGCCACAGGGTATTCCTTATTTCCTGTCAGAATATTCCTTTACATACACTCAATTAGTATTTGGTAGCATTGCCTTTAAATTGCCTTCAAACGTTTTGGGTAGCCTTCCACAAGCTTCCCTCAAAAAGTTGGGTGAATTTTGGCCCATTCCTCCTGACAGAGCTGGTGTAACTTAGTCAGGTTTGTAGGCC
>NC_036857.1:31417185-31544144 GCF_002910315.2 Salvelinus sp. IW2-2015
CCCTTGCTCACACACGCTTTTTCAGTTCTGCCCACAATTTTCTATAGGATGGTCAGGGCTTTGTGATGGCCACTCCAATACCTTGACTTTGTCGTCCTTAAGCCATTTTGCCACAACTTTGGAAGTATGCTTGGGGTCATTGTCCATTTGGAAGACCCATTTGCGACCAAGCTTTAACTTCCTGACTTATGTCTTGAGAGGTTTCTTCAATATATCCACATAATTTTCCTGCCCCATGATGCCATCTATTTTGGAAGTGCACCAGTCCCTCCTGCAGAAAAGCACCACTAAGTGAAATAATCTGTCTGTAAACAATTGTTGGAAAAATGACTTGTCATGCACAAAGTAGATGTCCTAACTGACTTACCAAATCTATAGTTTGTTAACAAGAAATTTGTGGAGTGGTTGAAAAACAAGTTTTAATGACTCCAACCTAAGTGTATGTAAACTTCTGACTTCAACTGTATATGCTGTATACCCACGTATTTTTCAGTGGGCATTGCATATACTCAGTTCTTCATCCCACGATGGATATCAAAGTAGTGTAGTGGAGGTATACACCATATCAATTAATAAGGTTTATGGAACAGATCAGAATGTTTAGCTTAAAATGTCGATAAACTCTTATTTCTTCACATTTTAGGCGCAGCAATGTGCACACGGGGGTTAGGCCTACGCATGAATGCTTCAKAATGCAATTTGCAGGAAAACACCATTCTAAAATGAGCACCYCACATGTGAACAGTTTCATGGACAGAGATGGAAATATCCGTTAGAAATTTAGAAAGAGGGGAGATCTCAAGATGCAACCRTATCATGGGTTGCTAATATGACAAGGATAATGCCCTTGGCTCTTAGACAATGAAAGAACGTTGAACGAAAACCAATAGAACAGCAGAATGCATAGAAGGAAGRCTTTATAAYATAATTGCCTCCACGTTTCTATAGTGGGATTTTGGCTATAGGCTACTTTGAAGCAAGGTAAGACATGCCTCATAATATGAAGTAAAACGTCCKGGTTTCAAATAATTAAGAGACAGGAAAAATGTACAGATGCTAATGATAGGCTTAAATTCTAATGGTAGTTTGAAGGCTTTCCTGAAAAACCTTTCTCAGTTAAATGCTAACTAGCTACAACGTAGCTATGCTTACTGGCAGAAATGATATCATGATTATTTGCATTTATCCAGTGGCCGTTAGTTTAGCTACTCCATCTCATGTGACAGAACCACCTCAAACAAAAACAGTGCCTAGGTGCCTGTGCACTTGACTTAAAGAGTCATTCCCCCCCCCCCCCCCCAAACCTCAAAAGTGGTCTATTGATGTGGTATAGCATTGTTATGCACTTAGAACATCCAATTTTGTTTTTTCTTCTATTCAAAAAAGTGGGACTGAAACCTGAAAGAAAAAGGAACCTGTGGAATTTCTGACTCAGTTAACAGTCTCAGTTATCTGTTTCAATAGTAAGACCTACTATTAGCCTACGTGCACAGTACAGCTTGGGTTGGCCTGACTGTGAAAGACCAATATGGAAGTTATTATTTTTGTCAGAGTGTATGTCGCTGATTCTCATATAATTTGTCACACAGGGTGCCTTTCTAGTTTGGGATAAAAATATATCATTTGGAGTAATCCCACTTCTCCAGGCACCTGTACAACACTGGGTGACTGCTGTGTTATTGTTTGAACTGCAGGTTGCCAACTGCAGGGGGAAAAGCACATCTCTTTACTCCTTCACCAAAATGTACTGTAAGTACACTGACTGCAGCGGCACTCGTACTCTCCTYCTATAATGACAAATCTTAAAATCCAACGTAATGCCCTATTCTGTGCCGATTAGTGCACTTAGAAGGTGGCACCGTGGTAGTACCTTGGCTTGTTATCCGGTTTATCTCCTTGTATGCATATCTATCCTTGGCCGTAAAGAGCATGGAATCCACAGCTGTCTCAAGTGACGYTGTCTCAAAGAGGCCCCAAAGGAGACAAGCAGGTTTTTGATTTTAGAGCTTTTTGAGTCGATGCGACATGGAGGTCAAATTCAAGATACAWCCCAGCTAGCACATAACATTCTGAGAACCATATGTTTCTTAGAGCTTGGTGAGAGCGTGGTTGTCCTATGGTTATTTTGCACACGACCTTCCTACAACTTTCTGGGAATTGTTGCTTTACTTTGGAACATTCTCAGCACAATTAAGGAACTTCACAAAAGAAAACGTTATTTTCTTTGTATTTTATTACTTTAACAGAACTTTCCTAAAAGTTCTAAAATGGTTACATTTCATTTACATTTTGGTAATGTTTTAAGAACGTTCTCCAACTGGTTCGACATTGGAAGTGTTCCCAAATAGGTCAGTGAACCTTAAGAAACTACGTTCTTCTGTGGGAATTTCAATACTTCCGCATAACGTTTTCTGCAGTTATGTTCTCAGAACATTAAGAAAASTTTCCATGAAAACCACAAGAAGACATTAGTAACATTCAAAGAATGCTCTAAGAATTTTATTTAAAAACAATATACATTCAGTTCTTATCATCAACAAAACTCTCTCTATCCTCTGTTGGCTGACACACTAATTGGCCACACCTTATCTTGTTTAATTTGAAATGGAGTCTGTTTGAATAGACTAAAATTAACAGCTTTAACGAGTCACGCTAGCTCCATCCTGGTGGCGCAGTGGACTAATTCCATGGACAGAGAAAAGAAGATCATAGGTTTGAAACTCACTGATGGCGTGCCACAATAAAATATAAATGTTTTTGCATGATTAATGCCGAAGCAAATTCATTTCCATTTGTCCTACAGTATCTGTGCTTGGAGATCAAAATAGTTAACCTAAGCTAGCAGTGTTATTAAAAGTCTTATTTAAACATTCAGTGAATGTTTTAAGGGAGATATTGAAAAACATTTTGTTCACAACATTTAGAGAATGTTCATTTCCGTTCTCAGAACGTTAATAAATCGTCCCAGGAAAACTTTCAGGGAAACATAGTAAAACTTTTTCAGAACCTCCCCGCCTCCTAACATTTTTCCCAGAACAGGCTAAATTTTCACTTTCGTTCTAAGAATGTTTAAAAAGTGTTCAGTTTTAATGTTCAAATTACGTATGGCTTTGTTCRCAGAACCAATGGGACACCAAAAACATACGTTCCCACAACTGGGAAGAACCATTTGAACAGTTTTCTACTATAACATGAATGTGGTGCTTTACATTYATCTAACAATTCATAAGAGATATAGGTTGGAGCACTGCATGCCAGAATGTATYTTTTATGCATAGTAAATACATGATATGTGCACTCAGGCTGCATTAGCTGGCCATGTATCTCATTGGTATCAGGCCAGCCTACRTAAGGGAAAGCCCACCTAATTGATAATGTCATATTTTTGTACATGTTGATTCATTTTGTATTTTACATGTAGTATCACACCACTTCAATRACAGCATTCTGAAAAAGGGAGTGGTCAACAGCCTATGAAGGAACATATCAAGGTGTTGGGTGATGAGGWGGAGTGAAGATATTGTTATACTATGCTGCCCCCTAGTGAGCAGTGCAAAATAACTCAATCTGACTTCTATCACAGAGTACACCACATTTTATACTGCTCCCTCTACTGGCTGAGAGGACGTATTGAGAGCGCTTTGTCTCTGGTAGGCCTTCAACTACAGGTAACTGCCAAAATAATGGAAACATTTGTGTAAATYAGGGATACAAAGTGAATTGAAAGCAGGTGCTTCCACACAGGTGTGGTTRCTGYGCAAATTAAGCAATTAACATCCCATCATGCTTAGGGTCATGTATAAAAATGCTGGGTAGGCCATKATTTTTTGCTTACCATGGCTATGCCCCCATASGATAACAATMCCCCCATCCACAGAGCACAAGTGGTCACTGAATGGTTTGATGAACATGACAATTATGTAAACCATATGCCATGGCTGRCTCATGGTGTTCCATCCCTCCAATAGAGTTCCAGACACTTGTAGAATCTATGCCAAGGTTCATTGAAGCTGTTCTGGCTCACGGTGGCCCAGATACTTTATGTTGGTGTTTCCTTTATTTTGACAGTTACCTGTATGGTTTCTTTAAATTACATTTTTGACAGTCACTCAAAGTTTTTGTGTTCTGAGCGCAAATACAATTATTGCATATCTAGGCTGCTAGTGGTGAAATGAGAATATAAAAAAATATATGTTTTTTGGGACATGTTGTCTAAAGGCTTCTTAACTATATCTGGATATGTGGACGCTAACGTCCTACTTGGCCAAAAGCCAGTAAAAATGCAGAGCGCAAATTCAAATAAATGACTATAAAAATCACACATGAAAGACACCAAATTAAAGCTACACTTGTTGTGAATCCAGCCAACATGTCTGATTTCAAAAAAGATTTACGGCAAAAGCACACCAAACGATTATGTTAGGTCAGTACATAGCCACAGAAAAACACAGCCATTTTTCCAGCCAAAGAGAGGAGTAACAAAAAGCAGAAATAGAGATAAAATTAATCACTAACCTTTGATGATCTTCATCAGATGACACTCATAGGACTTCATGTTACACAATACATGTATGTTTTGTTCGGTAAAGTCCATATTATATCCAAAAATCTGAGTTTAGGCGGGACGCTACTGTCTCACTTGGCCAAAAGCCAGAGCAAATGCAGAGCGCCATATTCAAATAAAATTACTATAAAAATCGAACTTTCATTAAATCACGCATGAAAGATACCAAATTAAAGCTACACTGGTTGTGAATCCAGCCAACATGTCAGAATTCAAATAGGCTTTTCGGCGAAAGCAAACAATGCTATTATCTGAGGATAGCACCATAGTAAACAGAGAGAGAAGCATATTTCAACCCTGCAGGCGAGACACAAATGCAGAAAAAAAAATATAATTCATGCCTTGTTGGCACTCCAATATGTGCCATAAACATCACAAATGGTCCGTTTGTTCGATTAATTCCGTCGATATATCCAAAATGTCCATTTATTTGGCGCGTTTGATCCAGAAAAACACCGGTTCCAACTTGTGAAACTTGACTACAAAATATCTCAAAATTGACCTGTAAACTTTGCCAAAACATTTCAAACTACTTTTGTAATACAACTTTAGGTATTTTTTTACGTAAATAATCGATAAAATTGAAGACGGGATGATCTGCGTTCAATACAGGATTAAAACAAACTGTAGCTAGCCTTCTGGTCATGCGCCTCTAACAAACAGGACACAACAAGTGACCCCGATTCAAAATGGCCATACTTCTTCATTACACAAAGGAAAAACCCTCAACCAATTTCTAAAGACTGTTGACATCCAGTGGAAGCGGTAGGAACTGCAAGAAGGTCAATTAGAAATCTGTATTCCCAATGAAAATCCATTGAAAAGAGAGTGACCTCAAAAAAAAAGAAAACTGAATGGTTTGTCCTCTGGGTTTCGCCTGATAAATAAGTTCTGTTATACTCACAGACATGATTCAAACAGTTTTAGAAACTTCAGCGTGTTTTCTATCCAAATCTACTAACCATATGCATATCTTATCTTCTGGGATGAGTAGCTGGCAGTTGAATTTGGGTATGCTTTTCATCCAAACGTGAAAATGCTGCCCCTATCCTAGAGAAGTTAATGCATACAGAAAGGAAATGGAAGCAACGTTGATTCAACCAGTGTGTTCCCAGTGGGTCATCACTGCATTCAGTCTAGGACATAGACATGTATGTCACTGTGTTACTCGTACTGCACGACACTGGTGATTATTTTGGTGTTATGCACAGTAGAAGGATGTGCAATATATTATCACAGCCCAAAAAAGGCTTGTGTAGAGGTGTGGAGTCATTTGTTGGGTGCTGTGTATATCACCTTCAACTTGTGTCCCTTCTCCTTTACTACCACTGGATGCTTCTATGTCTCTTCCCCATTTTCACTTTTACTAACGTTGGGCTTGCTCGACATTGCAGCCGACAGCCGACTGACTGATCTATAAAGAACCTTGCATAAAAATAACTACTCTTTATTATATGTAGATCAGTCAGTCACAATTTACCCATGGTTTTGATTGTCTTGAACAAAGCCATTATCTCCGGGGTTTTTTTTTTACACCTTTTTCCTCCCAATTCATGTATCCAATTGGTAGTAGTTACAGTCTAGTCTCATCGCTGCAACTCCCGCACGGACTCAGGAGAGGCGAAGGTCGAGAGCCATGCGTCCTCTGAAACACAACCCAACCAAGCCGCACTGCTTCTTGACATAATGCACATCCAACCCGGAAGCCAGCCCGACCAATGTGTCAGAGAAACACCATACACCACCCCTTGGTACCTGGTCAGCGTGCACTGCGCCCGGCCCGCCACAGGAGTCGCTAGTGCGCGATGAGACAAGGATATCCCTGCCGGCCAAACCCTCCCTAACCTGGACGARGCTGGACCAATTGTGCGCCGCCCCATGGGCCTCCCGGTCGCGGCCGGCTGCGACAGAGCCTGGGCTCAAACCCAGAATCTCTGTTGGCACAGAGTGCAGTGCAGTAACTTAGACCACTGCGCCACCCGGGAGGCCCCTATCTCAGGTTTTTACACTGACTTCATGACATCGGATGCTCATTTATGTGTGCAAGCCAAGTTGGGAAATTCTGAGTGACAGGGTTGAACACAGCTCATAATTCTAGATTACGCAATCATGGCTGCCATATTGGAATTCACAATAAAAACGTGTTTTTATTTAGCTTGGCAAGTCAGTTAAGAACAAATTCTTKTTTTCAATGACGGCCTAGGAACAGTGGATTAACTACCTTGTTCAGGGGCAGAACGACAGATTTTTACCTTGTCAGCTCGGGGATTTGATCTTTCAACCTTTACGGTTACCAGTCCAACGCTCTAACCACTAGGCTACCTATATGCATACAGAATCAAGACGAGAAACTCAGACAACCCAAGCAGTTTCCAGTAAACACATTTAATTGTTTGGTAGCAAAAACAGCACCTCAGGCAACAGTACACTGTGGGCAGCTTCCTTGGCGTCCAATAGAACACGACAGGGAAGTCATGCACTTCTACTTAAGCCTAGCAGACATTTTAGACTAGTTGACCAAAAACACGGCTGCTGCACTGTTACATTCACACCCACTCTGAGCAACACTACTCATGAACACAACGTTATCATCCGTTTCATGCAACTGAACTCAGAGAATGGCCCTCTATAAGTTAACAGGGTTGCATAGGTTTGGACAGAATGTACTACAAGTTGCAACTTATGGTTTTGCTTATTTACTTGTGGTGTAGCAAACTGCAGGCATTTTGTTTTAGTACAGAATTAGAAAAGGCAAAAGACATACAGTATGAACAAGAAAAATATTATTTGGTCCCTTTCAAATCTTTGGTTGGATTAAAAATGTTTATTGCTTAACAGCCACAWTTATATTTCTTCTCATGTAGCATTGTTTGCCTTTCACTTGAATTGTTACAATGGTGAGCAAGAGAGTAGACAAGGGGTCATTATCCAGCCGCTCAATCATCCACCACTTCAGAGGACTCAGAAACAACTTTGCCATCCTTGGTCTCGATCATCTTGATGACAACACTCTTCTTGTTCTGGGTGGTGATGCTGGTGCCGCTGCCACCGCCGTAGCGGCTGCCGCCGCCGTAGCCGCTGCCAGAGCTGTAGCTGCTGCCGCCGCCYTATCCACTGCCGTATCCACCACCGTATCCGCCGGAGAAGCCACTGGAGTAGCCGCTAGTGTAGCTGCTGTTAACACTCTCAGAGGGGAAGGAGTTGTAGCTAGCTGTAAGGTGACACAGAGAGAGACAACAGGTGAGTAGAGGCTGGCTAAATATGAATATCAAGATGTTATGAAAGCACCACAACACATAAGGGGTAAACACAGGGTTTTATTTGAAGAAAGCAGGTACTTACAGCTCTGTTTGGTTATGTTGATGGACTGGATACCAGTTGCTAGCCTGGTGGTGAAAAGAAGACCCTTTTGAAAATGTATGTTTTTGGTAATAAATGTCCATTATCTTKTATTAAGATTACACTGTACTTTCAAATTGATGTTTCCCATTTCCGCTCACCTGTCTTCCTCTCCTTCCAGCAGTTTCCTGTAGGTGGCGATCTCAATGTCCAGGGCCAGCTTGACGTTCATCAGGTCCTGGTATTCCCTGATCTGCCGGGCCATGTCCTGCTTGGCTCTCTGGAGGGCATCCTCCACGTCCCTGATGCGGAGCTTGGCGTCCTTCACTGCTATCTCCCCGCGCTCCTCAGCCTCGGCTATCTGGTTCTCCAGGTTGGCACGCTAKCAGAAGACAAAGARGCAGCATGTRGCTACTTCTGCTCTTTATCAAATTGATAATGCCGTTGAAAAATACTCTATTCTGTCAACATCATGTGGGTCTACATGCCACCAATCTAATTCTTAGRACAGAGATTCTTTATTGTGTACCTGTCCCTTGACGGAGTCGATCTCAGACTGCAGCCTCTGGATCATACGGTTCAGGTCGGAGATCTCTGTCTTGGTGGATCTCAGGTCATCCCCATATCTGGTGGCAGATGTCTGCATCTCCTCATACTAAACATCCAACAGAGGAGAAAGTGGACGGTTTGTTGGTAATWCATGGTTAGTGTGGAAGAACCACGTGACATCAACTTATGTTCATTTGAACCACATACARGGTACTGAAAGGCTATAAGCAGACCTGAACATAATTAAGTGGCCAAAGGGAGAAAAAATATATTTAAGCCCATTACTGTACCTTGCTCTTGTACCATGTCTCCGCCTCTGCCCGGCTCTTGTTGGCGACGTCCTCGTACTGGGCGCGCACTTCAGCCACGATGGCATCCATGTCCAGGTTACGGCTGTTGTCCATCTCCACCACCACTGAGGTGTCCTTAATCTGGCACTGAAGCTCACGCAGCTCCTGGAAAGAGCGAGAAGGAAAGAGAGAGAAGGTGAGAGAGACCATTAAACACTTGGCCTATTGCAGACAAGGCTTTCAGACGTCTGCCTTCCCCAGAGATAAAAACCCACCCAGATTGAGTCCATCAGTTTGACATCAAAGTCCAGATACCAAGCAGATCCYTATGCCATAACTTAGTGAATAAATAAACTACACGCAAATACATCAGAGCAGTTGTTGGAAGCCGCCAACAACACAACTGGTTGTAATGAATGAGTGTCTTATTAACAACTGAAGTAGCTAAGCGATGAGCTCAGTGCCGTACCTCCTCATAGATCTGCCTCAGGAAGTTAATTTCATCTGTCAGACTCTCCAGCTTAGCCTCCAGCTCAACTTTGTTCATGTAGGCCTCATCCACGTCCTGAGTGGAACATTCACAATCAATATGTTACTAAGATGGCAAGATGACAATAAGAGAATGACAGAAAAACGAATGGGATCCAAACTTAAGTTACTAACCTTCTTAATGAGCACAAAGTCATTTTCGCACTCTGTACGCTTGTTGATCTCGTCTTCATACCTGAGAAGAAGATACAGAGCAATTGTTAGCTTTTTTCTGATATTCATATATTCAAGATTACATTTGATATATTTCTATGTCATAATTATATTGTAACTATTTATTATGRGTTATTATAGTTATATAGGTAATGTACAATTTTCACACTAGGGGGCATGAGTYCTACGTCCACAAKAAATATGCGTCTGGGAATTGTTTTCTGCTGTGGTATCTTGACTCCATGCCAAACTTGTGTGGTGTTTCTTTACTTTGTGCTTTTTCTCCTAAGGACATAGACTGCTTAAATGCTCATATAATTTGTCAGGACTGACACACTGATGTGTGCGCCATGATGCAGGTGTGTGACATGAAGCTGAAAGACATCCAGCTCTGTCATCTAAATGAGTTTCACCTCCAGATATATGAAATAGAATGGTCCCTCCAGGAAACGCTTATTCAATGGAGTAATCCCTATGATATGAAAACAATTGACTGCAGTTGGGTGTTGTCCATCCATAGTACTGAAATGACCTATTACTGGTGTGTCCTGTATTACTGATTAAATCAAYAACTCCATGAAACTCCCTTTACTAACATGCATTCCATGACCTTATCTCTACAATGGTGCTATGCACTGGGATAGAAGCCTAATCACAGCATTTGCTGAGAATGTGGKTGAGGGTCTGCTAGGTAAAAGGAGTAACATTTGTAGTCACTTCTTCTTGAAGTCTAACTCACTTGTTCTTGAAGTCCTCGACCAGACCCTGCATGTTGTGCAGGTCAGCCTCCAGCCTCATCTTGTCGTTACCCAGGCCGTCGAGCTGTCTGCGCAGGTTGGCGATGTAGGCCTCGAACATGGCATCAATGTTGGAGCGGGTGGTGGTCTGTCCCTGGAGGAGACCCCACTTGGTCTCCAGCATTTTGTTCTGCTGTTCCAGGAAGCGTACCTATGTGTAGAGAGAGGGGGTAGATGTTTATTCATTTGATAGGCACACTGAGTTTATCATATTATATTGTTGCCTTTGGGACTTTRTCTGTTTTTATATGAGAGAATAAAGAGAATAATATAATTTTTGAATAAAAGGACATTAGGAACTTTGATGGTGGGCTAACATGACTCATCCATGACAATCATGTCATCCTCATTAAATTAGGGTGTTTATTGCTTCAATTAGTGTTTGGAACTTGTACGGACAGCTGCCTCTGTTTTCAGGATAGACCTAGCAAGCTGTWTTTCCAAGGAAGCTATGACGTGCATCCTGACAGGAGGCAGAGGGGGCAGATGGAAAGAGCTGGTGATTTAGGCTTCCTTCATGTTTTCCTGTTTTAAAAGGGCAAGGTCGGGAAGTGGAGAAAAGAGAGGAACAGGACAAAGTTATAGGCGGGGCTTCATCCAAACGGCTAGAATGTAAATATTTGATTGCAGTATACAGGTAGGTGTAATGGGGGAGGGGGAGAGCATYCAGACTGACATGTTGGCTCACTAACAATAGGGTGAGAAAATAGATAGATGGCTGTCAGTGGACAATGCTCCTGGCTGAGCCTCAGGTGAGATCAGGAATTCTCCTAAAATGGCTGCGTCAACTGGTATTGGTTAAGAGTCAATACTTAGAAATAAGTATAAAAGGGAATTGTTATCACGATAAGAAAAGAGAGTCTATTTGCACATTTTTATTTAGTTTCTTTGGAAACATGCAGAGGTGAAATCTCTTTCTGATTAGTGTTGCTCCTTTMTATGTAATCAATCCACTAGTGTTAGCTCGAACATGAAACCAGCTGCCCTTTTAAAATATTAACCCACTGGAGCAGCCTACGCATGTGGGACAGATAGGCCAGTAGAAAACCCAGAAAGAAAACGCCCCCCAGGCATGAATGAAAGCAATATCAAACATTGCTATCACTTGTAAATGTTATCTATTGATGTTAGACCGTGTTCAGATGTTGCCCTCCATCTATCAGTATAGGCTACCCTATCAATGAACTTCACTCCATTGTTCCAAGACTTGTTAGGAATGTGAAATGTGCGTAAGCATAGCAATGATGGTGATGACCAAATGCTCCTGRCTGTGTTTCAGGTGTATGACCTTTTTTGTCATGTCATCCAGGGTAGCGGCGGATCACATACACCCCTCCGCAGGGTCAGGGTAGCCATTCCCAATGTAAACCAGATCACTAGCTATGAGCTATACTCTAACCAGAGACAGACACACCCTTCTGTATAAACTCTCTCCCCCACCCCACCCTGCTGCACATTTGTTATTCATCACTATAAAAGGACAATTACTGCAAAACCATGAGATGTGAATTCTTGAGAACCCAGGGAAAAACGATCACAATTAGTTAGTTTGACTGTATCTGTGCTTTGTTCAGTAACAGACTTTTCGACATTTCCTTCCCTTTTCCAAACTCATGAGTTTGCTTGTGCGTGTAATCAACCTAACATACTGTAACAGAGCTCTAACGGCGTGTACCAGCATTACACAACGTGGACTTTTCTATGGATCTTCTCCGTTGTTCCACATTCATTACACAACAGACACCTCAGCATTCTAATGGCTAATAGAGATAGATTCATAAAATCCCATAGTACATGACTGTCTCTACTTCACTTTTACATTTTCTGGCAGTTTACAAGCTCCAGGCAAACTACATTGTCAGATATCTTCATAGGCACAGAAAGACAGACAGACAAGTTACCAGGACTGACCTTATCAATGAAGGAGGCAAAGCGGTTGTTGAGGCCCTTGATCTGTTCTTTCTCATGGGTGCGGACGATCTGGATGTTGGGGTCGATGTCCAGGTTAAGGGGGGCAAGCAGGCTCTTGTTCACTTGGACAGCAGTGATGGGGGCATGAGAGGCGCCACCCATCCCCATCCCCATCCCCATCCCCAGGCCCATGCCACCTCCATAGGCAGAAGAGCTGGAGATGTAATTGCCGCCTCCACCACCGACCCCGAACCCGCCTCCCATGCCCCTGTTGGCCCCTCCATAGGAGCTGCGGGCGCTGTAGCTCTGGCGAGAGACCCCCTGGCTGGGTCCAGAGTAGGACATGCTGCTAAAGCTGCGAGGGGCTGCCCCGGAGGAAGAGGACTTGACTGTGTAGCTGGTGGTTTTCCTGACCGACATCCTGGCTGGTCTTGAGTGGTTGGTGAGTGCAGGAGAATAAGGGGGAGATAGAGTGGCAGGTGGCTTGTCTGGAGTACTGGGGAGACCTGAGTGGATAGACAGAGAATTAGCTACAACACTGGTTTTAAGAGCCTCCCTGGTGGGAGGGGCCAATGGCTAACTCTCATTGGCCAGGCCTCTGGGTGAATGGTAGGAGAGGGAGGAGTTGTGCAGTGTAACAGAACACTTTTAGTTTCTAACACAAGCCCACGAAACCGTAACCTGGGTTTTGGAGCCTGTTAGGAAAAACACAATTTTGTTGGTATTTTGGGGTGTTTTTTCKCGTGATGGAGGTACGGGATAGGGGCTGGGGCTTTAGAATAACTGTTAGAATGTGAAATCTGTGGTGAAATATGAGAGCAGTATGTCCTCAGCAGGCTATTGTGTAAACAGATCTGATGTCTTGTGTCAGTCCTTACCCTGCTCCTCGCTAAACTTTCTGATCTATTTATGTTGTTGTATGCTCAGGTATTATTGTATTTGAGTAAGTTRGGATGGTAACACTTTACATTAATATAAGGCTTTCTAGGCTTTATAAGTAGATTGTTAATCATTAGTTTAGTTTAGGAATCAATAGTAAACACAACACATAGCAAATTGGTTTAAATGGTGTGATTTTCTTACTATCACACTATTTGCCAAGCATCAAAACATCAACCACACAATTTCAACCAATGTCTCACTAACRGTTTTCTACAGATTCATAATGATCTATAAGTAATAGTGTATCAACTGACTTATGAACCCTTTTTAATATATTCATCTGTTTTTCTGYAATGAATGTTGAATGTCATGAAGTTAATCAGCCTCGTATGAACTTTGTTTTACCTTTTCTTTAGCACTCCCTCAGCTTATTCAAATTGTCATGTAGTTGAACAGCGTCACCTCTTAGCATACAGTTGAAGTCGGAAGTTTACATACACTAAGGTTGGAGTCATTAAAACTCATTTTTCAATCACTCCACACATTTCTTGTCAACAAGCTATAGTTTGGCAAGTCGGTTAGGACATCTACTTTGTGCATGACAAGTCATTTTTCCAACAATTGTTAACAGACAGATTATTTCACTTATAATTCACTGTATCACAATTCCAGTGGGTCAGAAGTTTACATACACTAAGTTGACTGTGCCTTTAAACGCCTTGGAAAATTCCAGAAAATGATGTCATGGCTTTAGAAGCTTCTGATAGGCTAATTGACATCATTTGAGTCAATTGGATGTGTACCTGGGGATGTAGTTCAAGGCCTACCTTCAAACTCAGTGCCTCTTTGCTTGACATCATGGGAAAATCAAAAGAAATCAGCCAAAACCTCAGAAAAAAATTGTAGACCTTCACAACTCTGGTTCGTCCTTGGGAGCAATTTCCAAACGCCTGAAGGTACAACGTTCATCTGTACAAACAATAGCATGCAAGTATAAACACCATGGGACCACGCAGCCGTCATACCGCTCAGGAAGGAGACGCGTTCTGTCTCCTAGAGATTAACGTACTTTGGTGCAAAAAGTGCAAATCAATCCCAGAACAACAGCAAAGGACCTTGTGAAGATGTTGGGGGAAACAGGTACAAAAGTATCTATATCCACAGTAAAACGAGTCCTATATCAACATAACCTGAAAGGCAGCTCAGCAAGGAAGAAGCCACTGCTCCAAAACCGCCATAAAAAAGCCAGACTACGGTTTGCAACTGCACATGGGGACAAAGATCATACTTTTTGGAGAAATGTCATCTGGTCTGATGGAACAGAAATAGAACTGTTTGGCCATAATAACCATCGTTATGTTTGGAGGAAAAAGGGGATGCTTGCAAGCCGAAGAACACCATCCCAACCGTGAAGCATGAGGGTGCCAGCATCATGTCGTGGGGGTGCTTTGCTGCAGGAGGGACTGGTGCACTTCACAAAATAGATGGCATCATGGGGCAGGAAAATTACGTGGATATATGGAAGCAACATCTCAAGACATAAGTCAGGAAGTTAAACCTTGGTTGCAAATGGGTCTTCCAAATGGACAATGACCCCAAGCATACTTCCAAAGTTGTGGCAAAATGCCCTGACCTCAATCCTATAGAAAATTTGTGGGCAGAACTGAAAAAGCATGTGCGAGCAAGGAGGCCTACAAACCTGACTCAGTTACACCAGCTCTGTCAGGAGGAATGGGCCAAAATTCACCCAACTTATTGTGGGAAGCTTGTGGAAGACTACCAAAAACGTTTGACCAAAGTTAAACAYTTTAAAGGCAATGCTACCAAATACTAATTGAGTGTATGTAAACTTCTGACCCACGGGGAATGTGATGAAATAAATAAAAGCTGAAATGAATAACTCTCTCTACTATTATTCTGATATTTCACATTCTAAAAATAAAGTGGTGATCCTAACTGACCTAAGACAGGTAATTTTTACTTGGATTAAATGTCAGGAATTGTGAAAAACTGAGTTTAAATGTATTTAGCTAAGGTGTATGTAAACTTCCGACTTCAATTGTAGCTTAAAATAGTCAAATTTGACACATGACAAGTATTCAGAGGCTCGTCAGTAAATCTCATAGAATGAAGTTGCCAAGCAGAACTATTGCTCTTTGTTTCAATCGCTGGTTGCATACATGAATGAACTTGTATGAATTACTGCTGCCAATAGGCCATGTCCTGATATCATATCACAGACACCGTTTTTTGATTAATTGACCTCATAGGCGCTTTACTATTAGTTAAATAATACTTTTCTGAACCATCATGTTCTCAATCAGCCATAGTTGACTCTCAGCACAACCAGTTATAAATGGAAACCGGGACAACCACACCAACCGGCTAGGTTCTCATTCAAATTCCCCCAATGGGACTTGTAGTAGTATGGAGCGAGGCCTGAGGCTGCATGCATTATCTGTGTCTGGGGCAATATGTTACAGAAAACCATGTCAGAATATCATGGTGATGAGATGATGATGGTTAACTGTGTTGTGATTTACTGAAGACTGACAAAAGTTGCAGGCAAATAGACATTTGTCTAGGTATAGTGCTGTTGTGTTCGCAATCTTGATTACCTCAATACTACTTGTATAATGTAGGAATATGTGTGGCCTGCCATAACGAGTAGGGTAATCTTTTCAGGAAGAGAATTCCAGTATTATTGAGCTGTACAACATCAATCAGCATATACAGTGGCTTCGGAAAGTATTCAGACCCCTTGACATTTTCCACATTTTGTTATGTTACAGCCTTATTCTAAAATTGCTCAAATTGTTTTTTCCCCCTCATCAATCTACACACAATACCCCATAATGACAAAGCAAAAATAGTTTACATTTTGTAAATGTATTACAAATAAGAAACTGAAATATCACATTTGCATAAGTATTCAGACCCTTTACTCAGTTCTTTGTTGAAGCACCTTTGACAGCATCAAGTCTTCTTGGGTATGACGCTACAAGCTTGGCACACCTTTATTTTGGGAGTTTCTCCCATTCTTCTCTGTCGATCCTCTAAAGCTCTGTCAGATTGGATGGGGAGCGTTGCTGCACAGCTATTTTCAGGTCTTTCCAGAGATGTTAGATCAGGTTTAAGTCTGGGCTCTGGCTGGGCCACTCCAGGAAATTCAGAGACTTGCCCCAAAGCCACTCCTGCGTTGTCTTGGCTGTGTGCTTAGGGTCGTTGTCCTGTTGGAAAGTGAACCTTCGCCCCAGTCCGAGGTCCTGAGCACTCTGGAGCAGGTTTTCATCAAGGATCTCTCTGTACTTTGCTCCGTTCATGTTTTCCTCGATCCCGACTAGTCTTCCAGTTCCTGCCTCTGAAAAACATCCCCACAGCATGATGCTACCACCACCGTGCTTCACCGTAGGGATCGTGCCCGGTTTCCTCCAGACGTGACACTTGAAATTCAGGCCAAATAGTTCAATCTTGGTTTCATCAGACCAGAGCATTTTGTTTCTCATGGTCTGAGAGTCTTTAGGTGCCTTTTGGCAAACTCCAAGCCAGCTGTCATGTACCTTTTACTGAGGAGTGGCTTCCGTCTGGTCACTCTACCATAAAGGCCTAATTTGTGGAGTGCTGCAGAGATGGTTGCCCTTCTAGAAGTTTCTGCTATCTCCACAGAGGAACTCTGGAGCTCTGTCAGAGTGACCATCGGGTTCTTGGTCATCTCCCTGACCAAGGCCCTTCTCCCCCGATTGCTCAGTTTGGCCGGGCGGCCAGCTCTAGGAAGAGTCTTGGTTGTTCCAAACTTATTCCATTTAAAAATGTATAGTTATTTATTTATTTAATCTTTATTTACCTAGGCAAGTCAGTTCAGAACAAATTCTTATTTACAATGACAGCCTAGGAACAGTGGGTTAACTGCCTTGTTCAGGGGCAGAACAACAGATTTTACCCAGTCAGCTCAGGGATTCAAACTAGCAACCTTTCGGTTACTGGCCCAACTCTCGAACCACTAGGCTACCTGCCGCCCCAGAATGATGGAAGCCACTGTGTTCTTGGGGACCTTCAATGCTGCAGAAATGTGTTGGTTCCCTTCCCCAGATCTGTGCATTGACACAATCCTGTCTCTGATCTCCACTGACAGTTCCTTCAACTTTATGGCTTGGTTTTTGCTCTGACATGCACTGTCAACTGTGGGACCTTATATAGACGAGTGTGTGCCTTTCCAAATCATGTCCAATCAATTGAATTTACCACAAGTGGACTCCAATCAAGTTGTAGAAACAACTCAAGGATGATCAATGGAAATGATCAATGGAGTTAAATTTCGTGTCTCATTGCAAAGGGTCCGAATACTTATATATATAAGTAAAATTTCAAAAATTTCTAAAAACTGTTTTTGCTTCGTCATTATGGGGTATTGTGTGTAGATTGCTTAGGATTTGTTTTTTATTTAATCCATTTTATAACAAGGCTGTAACGTAACAAAATGTGGAAAAAGTAAAGGGGTCTGAATACGTTCCAAAGGCACTGTATGTTATGTCAAGAGAGAGGCTAGCATTTGTCTACTGTTTTTTTCTGTTGGGTGTGACCATTTGTGATAATAAATAAATAATTTGTGATCGTACACAATACCTTGGCACTGTTTCCCCTCACCTCACCTTTCCTCTCCAGTCTCAGAGTGAGTCACGACTCCTTGAGCCAAACCCTCCATTCCCTCTCGTCCCGCCAACGAATCCCTTGCCCTTGTCATTGCCATGGAAACCTTGAGAAATACATTATGGACTCCCTCACTCTCTTGAAATAGATCCAAGTGTGTGAGCTGTGTGACTGGAACGTCCACAGACTGTTAAACCGTTTTACATACCACGAAAAATATGTGCAGGTGAGTGACAATATCGACACAATATTGTCAATGCAAGAGCCATATACAAATCTTCAAATATATTCATTGAAGCACCTTACAATTTKTTTTTGGGCTCTTACTACCATTTCAGATTAGCATGGGATGTGGTTATCAGTTGACCCTATTGCTTTCAAAACAGTTGACCTATTCATTCCAAACTTGCATCAGAGCGTCCTCTACTTAAGCAATAAYGCACGAGGGGGTGTGGAATATGACCAATATACCATGGCTAAGGGCTGTTCTTAGCACAACAGATCATGGAGTGCCTGGACACAGCCCTTAGCAGTGGTATATTGGCCATTCACCACAAACCCCTGAGGTGCCTTATTGCTATTATAAACTCGTTATCAACGTAATTAGAGCAGTAAAAATACATGTTTTGTCCTACCCATGGTATACGGTCTGATATACCATGGCAGTCAGCCAATCAGCATTCAGGGCTCTAACCACCCAATTTGTAATAATCAATTTATCACCTGATCTAATCACCTTTCGCCTTATTTGGCCTCAAAAGTGTCAGTGAAGTATTTATGACCACTCCTTTCTTAACTGTACATCAGGGAACAACATACAGGACCCCTTTTCTACTGTTTGAAGAGTCTCTGTCCCTCCCCGTGCAGTGRGCACGCGATGATGATTACTTCATCGACTGTGTTTACCTCTTTTGTCTTAGGCTGGTATCTATTAGATAACCTCTTAGCTACAGGCTTACTGAAGAGTTCATCCCTCGTGGACTGATTCTCGTGGACAGATGACACGGCAAGAATCTGTCAAGGCTCACGTAGAACTATGTGATTACGAGCAGCTGTAGTTGCTAGTTTTTCGTTTTTGTCATTGATTATTTGGATGAATCGGGATTGGGTGAAGGCAGTGCTTAAACTGGTGCAGTTATTTTCAAGCCATTGTGCAGATGATAAACGGTTTCCAAGGGTTTGTCCGAGAGTTTCCATTTGCGAGGAAGGAGACTTCGCTTCCTTCCTTTGCACAAAGGTAATCACAATTGTTAATGGCATTCCACCCAGAAGCTAAAGAGGAAAATGACAATCTTTCGCAAGCACATTTTCCTTCTGGCTAACCGAGKTTACTGAAGAATCATCTCATTTTAAATCATGTAAAGTGGTCATTTTACATACAGACCACTTTACAGAGAGATCATTTTATTGATGGACGTTCAAGCTTTGTGTGCAGTCAGCTCTGGGTAAAAGGGCAGTAAGAAATATCTCTCTCAACCTTTGACCCCCACAGAGGACCCAGAAAGGGTGTGTCTAGGTCTGGGTGTGTATGTTGTGGAACTTGTGCAACTCCCTCAGGTCATAAATGCTTTAATCCAATGAATTGTTCTAGAATAAAGGGGTGGAGATTGAATCTCATGACCATAAATATGAGCAAAATAGGTGTTGACAAATTTATACGGATTTATTCAGTTGCGGTGCTTTCACAAACATTCTTCTTTATTGAGTACATCAGATGCGCTGTGGTGAAATATCAGTTCCAAGCTAAACCCAGACCACTTTCAACGTGTAAACACAATGATAATAGATTGATGTCAATATGGTGTTTATGTTTTGTTCGACTGTTGTTAAACTGTTGTTCAATTATCGTTGTGTTTATTGCTCAAATGTGGGTACTCAAGTAGCCAACGCTGACAATGCATGTGCATGACCTAAGAGTTGTAAGGCCATTGTAAAGCAATCGCTCTGCACCATACTTCAAACTGCTGAAATGCGACCCTGCCTCTAAAATTGCACATACCCTTTTCTTACTGTACTTTCACCCAATTGTCTGGTTCTTAGATCCTGTTTGGAGACATAAGAAGGTTAACCACATCCCCAACCTCAAGTTAAGAAAACAAATAACATGTGTATCAATGGAAAAGCATGGTCCTACAGCGCTGAGCCCGATTGAACATTGCCCGCAAAGTGGGTTTTTGACTCCAGTTCTGCTAGAACATTCTCTTTCTCTCTCCCATTCCGGAGCATTTTCTGTTCAGTGAAAACAGACTCTTTACGTGAAAGATGTGTGTGGGGCTTTTGTTTGCTGCAATTTCTGCTGTTCTTTGAGGATCTTTCTTTCACTTTCATGAAACTCTGTGCTGTCCTGCAGTGATCCTTTTCTAATGGCTTTTCCTCTCTCTGCCTTCGCTGCCACACCCACTGTCGTTATGGCAACAGTGTTACCACAGATCACTGATGACTTTGCCAGATATTCTTGCCATACTCTTGCCATGGAAAGTTGAGGGATGTTGCCATGGATACCGGGATAAGTATAGCCATACAATGTGTAATCACTTGTGAGGATATACCGCAAAACTGCATGCATAGTGGATAATTTGTGACTAAAGTGTGCTTGACGATTTGAACAGTGCAATCTCATTCAAAGACATACACATGCATGCAGCAAGAAAATACCTGCAAATTCAAAAATTGTGGTTCACCAACAAATGTAAATATTGACAGTCCATCCTCCTGGCATATTTTCTGTGCAGGAACACCTCCCCGTCTCCACTAGACTAAACACACCTGTAGTAAAAATGCAAAGACAAATAAATTGACATTGTGACTTTGAATGGAGAGGAAGCATCTGACTTACGCTTGTTTATAAGTCAACGTGTACAGTTTGTGATTTTCTAGCCATCAGGTTTATGTCGTAAAATATTAAAGTATAAATTGTAGTCCACTTCCTATTCCCTGTCCTTAATCAGACTCATTGATTTAGTTACGTGTCTGTTTTCTTTTTCTTTTTTTTTTTTACATCTGGCAACAAAACATGGAGCTCTACGAAAGTAATCAACCAACTCTTCATTGTCATCAATCAATTTCATCACATAATAAAAACATTATCTAAGAAGGAAAGAAATTCCCAAAATTCACTTTTAACAAGGCACACCTGTTAATTGAAATGCATTCCAGGTGACTAACTTATGAAGCTGGTTGAGAGAATGCCAAGAGTGTGCAAAGCTGTCATCAAGGCAAAGGGTGACTACTTTGAAGAATCTAAAATATAAAACACTTTTTTTGGTTACTAAATGATTCCATATGTGTTATTTCATAGTTTTAATGTATTCACTATTATTCTACAATGTAGAACATACAAAATTAAATAAAAATCCTGGAATGAGTAGGTGTGTCCAAACTTTTGACTTTTACTGTATACATATATGATCTAATCAGATTACTTTTTATTTCCAATAGGAAAAAAAGTAGTACAACAGAATTCCAATAGGATTCTGATTGAGGTGACATAAAATCCTATAGGATTGCGGTGGCAGGTAGTCTAGCTAAAAATCTAAATGTATTGGAAAAACCACTAATCTTATAGGACTTTTTGACTAGAGCAAAAAATGGGAAAATCTGTGTTTTATATATTTCCACACTATGAGGTGAGAATAGTACTGTGAAATTGTGAAAACTATAATGATTCCTTTTTAGTGTAAGAGCTGTTTGAAAAGACTGCCTGTTTTTGTGGGATGGAGTTTTTGTGACATCACCAGGTGGTAAATTAGTTAAATGACCAATAAGAAAGAGAGTTCCAAAACGTTCTGCTTTCCTAGCAAAATTATTGCTTGAGAAACTGCTCTTTGCCAAGAAACTATTTTTGCTTCTTTTTGACCATTGTTTTCTTTTACAATCACAGTAAGCTACTTAATTGTAACCCAGGAATTATTTGATGTTGAGATAAAAACTGCTGCATTGGACCTTTAAGGAAGAGTGTTCAAGTAAAACCTACATCAAGGCCCTCAAGATGTGGAAAACGTTCAATGTTATACAATCACAAAGCTGACTCATATTGTCAATTTTATAAACCACTTTTCCGCTGGTAGTGTATTTGCTGCCAGAATGTATACAAGGATTCTCACAAAATTAGTCATAGTGAGAAGGGCTCTTCGAGAACATTGAGGTGAACAGATGTGGTTTATCCATAGACTGTAAGGGTTTATCACTGACTTTCAATACAGCTTATTACATTACTGTGGTTAAAGTACCCTCATTTGAAGTTAGGAGGATAAGTTCTATGTTAAATAAATGGAAATGTAATTCTCCCCAGAGAGCATCAAATGTTGAAGTTTTACTTCCAGAAGCCTGTGGGACATTGGGAACTGCATGGAAAAGAAAAGCATCATGGAGGACTTTGGCTTCAGCCTTGGAAAGCGTAAAGAGTATTTGACCGATATCCCTCCAACTTTATTTCATAATAAATCACTATGCACTGACAAATCACTTTGGAAGTTGGGCGTGTATGTATCAACAACGTGGTCTTAGGGCAATTCGTATTTTTCTGTATGTAAATCTGTGACACTCCAGTAATGTATGATATATTACTTTACGTTCGGTTACATTATGAATACAATAGCTATCGTACAATATCATATGAATTATAGGACATATAGTGTCATACGTCTTACCTGTTCGCACAATGGTATATGAATTGGCTCAAGTACCTAAATAATCTTGGAGGACGTATAGTATTATATGTCTTTCACTTAGACCAGGTTGCTTGTTGCGCTGTAACCACAAAGGAGAATTGTAGGGACTATTTTTGGCGCTCAGGGGAACTAACGGCAAATGCTGGATAATATACGTCAAAGGTTAGGAGAACTAAAATGACAAAGAGTAGGTGAATTTAGGTYGCAGGTTAGGTGAATGGTGTTCCATTTTAGAATTAGGGTTAGGGGGAAGGGTTAGCTAAAATGCTACATGATACGTAAAGTATGTTTCGTATGCCTCTGAGACCAGCCTGGTATCAAAGAGGTACAGTAATCTTTTCAACAGGACTCTAAAATGTCCTAACAGTCTTGACAGTTGCACCTTTTCTCATCGCTGAGCTGGTCCATTACTCATAGCGGTGATGTTCACAGACTTGTGAGAGATTCATTCATAAAAACAGCCGGTCTGTGAAGTAATCATAGGGTACAGTAGCTACCGTGAGATATCTTCTACAGACATGACTCACACGTTGCACCTATCATGATGAAGGATAGTTGCCAAATCCCTTGGCACCTTGATATATAGACATGGGAGGTGATATCTCTCTGTCTCTGGCTTCCCCACTACATTCATTGCTTCCTACCCACACACACACACACCTACTCACCTTAAGACCTTGACTATGAGACATACCCTACCATATAGTTGTTGTAAAATGTGCAGGTTCTGATTACAGGTTTCTGGAATGAGTGTTTCACAACACTGTGTGTGCATACACACATACAAACACATGCACTCTTGTCAGCCATCGAGATTGTCTCATCATAATCCCATATGGAATCTGTGGGTGACAGTTGAGTGGCTGTGTCTTTAGCCTTTGGTCGTTACTAGTCACACTTTCTGTCTGTGAGGCACAGTCAACATTTGGTTGCCAATCGGTACATCTAGAAGACGCGATTATAATCATGTAACATGCTCAGAGTCACATTCCAGAGAGATTAACAGCATGTATTGTACAGTTCAATGTAATAATTATAGACAACAGAAATTGATCAGAATACATTCTTTCTCAATGTTGCAATGAATGCCCTGCATATTTGTTCGTGTTTTACATTGTAGTTTGTGTAAATAAAGCAGGGAGGTGATGTTAGATGGGGCGTATGCATTCCAGCTAAATTATATTATAAGTATCATATGTGACCTCATGAGCTTGACATTTTTTAATTTTTTTTAAATTTCAACTTTATTTAACCAGGTAGGCTAGTTGAGAACAAGTTCTAATTTACAACTGCGACCTGGCCAAGATAAAGCAAAGCAGTGTGACAGAAACAACAACAGAGTTACACATGGAATAAACAAACATGCAGTCAATAATAGAATAGTAAAGGTCTACATACAGTGTGTGCAAATGAGGTAGTATAAGGGAGGTAAGGCAATAAATAGGCCATAGGGGCGAAATAATTACAATATAGCAATTAAACACTGGAGTGATAGATGTGCAGAAGATGAGTGTGCAAGTAGAGATACTGGGGTGCAGAGGAGCAAAATAAATCAAATAAATAACAGTATGGGGGATAAGGTAGTTGGATGGGCAATTTGCAGTTGGGCTATGTACAGGTGCGGTGATCTGTGAGCTGCTCTGACGGCTGGTGCTTAAAGTTAGTGAGGGAGATATGAGTCTCCACCTTCAGTGATTTTTGCAGTTTGTTCCAGTCATTGGCAGCAGAGAACTGGAAGGAAAGGTGGCCAAAGGAGGAATTGGCTTTGGGGGTGACCAGTGAGATATACCTGCTGGAGCGCGTGCTATGAGTGGGTGCTGCTATGGTGACCAGTGAGCTGAGATAAGGTGGGGCTTTACCTAGCAAAGACTTATAGATGACCTGGAGCCAGTGGTTTTGGCGACGAATATGAAGCGAGGGCCAGCCAACGAGAGCATACAGGTCGCAGTGGTGGGTAGTATATGGGGCTTTGGTGACAAAACAGATGGCACTGTGATAGACTGGATCGGTAGGATAGTCAGTTTTATGAGGGTATGTTTGGCAGCATGAGTGAAGGATGCTTTGTTGTGAAAGAGGAAGCCGATTCTAGATTTCATTTTGGATTGGAGATGCTTAATATGAGTCTGGAAGGAGAGTTTACAGTCTAACCAGACACCTAGGTATTTGTAGTTGTCCACATATTCTAAGTCAGAGCCGTCCAAAGTAGTGATGCTGGACGAGCGGGCAGGTGTGGGCAGCGATCGGTTGAAGAGCATGCATTTAGTTTTACTTGCATTTTAGAGCAGTTGGAGGCCACGGAAGGAGAGTTGTACGGCATTGAAGCTCGTCTGGAGATTAGTTATCACAGTGTCCAAAGAAGGGTCAGAAGTATACAGAATGGTGTCGTCTGCGTAGAGGTGGATCAGAGAATCACCAGCAGCAAGAGCGACATCATTGATGTATACAGAGAAAAGAGTCGGCCTGAGAATTGAATCCTGTGGCACTACCATAGAAACTGCCAGAGGTCCGGACAACAGGCCCTCCGGCATGATGTAAGTAACTCTAGTCTGAGTCAAACTGAGGAGAGAGACTGCTCTATTCGTCATAATATGGTTCCTGGTCTGAGAATTAACGACAGTAACAACAGTTTAGAAAAGTTACTATTACTGTGCATTTTCCTTTAAAGCTAGAATCCTTAGTTACTACACCCATTTTTGGACTATATATATATATATATATATACAGTCCATACAGCATCATTTGTTTTTCAACAGGACAATGACCCAACACACCTCCAGGCTGTGTAAGAGCTATTTGACCAAGAAGGAGAGTGATRGAGTGCTGCATCAGATGACCTGGCCTTCACAATCACCTGACCTTAACCCAATTGAGATGGTTTGGGTTGAGTTGGACCGCAGAGTGAAGGAAAAGCAGCCAAGAAGTGCTCCGCATTTGTGGGAACTCCTTCAAGACTGTTGGAAAAGCATTCCTCATGAAGCTGGTTGAGAGAATGCCAAGAGTGTGCAAAGCTGTCATCAAGGCAAAGGGTGAGTACTTTGAAAATTCTCAAATGTCAAATATATTTTGATTTGTTTAACACTTTTTTGGTTACTACATGATTCCATATGTGTTATTACATCGTTTTGATGTTTTCACTATTATCCCGTAATGTTGAAAATAGTAAAAATAAAGAAAAATAATTGAATGAGTAGTTGTGTCCAAACTTTTGAGTGGTACTGTATATATTTATATACAGGGGTAATGAATAGTTTACTTGCCAAACCTTAGTGGATAGTTTTACTCAAACAGCCATTTTCTAGCTTCCTGCAAGTTGGCCTAAATTATAGTGCCCAGGGGTCTGATCTAAGCTGACTGTTGAATTTAAAGAAATCCATTTAGATCTTTTCAACATGTAGTTATTGTTGATTCTCTGTCACATACAAAGCAGGGCTTGGGGTTAGCTCTCTAAACTAAAACATGTGTCATTGCTAGTACTGTAGCTAGACGTTTCCTGTTACCTTAGCTGCAGACAGCCTTCAGCCACAGACTGACAGTGGTATTCTGTAAAGCCTTGTCATGTCTTACCCCATAATGTGTTATCATAAGCCTCTTATCTTATGCACGATCACGTGTACAAGCGTGTAGGAGTGGTGCTTATGCCTGCAGGAGGGTGTTTTTCTAGGTGTGTGTGCCTGTGTGCTGTGTGCATGCCTGTCTGTGTATACATGCACATGCTATGTGTGTCTGATCCTGTTGGTGTCTATGCATGTCTGTGTGATTGCATCTTGGTTTTTATGTCCATTGGCATCCGGTCTGTATGTTCTTCTCCTTGCATTTTTTTGTATGAAGATAGTATGTGGCCCCTGTTTGAGCTTTGCTCTGGGTTCTTATCTGTGCTCGAGTGTGTCTGTGTTTGCACGAGTACAACAGCAGCTTGATTACAGTATTTACATTGTGCAGCTCTAATGTTTAGGTGTAGATTGAGGGTCTCAGAGCACACTCTTCTAATGAGGTTTGGTTAGTGATAGAGTGGGGTGTGCCTTGGCTGCTACTTACTACTCACATAATAGTCATGATTTGGGATGTATGGCTATTGGCTACTATTGAAATGACATGCACAGAATGGAATAGCTGTTTATCTAGACACTATAGAGGTGCAACGCATTAATCTGTTTGAAGATCTGTTTTTGAGTAAATAGAAATTCAGTTTTCTGTATTGCCTTGGTTGTGTTCCTCAGTAGAGTTTCTCTGATATGTGTGGGAGGGGCTCTTACATCCCCTATAGGCAGGCCAAAGCAGCAAACATGCATATCAATCATCAGGTCTGAAGTGTGAACCATGTTCCTTAAGGAGGTGAGAGAGTGGACAAAACTAGACGTTTCTGTTGAATGTCTACCAACTTGAGTAGTTCAAATGGTGACAAAGCTGTCTGTGTGTACATGCACATAGACTTTGTAGAGGATAGAGAAGCTATTTTTTAAGTGTGCAGTTTTCTTACTGGCAACTTCTTGGCATGGGATCACTCGAAAGCTTATATCTCTAATCTCACACTTAATTACAAAAAAATAAATAAAATACATAACAAAGTGTCTTATCTATGCAAACTAACAAAGACACTTTTCAACATTTGTCAGAACACCTTTAACGTGACATGAAGGCGTGTCAGAATGAAATCCACAATGTTGACAGAAACCTTTGGGTGGACTGTAGACTGTACCTCAATTTCATCCTCCTCGCCCTGAGAAGTATCTACTCAGCACCTTAGCAGGAATGCAGTTTTGGACATCGCCATGAGCCAAAGGTAATAAAGTCAAACACAATAGCGAAGCAAAACAGGAGGCACTCACAGAAGGGAAATGAAATGGTCTGACTCATTCCCCAAAGGCTGCTTCTGTTTAAGAAAGCAACGTTTGAAAATTGTAGTTCTAGCCCTCAATTTCTGGATCTGTAGTTCTCTGCTCACCACTCATGGAGGTTATTGTTACTACTCCTTTCCACAGAGGTGCAGACTTATTATGTGCTGCCTGGCTGCTTATAAACTTGCCAAAAAGAGCCCGTAACCAGAAACAAGGGGCTGTATAAAACAAAGAAACAGGAGAGGAAAGTCAGCACACGTGCAATGCACTTGGGCAAATATTTCCCCTGTGTTGCTCGCGTTGCCAACCAGATTTTTTCCCCCGGGGATCAAGCTAGCATGGGCCAGGAGTCCAGCAACACCAGAGCCCTTTGTCCAGGCCTGTTTTACAGCAGGGAGGACTGGGGAGCTTTAGGTCTGTGTGAAAAGCTTGCAGGGATGATGGCAGGGGATAGGAATGCACTGAAACGGGCAGACAGAGGAGGGGGTGAGGGGTTGGAGAGGTGGAGTTAGAGGGCAGTAGAGAGTGAGCAGTATTGCTGTGGAACAGATGCAGCAGGGATAAAGATTAATAGGCTTCAGGAAAAACATGTGAGGTGTTCAATTCCTCACTTCTTCTGTCCACAACCCATAATCCAGCTCTCGCCGACTCTGTAAAAAGAGACATTTTATCTGCTACAGCCCACCTCACCTGTGACCTTGTGTTAAATGTGCCTGAGAGAATGGGAATATTAATTCTTCAAACACACCATCTTGCTACACCCGGTTGAATGTTAAAGAATGCTGAACGGTGGCCATGTGCATTTCTTATCTCATTGTTCTTTCACTCAGCACTCCCACACTGTTCTGATAGGGAGCTGCTTTGGTTATTCTCAGAGAAGGAACACTCCCTGCACAATCATTTTGTCAGGCATTTGGGTTGAATTATGAAGAGACTTGGCCTGTGGTTAGCGTTGCTGGAGGGGTTAAGTGTGTTGGAGGGGCCTCAAGGGAGAGAGGAGAGCAAGTTTATTGTGTTACCCAGTCCACACTCTATCTGGGGACAAATGTGTGTTGTGTGTCCCACATCGGCATCTGCTCTGATTGCGTAACACCCCAAAAAAGGCCAAACCCAGATAAGAAATGTAATATGTTTCTTCCCAACTCAATATTCACACATACCCTGTCCTTCTGGTCAGTTAGATCTTGTTGTCTGTATAATCAGCTGATGGACAGCTCAGCTGGAGTCCATGTTTACACACAGTGTTATCTTAAGAAGTGGTCACAAAGTAAATCCTCAGAACATGGGGCTCTTTTAGGTTGTTTCCCTGTTGATATTCAAAGCATTTATTTGGGGTGACTTTGGGGTGACTTTTTTCTGTATCCCTGCATGGGGCTTGGAACTAACACTGTTTTGCCAGTTTTCCAATGGGTTCAGATAAGTTGTTATTTTATTTGATTACATTGAGAACGTATGGCAAGCATTGTGCAGAGGACTAGTACTCTAGGTCTTTGTATGGTGAAATTGGCATATTTGGATATGTTAACATGAGATTCAGGACATCTTGTTTTCCTGCCTAGCATGATTATGTCAATTGACCCAAGTGGGGAATTAGTATTGATAGTCATATACTATGTCATAAAATGGTACTTCAGTAAATGATGGGTCAACAGAAAATGCAACGACTCATAAGTATTCAAAATGAATATATATATTTTTTTGTCACATGCGCCGAATACTCCAGGTGTAGACCTTACCGTGAAATACTTACTTACAAGCCCTTAACCAACAATGCAGTTTTAAGAAAAATAAGAGTTAAGAAAAGATTTACTAGATAAACTAAAGTAAAAAAATAAAAGAGCAACATTAAAATAACAAAAGCGAGGCTATATACAGCGGGTACCGAGTCAATGTGCGGGGAACAGGTTAGTCGCGGTAATTGAGGTAATATGCACATGTAGGTAGGGGTAAAGTGACTATGCATACATAATAAACAGCGAGTAGCAGCAGCATCAAAAAGGAGGGGGGGTCAATGCAAATAGTCTGGGTAGCCATTTGATTAGCTGTTCAGCAGTCTTAAGGCTTGGGGGTAGAAGCTGTTAAAAAGCCTTTACGACATAGACTTGGCGCTACGGTACCGCTTGCCGTACGGTAGCAGCGAGAACAGTCTATGACTAGAGTGGCTGGAGTCTTTGGCAATTTTTAGAGCCTTCCTCTGACACCACCTGGTATAGAGGTCCTGGATGGCAGGAAGCTTGGCCCCAGTAATGTACTGGGCCGTACGCACTACCCTCTGTAGCTCCTTGCGGTCGGAGGCAAAACGGTTGGCATACCAGGCGGTGATGCAACCATTCAGGATGCTCTCAATGGTGAAGCTATAGAACGTTTTGAGGATCTGAGGACCCATGCCAAACCTTTTCAGTCTCCGGAGGGGGAATAGGCGTTGTTGTGCCCTTTTCATGACTGTCTTGGTGCGTTTGGACATGATAGTGTCGTGTCTTTACTATCATTAACTGAAGACTTAGTTTTTCTCAAAGATTCTCTGTAATTATTATTACGCGATTAAACTGATTAATCATGTAACTGTAATTAACTAGGAAGTCGGGGCACCAAGGAAAATATTCAGATTACAAAGTTATAATTTTCCTAATATAACTTTTCAGATATTTTCATATCTGATCAATAGTCTTCTGAATGAATGAATTATTTACTTTACCTCACGTTAGTCTCATTCCAAACGTCGTAAATTGTTGGTTATCTGCACGAACCCAGTCTTCACTATGAGTCATCCATACATCAATTGTCTTAAATCATTTATTTACTAACTAAGTAATTCACAGAAATGCATAAACAAACAGTAGATAGTTAATAGGAAATGATAACGGAGTTTCCCTAGTGGGATAAACCGGTATCCCGGCTTGGTGTACAACAAGGGAAGTGGGGGTCAACTGTGATGAGACACTACAAAGTTGATCATTATAACAATGGAAATGCTAATCCTTGGCACATGAACGCTCACTCATTCGAGAACAATTGCAATCAATATATATATTTACACTCAGTGTGTCGTTGGGATCTCTGTTGAAAAGTTAGTTTTTGTTGGAGAGTTTTCGTCCTCTCTCTCTCTCTCTCTCTCAGTCGTGGTTAGAATGGATAGTTCAGAGTGACATTCATTAATTTCGTTATAGATGTTTCGGTAGTTGTCGTTCTTTGCGTTCAATGATACCGAATTCCTAGCTGCAGACTAGTAATTAATATCAAAGACTTGTTCTTATTCTGTCGGTATCGATAGTCTAAGAGTTTAACCACGTGGGATGGTTAAAAGATTCAGCAATCGTCTCAAACCTTGGCCCTCTTGGTCTGCAACATTTGTCCTCTCGTAATTGAGAGAAACATGGTCTGTTGAGAAATTGTCAAAGTTGGGGTTTTATTCGGGAGTTGCAGAAAAGGGCCTGTCCCAGGATGCAGGATCCTAACTGGGCTCATGGGCGGTCCTCTGATTTAGTTAAACTCAAAAGGGAATTGGAGTTTCCTTCATTAAACAGTCCAAAATCACATTACACAGTTTTACAAACAGTATCATCCTCACTCATTAATCTTATACAACAATTAGATGTAAACCTCATATCTGAGGCTATTATATAACCAGCGTTATGGTAATGTGGTCCTATTGTCTCCCATGAGTTTCACCAAGTTGTAACAAACAGACCAGTTCGTAGCTGGAATCTTCACCGATCTTTTATACCTTCTCTGGAACATAAATGTTGTTCGGACCTCAAGTTCTGTGAGGTGGAAGGAATTCCTTTGTTCTCTATGAAAATTTACTCTGTCTCTATACTGTGGCCATGAGGAGATAATCTCCTCCAGGAATTTACGACCTCTCTGACCACAGCAGCCTAGTTGTAGGAGACAGAGAGAGGGGATGGTACTCGCTGTACCCAAAGAGGGCAACGTCATGACAATAGTTTGTTGGTGATGTGGACACCAAGGAACTTGAAGCTCTCAACCTGCTCCACTACAGCCCTGTCGATGAGAATGGGGGCGTGCTCGGCCCTCCTTTTCCTGTAGTCCACGATCATCTCCTTTGTCTTGATCACATTGAGGGAGAAGTTGTTGTCCTGGCACCACACTGTCAGGTCTTTGACCTCCTCCCTATAGGCTGTCTCATCATTGTCAGTGATCAGGCCTACCACTGTGGTGTCATCGCACTTGGGTTGGTGTGTTGATGCACCCTACCCTGCTCTGAGAACAATGAGCTGAATCTATCTTCAAAAACATATAAACTCAAGTACTTGTGGTTGTCAGAAAAATGATACACTCCTATAAAGATGTGACAACCTGATTTGTGTAACTTATTTTTATTGTTTTACCTTTATTTAACTAGGCAAGTCAGTTAAGAACAAATTCTTTTTTACAATGATATCCTCCCAGGAAACAGTGGGTTAATTGCCTTGTTCAGAACAACAGATTTTTACCTTGTCAGCTCAGGGATTCGATCCAGCAACCTTTCAGTTACTGACCTAACGCTCTAACCACTAGGCTACCTGCTGCCCCAGATTGTTCTCATGGAGGCCTATTGTTCTGTTACATTCAAGTGTGTTTTAATTAGCATTAGTTTTGTATCCAGGAAAATTCTTGGGATTCCAGATCCAGGAAAGGAGTGGTTAACTAGCAGGACCGACTGGTCTATCTGACAGCACAGGCCTCCTGGCTAACCTCAGGAGACTAATGGGGGAGAATCTGGGGTCACGGAGCAAGAGACAGGAGGCACTGAAAGAAGGATAGTGAGAGTGTAAAACAAGGCAAATGGTGCAGGTTAACTGAGAGATAGAGAGAGCTACAGGACATTTCTTTCCACAGGGCCGTGGGGTGAGACAGGGATGCAGCTTAAGCCCCAGCCTCTTTAACATATATATCAACGAATTGGCGAAGGCACTAGAAAAGTCTGCAGCACCCAGCCTCACCCTACTAGAATCTGAAGTCAAATGTCTACTGTTTGCTGATGATCTGGTGCTTCTGTCACCAACAAAGGAGGGCCTACAGTAGCACCTAGATCTTCTGCACAGATTCTGTCAGACCTTGGCCCTGACAGTAAATCTCATTAAGACAAAAATAATGGTGTTCCAAAAAAGGTCCAGTTACCAGGACCACAAATACAAATTCCATCTAGACACCGTTGCCCTAGAGCTCACAAAAAACTATACATACCTCGGCCTAACATCAGTGCCACAGGTAACTTCCACAAAGCTGTGAACGAGCTGAGAGACAAGGTAAGAAGGGCCTTCTATGCCATCAAAAGGAACATAAAATTCGATATACCAATTAGGATCTGGCTAAAAAAACTTCAYTCAGTTATAGAACCCATTGCTCTTTATGGTTGTGAGGTCTGGGGTCTGCTCACCAACCAAGAATTCACAAAATGGGACAAACACCAAATTGAGACTGCATGCAGAATACTGAAAAAATATCCTCCGTGTACAACGTAAAACACTAAATATTGCATGCAGAGCAGAATTAGGCCGATACACTCTAATGATCAAAATCCAGAAAAGAGGTGTTAAATTCTACAACGACCTAAAAGTAAGCGATTCCCAAACCTTCCATAATAAAGCCATCACCTACAGAGAGATGAACCTGGAGAAGAGTCCCCTAAGCAAGCTGGTCCTGGGGCTCTGTTCACAAACACAAACATACTCCACAGAGCCCCAGGACAGCAACACAATTAGACCAAACCAAATCATGAGAAAACAAAAAGATAATTACTTGACACATTGGAAAGAATTAACAAAAAAACTGAGCAAACTAGAATGCTATTTGGCCCTAACCAGAGAGTACACAGTGGTCCACTGTGACTGACCCAAACTTAAGGAAAACTTTGACTATGTACAGACTCAATGAGCATAGCCTTGCTAATGAGAAAGGCTGTCGTAGGCAGACCTGGCTCTCAAAAAAATACAGGCTTTGTGCACACTGCCCACAAAATGAGGTGTAAACTGAGCTGCACTTCCTAACCTCCTGCCAAATGTATTACCATATTAGAGACACATATTTCCCTCAGATTACACAGATCCACAAAGAATTCGAAAACAAACCAATTTTGATAAACTCCCATATCTACTGGGTGAAATACCACAATGTGCAATCACAGCAGCAATATTTGTGACCTGTTGCCACAAGAAAAGGGCAACCAGCGAAGAACAAACACCATTGTAAATACAACCTATATTTATGTTTATTTATTTTCCCTTTTGTACTTTAACTATTTGCACATCGTTACAACGCTGTATATAGACACAATATGACATTTTAAATGTCTTTATTATTTTGTAACTTCTGTGAGTGTAATGTTTACTGTACATTTTTATTGTTTATTTCACTTTTGTTTATTATTTACTTCACTTGCTTTGGCAATGTTAACATATGTTTCCCATGCCAATAAAGCCCTTGAAATGAATTGAGAGAGAGAGAAGTTAAAGGGTACAGGAGGAGGGGGGAGCTTACAGGTCTGTAATTTCCTATTGAATTTTTTATTTTTTATTTAACCTTTATTTAACTAGGCAGTCAGCATGTATTGTTAAGATACATTTCATACGTACTTATTGTTGAGCTAAACACATTATAAAAGTGATGGTAATGTGCCTGTTATTTTCTTTCCGCTGGTTGTAGTTGGAAACCAGTCACAACACCTTTTATTTGGTGGATTGATGGCAGCTGATAAGAACCTGCATTTCCAGAACACTGCCAGGACTGGCCAGATATGATCATGGAGGCGGAGGTGATGAAATACATGTTATTTATTTATTTTAAATATAACCTTTATTTAACTAGGCAAGTCAGTTAAAAACAAATTCTTATTTACAATGACGGCCTACCCCGGCCAAACCCAGACAACGCTGGGCCAATTGTGTGCCGCCCTTTGGGACTCCCAATCACAGCCAGATGTGATACAGCCTCTTGCACTGAGATGCAGTGCCTGAGACCACTGCAACACTCGCATAATGTCAAAAAGTCTGCATTGAAACAAGAAACCCATGTGAGGCGTCTACAAAGAAAACCATGTGGGGAAACGAGTGCAAAGAAAAAAAATGGGGGAGACTAGAGAGACCCCGTCATTGTGCTTACCTGTTCTTTACCTACTATARCTTGTCGCCTACCTGTGCACAGAACACCTACCCTCTTCTGCCCCCTACTGAAGTTTAAGAAAACAATGGTGCCCTGCACAGTGGCTGTTGAATGCGTAACTATCTATGACATGAAGTAAGATACAGCCTTAGACCCTTGGCACTTGTATTACTATTTAGCCGCGCAGTGCGTATCCACTTGGTTTTTCCTCCCTATTCGCCAGTGATTAGACAAGATAAAATGTCTCTTCTGCAAAGGGTTCAATACTGTATCTAATGTTGACCACCTAGTCAATCACAACTGACCCAGTGCCCTGGAAACCCATATATTTACACCTCTCATTTCAAGGAAGTGCCATTGACTCAGGCATGTGTGACTAAGTAGATGTATTCCTTACCTAACAGCTGCACGTTCCATCTACACACGTCTGAAGTTTCCTGCTCTTCACTTAAAAGGTTTTAACCATATAAAGCAATGTGGGAAAAATAATCATATAAGGTTTTCTTCTGGGTGTATTGACAAACCATACAGAAACCTCCAGAAATCAAAATGACCTTGCATTCTCACATCTCTTGTGAAATACGCGAGTGGGATGTTGAATAGATAGATGTAGCAATAAATAGAGAGGAGAGAAGAGTGTGAAATGGGCACCGAGAGAAGAAGTCAGTCGAGAAATAAAGTAATAGGACAGGTCAAGGCCTTCCTTCCAATGTCACTCTGATATCGTTCGATAGAAAGCTGTGCTTCTTGCCGACGACTCTGCTCAGTTCTTATAATGTCTCGCCATGTTTCCACCTTGGGATATGGGGTCAGAAGGAACAAATTCCTACATTMCAGCTAAAGGGTCAGATCGAAAGAGAGACAGAGACATATTAAAGAGAGAGAGAGGGGAGAATGAAATAAGAGAAGAGAGGCAGTGACGGGCAAAAGAGAGGGAGATCTTTTTGGGTCACTGAACTGCAGCCGCTTCTGCTTTTTCCACAGGGTGTGTTCATTGGTCATATGATGCTGCCACTCCCATGTCAAAAGGCCAGATGTTAAGCAATTTATTTTTTGGTTGCTATTTTGATAGAGGCACCACATTTCACACATGGATAGGGAATGTCTAAAGAAGCATTTTTGGCTATAGTGCCATTGCAGATTTTGTGCATTACCACCCTGGCGGTCATTTCCAATATGGCTGCCAACCAGCTCATGTTGGACAGGAGTCACATGGCCATATCCCCATACATAATTGGTATATACAGCCCAATGACGGCTTAAAATGCTAGATGGGGTCTGGAGAACACAATAAAATGGTCTGAATATGCTACATACATTCCCCTACGTATTTATTTGGACAATGAAGATACAACTTTTAGTTCTATACCCCGGCATTTTGGATTTGAGATCAAATTCATATGAGGCGACAGTACAGAACGTCACCGTTTATTTTAAGGGTATTTTCATATATACTGTATTTGTTTTACTATTTKGTTTCTGAACACTTCTACGTGAATGTGGATGCTACTGTGATTATGGATAATCATGAATGAATCGTGAATAATGACGAGTGAGAAATTTACAGAGGCATAAATATCCTAACCCCCCCAAACCTCCCCTGTTATTGGTAATGGTTAGAGGTTAGCATGTCTTGGGGGTATAATCATTGTGCCTCTATCTGCCTTTCTCACTAATCATTATCCGCAAAACATATTATTTTATTAATATTTACAATAAAAGTGACTCCAAAATGACACAATACATTATTTGCCACTAATTTCTATTGGGCACAAKATAATCTGAAACACAATCAAAACKTACTGCAAATGCATCCAACAAATGTGTAGAGTCAAGCTTGATGTAATCATTGCGTGCTATGAATATGGGACCAAATACTAAATGTTTGACTAATTTAACATACATGTAAGTTAACTTGTCCCCAAAATTATGCAACCTTTAAAATGGGGGGATGCTTTCCTTTCAAAACGGTAAAACAGATGAAAATACCCTCAAATAAAGTGGATATTCTGTATTGTCGCCTCATATGAAACATTTGATCTTTTGAGTATAGAGCCAAATTTAAGGTTTTACTGTAGCTTCACTGTCCAAATAAATATGTAGGGGAGTGTATATGTATTCTTCAAAAACGTAGTAGAAAAGTGCTGACAAAGTGCCCAAAAMTTTTGTTTTTTTTGTCATTTTTTTCATGTCTAGTTCCACTATTTTACATGTAAACACTACAAGTTATATTAAGTGTTCCCTGAAGTCTACTGTTTAAAATGATGCATAATATCATAAAATGAAATGTTATTGGTCACATACACATGGTTAGCAGATGGTAATGCGAGTGTAGCGAAATGCTTGTGCTTCTAGTTCCGACCGTGCAGTAATATCTAACAAGTAATCTAACAATTTCACAACAACTACCTTATACACACAAGTGTAAAGGAATGAATAAGAATATGTACATATAAATATATGGATGAGCGATGGCCGTGCGGCTTAGGCAAGATACAATAGAGTACAGTATATACATTTGAGATGAGTAATGTAGGGTATGTAAACATTATATAAAGTGGAATTGTTAAAAGTGACTAGTGATACATTTATTACATCCAATTTTTTATTATTAAAGTGGCAAGAGATGAGTCACTATGTTGGCAGCAGCCACTCAATGTTAGTGAAGGCTGTTTAACAGTCTGATGGCCTTGAGATAGAAGCTGTTTTTCAGTCTCTCGGTCCCAGCTTTGATGCACCTGTACTGACCTCGCCTTCTGGATGATAGCGGGGTGAACAGGCAGTGGCTTGGGTGGTTGTTGTCCTTAATGATKTTTTTGGCCTTCCTGTGACATCGGGTGGTGTAGGTGTCCTGGAGGGCAGGAAGATTGACCCCGGTGATGCGTTGTGCAGACCTCACTACCCTCTGGAGAGCCTTACGGTTGTAGGCGGAGCAGTTGCCGTACCAGGCAGTGATACAGCCCGACAGGATGCTCTCGATTGTGCATCTGTAAAAGTTTGTGAGTGTTTTCCAAAGCCAAATTTCTTCAGCCTCCTGGGGTTGAAGAGGCACTGTTGCGCCTTCTTCACCACGCTGTCTGTGTGGGTGGACCATTTCAGTTTGTCCGTGATGTGTACGCCGAGGAACCTAAAACTTTCCACCGTCTCCACTACTGTCCCGTCGATAGCGCGGTGCTCCCTCTACCGTTTCCTGAAGTCCACGGTCATCTCCTTTGTTTTGTTGATGTTGAGTGTGAGGTTATTTTCCTGACACCACACTCCGAGGGCCCTCACCTCCTCCCTGTAGGCCGTCTCGTCGTTGTTGGTAATCAAGCCTACCACTGTAGTGTCGTCTGCAAACTTGATGATTGAGTTGGAGGCGTGCATGGCCACGCAGTCATTGGTGAACAGGGAGTACATCATATTACATAATGTGTGAATTTTWAAAAATTTGATCAAATTGAACTGACACATCTCTCTAATTATAATCCCATAGGAATGCATTATGTCCTGCAGAGAGACAGGTCACCCATTTCCACAAAATATCTTTGTGATGACACCATTCAACCTTTACAAAAAGCTGGCTATAAAAATAGCTATAGAGCACAGGAAGTTGGTGGCACCTTAATTGGGGAGGACGGGCATGTGGTAATGGCTGGAGCGGAATAAGTGGAAAGGTATCACGCCATTCCATTTGCTCCATTCAAGCCATTATTATGAGCCGTCCTCCCCTCAGCAGCCTCCACTGCTATAGTGCCATTGTAGATTTAACCTATTGTATTTTAAAAGGGACCAGCATTCCAAAGTGGCATCATCTGTTCTTCTTGGGCAGGAGTCAAAAGGCTATTTCTATCTAAATAAATCGGTACATGAAGCCCAATGACGGCTTAAAATGCTTGAGGTGCTGTGGAAAATAACAAAATGTCCCAAGTATGCCAGATATATGTATCCTTTCAAATGTATACAGAATAGTGTTCAAAAGGTGTCATCAAATGACATTTTAGTAATTTTCAACTGGCCATAACTTAATCAATAAGTGGTATATTAAGCCCAATAATGGATTACAATGTTTGAGGGGGTGTGGAAAATACAATAAAATGTCCCAGTTATGCCAGATATACAGTACCAGTCAAAAGTTAGGACACACCTACTCATTCAAGGGTTTTTCTTTATTTTTACTATTTTCTACACTGTAGAATAATAGTGAAGACATCAAACTATGAAATAACACATATGAGGAATGCTTTTCCAACAGTCTTGAAGGAGTTCCCACATATGTTGAGCACTTGTTGGCTGCTTTTCCTTCCCTTTGCGATCAAACTCATCCCAAATCATCTCAATTGGGTTGAGGTTGGGTAATTGTGGAGGCCAGGTCATCTGATGCAGCACTCCATCACTCTCCTTCTTGGTCAAATAGCCCTTACACAGCCTGGAGGTGTGTTTTGGGTCATTGTCCTGTTGAAAAATAAATGATAGTCCCACTAAGCACAAACCAGATGGGATGGTGTATCGCTGCAGAATGCTGTGGTAGCCATGCTGGTTAAGTGTGCTTTGAATTWAAAAAAAAATCACTGACAGTGTCACCAACAAAGCACCCCCACACCATCACACCTCCTCCTCCATGCTTCACGGTGGGAAAACCACATGCAGAGATCATCCGTTCACCTACTCTGCGTCTCACAAAGACAAGACGGTTGGAACCAAAKATCTCAAACTTGGACTCATCAGACCAAAGGAAAGATTTCCACCGGTCTAATGTCCATTGCCTGTGTTTGTTGGCCCAAGCAAGTCTCTTCTTATTATTGGTGTCCTTTAGTAGTGGTTTCTTTGCAGCAATTCGACCATGAAGATGAAAATTCCCAAGCTGTCTTTCATACCATCATGGTCACCTAATCATCCCCAGCTTGGGGATTGGCTCATTCATCCCCCTCCTCTCCCCTGTAACTATTCCCCAGGTTGTTGCTGTAAATGAGAACGTGTTCTCAATCAACCTACCTGGTAAAATAATGGTAAAATAAAATTTAAAAAATMAAGGCCTGATTCACACACCTCTGAACAGTTGATGTTGAGATGTGTCTGTTACTTGAACTCTGAAGCATTTATTTGGGGCTGGTAACTCTAAAGAACTTATCCTATGCAGCAGAGGTAACTCTGGGTCTACCTTTCCTGTGGCAGTTCTCATGAGAGCCAGTTTCATCAAAGCGCTTGATGGTTTTTGCGACTGCACTTGAAGAAATGTTCAAAGTTCTTGATATTTTCCGTATTGACTGACCTTCATGTCTTATAGTAATGATGGACTGTCATTTCTCTTTGTTTATTTGAGCTGTTCTTGCCATAATATGGACTTGGTCTTTTACCAAATAGTATACCACCCCTACTTTGTCACAACACAACTGATTGGCTCAAACGCATTAAGAAGGAAAGAAATTCCACAAATTAACAAGGTACACCTTTTAATTTAAATGCATTCCAAGTGACTACCTCATGAAGCTGGTTGAGAGAATGCCAAGAGTGTGCAAAGCTGTCATCAAGAAAGACCTAGTTTTAAGCTGCAGCTGGCCAAAAACAGAGCTGCACATCTTGCTCTTCATTGTAGTCAGAGGGCTAATATTAATAGTATGCATGCCAATTTCTTTTACCTGAGAGTTAAGGAAAGACTGACTGTGTCACTTCTTGTTTTATAAGAAACATTAATGTGTTGTAAATTCCATAATCAACACACAGCACTGACACACATACTTACCCCACCAGACATGCCACCAGGGGTCTTTTCAGGTACAGAACAAATTTAAGGAAAGGTATAGTATTATACAGAGTCAGGAGTGCATGGAACTCCCTCCTTCTTATATAGCGCAAGTGAACAGCAAACCAGGTTTAAAAAATAAAGCAACACCTCTCGGCACAACGCCTCTCCCCCATGTGACCTACTTGTTGTGTATATGTACTGACATGAATGTGTAACTGATCGATACACACACACACACTACATGTTTTTGTATGTAAATTGTGAAGTATTTTGTCTGTAATGTATTTTTCGTTGTGTGTCGGACCGCAGTAAGACTAGCTGTTGCCGTTGGCGTCGGCTAATAGGGATCCTAATAAATACTCACATGCCAACACCTGTGTCAACGCCACAGTCCAAAGATATTGCTGTTGAGAGTCAGGTTGTGATTATATTTGAGTTATTTAGCAGGTGCTCTTACAGTAGTGAGTGCATACAGTTTCATTGTACTAATCTACAAGAGCTAGGCAGGCACCTAGATGCTCGGACTTGTAAAACAGACTCTCCTGACAGTTCATGGAAGAGGGGAGGAGTTTTTGTGTATTAGGGTTGTACCATTTGCACCTCCATACTTACCGTAGTTGTATACGCAGAGCATCATAATGTGTGTTGACAAGATCACATTCCAGATAAATGGTTGAACTAATTCCTGTCTCCCATCTCATCATTATTGTATTTTTATAAATACATGGTTTTGGAACCCACAAGGCATAACAATAATTGTGTCAAATCACCACCATAATAAGAGTTCAAAATGTCCAGTATTTCTGTGTTCATATTTCAGAACAACATGCTGGATTCTGTAGCATTCAAGAATAAGCTTAAAAAATACATTCTGAGGGAAAATAGAGCCACTCTAGGAATCATCACTAATCCAAATGGGTCTCCAAATAGATAAAAATACAAAATATGTTACAACTTCCCCCGGTCTCCCCTTACTAGTGAGCGTGCAACTTTCAAACAACTTACCCCGGTCTCCCCTACTACCGGAGCAAGGAAATTCTGATGAGCGTGACTAGGGATGAGGATATTTTTCAACTAAAGTAAAGGACAGTAATGTTACGAGTAAAGTAGGAAGCCCAGGTTTCCATTGGTGATAATATCATGAAAGGAGTTTAGAAATTTGGTCTGGGGAAACAGTTTTATGCGCTGACTAAATGGGGGCTGATAAGAGTTTGAGTTTTTACTCCACTGGTCTCGGCTGGTCTCAGGAAATAATTACAAGTCCTCATTGTCCGAGGCCGAGTCAAGACGGGGTAAACACAGTCAATATGGGGTTTGAGACTGGACTCGAGTACTACAACACTGCTCTCCAGACCCCCCCTCAAACAATTTAAGCCGTCATTGGGCTGTATGTACCTATTATTTATGCTGATACGGCCACGTATCATGCCCAATTTGGCCCCATTGAGATGGTTGGCAGCCATATTATAAATTGCCACCAAGGGGGTAATATAAAAATGTGCACTATAGCTAAAACACTTCTAAGGACTTGTCCTAGCTGTGTGTGCAATTTTGTGCCTATATCACAAAAGTCACAATTCCCCTCAAATGTTGAACTAAAAGGCTACTGGTGGAGACAGATTGAATCATGATCCACACCCCTGTTAAAGGTTCCATTTCCTGGTTGCTAAAATTCTAATAGTTTGCCTAATTCCCGTTTATGTGACAAAACAAGCAATCATTTTATGACCTAAACCGCTGTGAAATATATTTTCAATAAGCAGAAATATTGTATTTTCAGCTTTTTGAAGCTGGTGTACAAACAACGCAAAAACAAAACGTAAGAATAGAAGCATAGAAATAGTGCACAGAGAACCTATCTACTGCTTCTTAGACTTGCTTTCAATGAGAATGACAGATCCATAACTCATATTTCTATCTGAATTTGGTCGGGTCGCCCAAAAAGTTACATATTTCAGAATATGAATACTGTATACAGTCACAATAGAGACACAGCACAGAGTCAGAATGTCCAATATATATTARATTTGTCATGAAGAAATAAGAATGGTGCAATTTAATTGGTCATGCTTTATAGATTTGTACTAAAATGAGGAGACATGACTCATAAGGTCAAGACTCTTATTGTCTATCCCAGACACCAAAATGCCAACAAGTCATTGCCAGACAGATAGATTAATCTTGAACTTAGACTAGAGATATACCCCTTGTGACTGACAGAGATCGCTCTACTGTTTGACTTCTTGATAGCAAACCATGAAGAGAAAAAGTAACTTTCCAGGTCGTTTTCATACTCATGTGGTGCTCTCAGCAAATACATGAGACATTTCTCTGTGTATGTGTGTGGCGGCCTGGCGTGGCGCAGCGGGGAAAGGGGCCAAGGAAGGAGTGACTGAGCAAGCCTTTCCCAATTCACGCCAGTATGAATAAAGTTGAGCAGTATGCTGCTGCCACTGTGGCGTGACATGGAAAAAAGAAAAGCAGTGGAATATGTGATGGTTTCCATGGTTGTAAAGGAAGGGTTCTCTTGGGACTGGGGATACCCCATTTGGAGGGGGTTTTCCAGACCAATCATCCCTATTGTAGGTTCAGTTAAGTGCACAGACTGTTGCTGATAGCTAAGGCATAATTACATTTCTGTTAACAATTTGTGACTCAGATCCTGAAATAGACTCACTTCCCAAAAATGACTTGGTTACCCACGTGTCAACTGAAAGCTTTTACAAACTCCTTGATTCATTTATTGGACTAACATTGGGAGATTCTGTAGCTGCCGGTTCCTGATCTTACTTGGTGAAGAAGCTGAGTGGCATTTTTAAGGACCAAAAAAATTGACAGCTGTGCCATATAAATTGCAAAATAGTTGGGAAGAGATTTTCGATGTACCGATTCCATGGCACATGGTTTATGAATTGACACGCAAGACGACACCGGATTCAAAACTTTTTCATTTTTTTATTATTATACAAAATTCTTGCAACCAATATAATGTTATATACATGGGGGTTACAATCTTCCCAGCTCTGCAGATTTTGCTGCGAGGAGGCAGAGTCATTAGATCACTTATTTTGGTACTGTCCATATCTAGCTCGTTTTTGGTCACAGGTCCAGGAATGGCTGAAGAATTGCAACATTTACCTAGAAGTAACGCTGCAGATAGCAATACTGGGTGATTTGAAAAGTCATAGTCAAATCGATCAATAATATAATAATTATTTTAGCAAACATTTTTATCTTTAATTTACAATCTGTAGAAACTATGAGAATAGAAAGGTTCAGTACTTTTGTGAAGCATCACAGCACAGTTGAAAAATGTATGGCAAATAGAAATCCAAAATGTATGGTGTCAAGAGATAGATGGGAGGGGTTGAATGGAGCTGAAGGGCGGGACTAATAAAACCAAGATAACAAATGTAAAACATACAGGGACTGTAAAATGTACATAGGTTCAGAACTTTTGTGAAATAGCACAGTTACAAATAGAAATCAAACTGGATGGACATCAGAAATAGAGGAAGGACTAAAAACAAACCAAATGTAACTATTACTCCTATTGGGGCAGGGGTGGTAGGGTTTGCGGGGAATAATAAAGGTATATTCAACAAAAAAAAAGTGCATGTATGTATGTATGTATGTATATGTATGCATGTTTATGTATGTATGTATATAGATATATTTACCCCCAAAATATATGGTGGATCAAAAAACACAATAAAAAAATAGGTTCTATTTGCCTCAACGTTCCATGACACTAAGGCATTGTTAGCAGAATAGATGGATGCAGTTCAATGCATGATTCACCAACACATTTCTTGGTACTCCCAAACATTTTTGCTATTAGGTTGTAAATCACAGCTGGCCTGGTACATTGTTTGCTGCCTCATTCGGGATGCACTGTTACAGTTTCAATGGCTCAATATTTTGGACAAAAACAGTAATGATCACAAGTCAGTCATAACGTGGGCTAATAAGCTAGTGTGTCTATTTGCGTAGATACGGAGCGTGACGTTAGCTAGCTAGGAGGATGTCATGTCATTGGAGGAGTTGGTGAGTGACTGACTTTTTCCCCTCATATTGTTTTTCGGTGGCTATACTGTACACAGCTAAGGATGCAGGTGTCATTTGGTCAGCTAGCAAGAACTTGAATGACGGTTATCCAGTTAGCATATCGCTTGCATTCGCAAATTCACTCAGGCTATCAACTCCGATTTCGGGGCACTCTCATCAAAGTGTGCCAGAGCGCAGAATAAGTGATGAATTTACAAACCCACAACACCCACTGAATATATGACCGACCGATGTCCGTAAACATAGGCAAAGAAAGGAATAGTTAGTTACGAACACTCTTGATAAAATGTAAACAGCCTAGCCAGCTCTGCTAGGGTGAGTAAAATGGTAAGTAAGGTGTTTTTTCAATTGTGTTGGATGTAGCTAGCGAGCAAGCTAGACAACTTTAGCCAGTTAGCTTTGGGTGCTTGGTTGGGTAAATCATGCATTGTTGGCAGGCAAGCTGCAGAAGGGTGAGTAGGCTACAATTCCCCATCGTTTATCAGTGCAATTTTGACGGCCAACTAACTGAAAAAGTTTGAGAGGGTTTATCTAATGTTCCTTTGTTAGATTTTATCTCATCTTTCTCTGGCTAGCATTAGTTGATCTTTTTGTTGTTGATAACCGAGGAAGAGAGAGCCTACCTTTTTCCATGGTTGTTTGATCAATAGGACTGTTAATGTAATGACACATTTGCGGAAATCCATTCAGATGTATTTTGTGGCTTTTGGCGAATGCGTTCTAATGATCTAAAGTCGCGCTGTTGCAACTGCTGCTTGTAAACACAGTCCAGTTCAAAGTGAATGATGGCAGGCCTGTGTGGCAAATAAAGGCCTACTGTAGCTCTGATTGGCTATGGTGCACCGGTCTGTGTAGACTCTGGTCCTGGACGAGACAGATGTTTTATTAGGTTTTATTTACTGTAGTTAATTGTCCAAATGCACGGCCGCTTTCACACTCCATGGGTGCATTCGTAAATTCACTTTGGCTATCTACTCCGATTTCAGAGCACTCTCCTCTGAGTGTGCCAGAGCGCAGAACTACTGATGAATTTACGAACGCTCAACACCTGTTGAATGTGGCCTGTGTCAGAAAACGTTGGCAAAAAAAACATAAGTTGTTGCCAGCAGCACAGCTACAGTCACCAAAGCTCTAAATAACATGAAAACAGCCTAACCACATCTGCTAGGGGGAGTAAAATGGTCAGAGTGAGGTGTTCTCTCATACATGTCTGGAAGTAGCTAGCAAGCTGGTCAAAGTTTGCCAGTAGCTTGGGTGCTTGACTGCCGTTGTGAGGTCAGAACGCTCGGACCAATCCTACTCCTACTCTGAGAACGAAAAGCTCTGAATTGATGAACAGACAATCTGACAATGCTCTGAATTTACTAAATGCCCAGAGCGCACTCTGACACTCCAGAATTAACACACCCTACCTACGTTGCTATAGAACTTTCACAAATGCCTTAGTATATGTAATTCCCAAACATTCGAAGAATATATGAAAACTTAAAAATGACAGTATCTAAGTGCTCGCTTGTCAGAAAGTGTCATATTCTTCCTGGTGGTGTACAGTATATGAACAGATTTTAATAAGATTTCATGTTGGTAAAATGCTGTCAGTTCCACTTTAAGATTTCATTGAGAGGCAAGGGGAAGGGAATGGATGAGACAAAGCAATTATTTGATCTTTCACTCCACTGGCCTTCAGTGTTGTTGTTGGTGGTGAAGAATCTGCCTACTGAGTTCTAGGGATACATATAGGTCCCGAAATAATACAAAGAGGGTGACATCCCAGCCACATCTGCAGCTCTATCCAACAGACATTAAAATGGAACTGGAATATATTTTTATTTATCACAATTTTCTTTAACCATTTTTGGTCTTTAATTTAATTCTTTCAATTTTATCAAAAAATATGTTTTTTTTTWAATCAATTAGTATATTGGAGTTTAACCACAATATTTGTTCTGTCTTTTCAGGTGGATTAAACTGAAATTGCAACCAACTTTCTAAGGCTTGTTTAAAAAAAATAGCAATATTTGGGACAACTGAAAGTGAGCAGTTGTAATCTGAATAAAGGGGAAAAGACCATCCTTGAACATGGGGTGAGACTCTTACTCATTTATTATAGAACCATTACGGATTTAAGTATAACTTTTGTATGACTGCTGCCTTTAGTGAGAGGTCTAATACTTTAATATTGAATCATTCTGCCCTTCAAATTCATATTCGCCCTTTTAATTTTGTCTGGCTGCAATTCCAAATAAAATTGAATATTTTTTGTTCACATAATTTAAAAAGCAGGTCACTAGGTAGACCCTGGTAGCAAGATCTATTTTTGAGAACTTTCTATTAAAATGTATTGGAGTGAGATTTCTTTCATTCGGGATATGTATACCGAGTATGTCCACAATCGTGTTGATCACGTGGACTGGAATATGTTGGAATATGCCTCAGAGAGCAACATCGACCACTCTGTGAGTGAGTTTACAAAGAAGTGCAAGGGAGATGTTGTACCCACTGTGACTATAAAAACCTACCCTAACCAGAAACAGTGGATGGATGGTGGCATTCGGGCAAAACTGAAAGCGCGCTCCATCGCATTTAACCATGGAAAGAGTTCTGGAAGTATGGCTGAATATAAACAGTGTAGTTATTCCCTCCAAAAGGCAATCAAACAAGCGAAATGCCGGTACAGGGACAAGGTGGAGTAGCGATTCAACGGCTCAGGCACGAGACGTATGTGGCAGGGTCAACAGGAAATCACAAACTACAAAAAGTTAAATGGCCACGTCACCAACGTCACGCTTCCAGACAAACTAAACACATTATTTGCCCACTTTGAGGATAATACAGAGCAACCGTCGCAGCTCGCTAACAAGGACTGTGGCACCCCTCCCCCTCCTTCTCCGTGGCCGACGTGAGTAAAACATTTAAACATGTTAACCCTCGCAGGCCTGCTGGCACAGACGGCATCCCTAGCCGCGTCCTCAGAGCATGCGTTTACGGACATATTCAATCGCTCCCTATACCAGTCTGTTGTTCCCACATGGTTCAAGATGGCTGCCATTGTTCCTGTACCCAAGAAGGCAAAGATAACTAAACTAAATGACTACCGCCCCGTAGCACTCACTTCTGTCATCATGAAGTGCTTTGAGAGGCTAGTCAAGGATCATATCACCTCCACCTTACCGGCCAGCCTAGACCCACTTCAGTTTGCATACTGCCCCAACCGGTCCACAGATGACGCAATCGCCATCACACTGCACACTGCCCTATCCCATCTGGACAAAAGGAATACCTATTTAAGAATGCTGTTCACGGACTACAGCTCAGCATTCAACACCATAGTACCCTCCAAGCTCATCATCAAGCTGGAGGCCCTGGGCCTCAACCCCGCCCTGTGCAATTGGGTCCTGGACTTTGACGGGCCACCCCCAGGTGGTGAAGTTAGGAAACATCTCCACTTCGCTGACCCTCAACACTGGGGCCCCACAAGGGTGCATGCTCAGCCCTCTCCTGTACTCCCTGTTCACCCACGACTGCATGGCCATGCACGCCTCCAACTCAATCATCAAGTTTGCAGACGACACAACAGTAGTGGGCTTGATCACCAACAACGACGAGACAGCCTACAGGGAGGAAGTGAGGGCACTCGGCGTGTGGTGCCAGGAAAATAACCTCTCACTCAACATCAACAAAACAAAGGAGATGATCGTGGACTTCAGGAAACAGCAAAGGGAGCACCCTCCTATCCACATCGAAGGGACAGCAGTGGAGAAGGTGGAACGTTTTAAGTTCCTCGGCGTACACATCACTGAAATGGTCCACCCACACAGACAGTGTGGTGAAGAAGGCACAACAATGGTACCATTTTTATTGCTATCTATCTGTACTGTTATTCCTTCAATTTCCTTTGTTAATATGGACTCTTTTGACCTAAATTGCTTTTGTTTTATAGATGAGTACTGAATTGCATGGCCTCTAAAGGCCCATTTAAAAGTGTCCCATATAATAAGGGGATCTGCTGTACCTATATTATGTCGGAAAAAGTCAGTTACAAATTCTTCTGTCCTATTTAAAAACAAGTTATCATCCAGTAGGCTTTGATTAAATTTCCAATATCCCCGCCCACGTGGAAATTCTGTAAGAGTAATATATATGCCAATTATGTGATGGCCCGACTGCATTCTGTCCACTATCAACACTTTTTAAACTTTTGGTGCCAGAGAGAATGACATAAGAAAGTAATCAAGACGACTAGCTTGATTAAGCCTCCGCCACGTATATCTCACTAGGTCAGGGTATTTAAGCCTTCATATATCCACTAATTCCAATATATCCATGACATTCATGATTACTGTTAATTAATATCATCACCCCTTTTGAATTTCTTTGCCCATGGGAGAAATATATTTCGCTTTTCCACAAAACTTAATCTAAAATTGTTGAACGAGTTTCCTGTAAACAATAGATATTATATTCCTTCTCTTCTAGCCAGGTAAATACTGATCGTCTTTTCTTATTATCTGCTAAGCCATTACAATTATAACTGGTTATACTTATTTCATCAATTACCATAATGAGACTCAAGTTTCAATTCTATTTATCATAATATATGTTTGTAAACGTACAATTAAAAAGTAATAATGATCGAGTGTCTATATAGCTGTACCATGATATTTGCATTGCTACTAAGTAAACCTCCAATTGGTCCCCACTATTCCACCTGCTAAAACCCCTCTTCATCCCGAGTTGGGTTGTCATCCCAATGCCCGGCAGATCACCCCCGACCCACCGCATCCCATGGCCCCGGAGAGACCGGGACCCATCCTTCAAAAAGAGCACACAGTGCCACCCACAGAACAGAAGCAGATCAACCGCCAAATGCATTTCCATCGCTCTCACCTTGATTTGTATTATATATATAGCCATAAAAAAATATATACACTACCGTTCAAAAAAGTTTGGGGTCACTTAGAAATGTCCGTGCAAATTTTTTGTCCACTAAAATAACATCAGATTGATCAGAAATACAGTGTGGACATAGTTAATGTTGAAAATGACTATTGTAGCTGGAAATGGCTGATTTTTAATGGAATATCTACATAGGCATACAGAGGCCCATTTTCAGCAACCATCACTCCTGTGTTCCAATGGCACATTGTGTTAGCTAATCCAAATGTATKATTTTAAAAGGCTAATTGATCATTAGAAAACCCTTTTGCAATTAAGTTAGCACAGCTGAAAACTGTTGTGCTGATTAAAGATCCAATGAAACTGGCCTTCTTTAGACTTGTTGAGTATCTGGAGCATCAACATTTGTGGGTTCGATTACAGGCTCAAAATGGCCAGAAACAAATACTTTTTTCTGAAACTCGTCAGCCTATTCTTGTTCTGAGAAATAAAGGCTATTCCATGRGAGAAATTGCCAAGAAACTGAAGATCTCGTACAGCGCTGTGTACTACTCCCTTCACAGAACAGTGCAAACCGGCTCTAACCAGAATAGAAAGAGGAACCAGAATAGAAAGAGGAGTGGGAGGCCCCGGTGCACAACTGAGCAAGAGGACAAGTACATTAGAGTGTCTAGTTTGAGAAACGGATGCCTCGCAAGTCCTTAACTGGTAGCTTCATTAAATAGTACCCGCAAAATACCAGTCTCAATGTTAACAGTGAAGAAGCGACTCCGGGATGCTGGCCTTCTAGGCAGAATTTCAAAGAAAAAGCCATATCTTACACGGAACCCAAACCGGCTGCGCGCGTGCGCCATCGTGCYCTATCGTGCATAAATGTATTTTSCCCCCCCCACACCAAACGCGATCACGACACGCAGGTTAAAATATCAAAACAAACTCTGAATAAATGACATTAATTTGGGGACAGGTCGAAAAGCATTAAACATGATTGGCAATTTAGCTAGTTAGCTTGCACTTGCTAGCTAATTTGTCCTATTTAGCTAACTTGCTGTTGCTAGCTAATTTGTCATGGGATATAAACATTGAGTTGTTATTTTACCTGAACTGCACAAGGTCCTGTACTCCGACAAATTAATAGTTTTTTAGTCATCTCTCCTCCTTCCAGGCTATTTCATCGTTGAACTTATATGGTGATCGCATCTAAACGTTCATAGTATTACCACGACTACTGGCAAAACAGTTCGTCTTTCAATCACCCACGTGTGTATAACCAATGAGGAGATGGCACGTGGGTACCTTCTTCTATAAACCAATAAGGAGATGGGAGAGGCAGGACTTTCAGCGCGATCTGCGTCAGAAATAGGAATGACTTCTATTTTAGCCCTTGGTAACGCAGACGCTCGTTGGCGCGCGCGAGCAGTGTGGGTGCAATAATTGAATAACATGGATTTCTAAATGTATTTTGCGACGCTCGCGCACGCAACGTGTCCGGTCTGGTCAGCATGTTAGACTGGCCAATAAAAAGAAAAATATTTAAGATGGGCAACAGAACACAGACACTGGACAGAGGAACTCTCTCTAGAAGGCCAGCATGCCGGAGTCGCCTCTTTACTGTTGATGTTGAGACTGGTGTTTTGCGGGTACTATTTAATGACGACTCCATTCTCATAGAGGAGTAGTCTTTGTGTCTCTTTACAATTGGTTATCAATATGCAGTTTATCTACTATGAGAGCTACGCATTTCCCTTTCAGTCTCTTTTCCTTGAAAATTGGATACAGAARTTTGCGCTGTTCTGCAATTTCCTTAGGGAACTGATCATTCATGCCAGCAAATCTTTTACCCAGGCTTTTAACCATTATTTTGTCTTTAAAGAAAGCACATTTGGCAACGATTGGGAGTTCATGAAGTTGGTTTTTTAGCATAAACTGGGAATATTATATTTTTGACTGATACCATGATTGTCTGTTTCATATCTGCAAAGTAGTTAAAACACTGTCAGTTCCACTTTAATGCGGCATTTTGAGAATTTAGCGCAATGAGCCATGTGCATTCTTGTAGACTCTTTATCATCTTGAGTAAAAACAGAGTGTTTTTTCACTGTGCCCATCCACTCAAATGAACCCATTGTGTCTAAAATCCCAGCCTCTATGCAGGGAGTTACTAACAGAGAAGTGAAGCGAGCGACTCCAGCTGTGCCTAGCAAATGCTTGTGAAATATGGTGTGTCAACTCCACTGAGACCTGCCAAGAACTGTCTGGGATCGTTTCGTATGAAACCGGCTATGTGCTTCCAAATGAAACCGAATCTTTGTTTTCTGTTGCCATGGGCACCATGGGATCGTTTTGGAATTTTCCTGTGGTTTCGACGTCAGAGGGAGGATTCCTAACGGTAATTACTGAGAATGTGTGGTGTGGAATAGGGGGAGATAGATAGACAGAGTGGGAATGAGCGTGCAAGAAGGAGAGAAAGCGAAAGAATGAGAAAGAAAGAATTTCTGAGCGAATAAAGAGTTTGTAGAAATAGAAGGAGAAAGACAGAGAGGGGATTGTAATGTATGTGTGTACGCGTGTGCGTGCTGTGCATACTGTATGTCCTTGTCCTTATAGCTTGTCCTCCAGGGCCGTGTCTCACTCTCCATCACCACCCTATGTCATAGCTCCCACCCTATAGACCTCACCCCAGTTATATGTCATTCACGTTACCAACTCATTACGGCAGGACGAAATCGGATGTCATTGTTTACAATTAGGACAGAACTGCAAATTCCACCAGGGCAGGCGGCAGACGGCATGGTCGGCAAAAGTAAAAATATCTCTACGTTGACTGTGGRGGCAAAGCCAAACCAGATGTTAGCCCTTGTGACTATTCTTAACTAAAACAATACAACAGTGAGTCATTTATATTTAGCAATATCATCTAGCGTCTAGCTAGGAAATATTGTGGTTCAAAGTGCTGTATTTATTCTGTTTCGAATTTTTGACATAACCCACTGTGCACATACATCAAGTCAACATCTATTCCACGTTGATTCATGTAATTTCATACAAGCGGCTATATCGGTCCAGTAATACAGGCCCAGTTATTCCCTTTGTGAATAATTGTTATTTTATTATTATGATTTTTCAGGGGGTGCTGCTACTTCCCGCGGCTATGATGCCGTCTGATCAGACTTTCTTTGAGTCTGTAATGTGAGCGCGGCATTAGCACTCATTTACAGATTGGCTCCACCCGGTATAGCTCACCCCACCTTCTCACACTCATCCCAACCCAGAGACCCCCACCCTCCAGACCTGGACAATAGCTGCTGTAATTTGCTCAACAGGAATCCAGGAGTCATCTTTACGGTCAGCGTGCAAGCTGATGCATTGAGCCCACCACCAGGAAACCTGAAAAGAGAATACACCCTTCACCCCCACACACCCTGACACACACACACACAGACCTGTGATGTCAGGTGGGTTTACACTAGGTGAGTGATGTGATGTCTGTGGTGCACCATTCACCCTCAGGAATGTTGAGGACACCTGAATTGTTTGCAGCCATCTGCATCTGCACAGTCTTATGAATCAGATGAGCTTTTCTCATGCCATGCTACATTACTAAGTCCATCCATGTGACATGCACTTCTGTTTGTTGTTTATCAACTTGAGACAGCCTGTTGTAGCTAGTTGATCGAAGGGGCTTTGTGTGTTTAATGGGAGTTTCTGGGAAAGGTCTATTGTCAGTTGTAATTTTCAGGGGTGAGAGATGTCCTGCCAAGTCACATTGAGAGACTGACCCTGGGTCGGCTAGTCTCTCCAGTGGCTGGCTTTAGATATAAGGCCCTCTGTGGGTGTTCCTTGAACTTGAACAAGATGTGCATGGCTAGAACAGAGCCTTACAGACCGTCTAACAATCCTGCTCAGTCAGAGCCTAAGAGGAAACTCATTCTTACTCCAGTGAAAAAGGGCTCTCTGAAGATGGGCCAAAGCCAGAACTCAATGGGGCCAATCAAGGTCAGATCACGAGGCTCATCGGAGGACAGTCCAAATAACTCTTCCCAGAATTTAAAAGTAAAAGTGCAACCCGGCAAACCCACTCCTCCCTTTAACAGAACTGGTATGACTCAACCACCGTAGCCTCGTCTACACCTTGCGCTAAGATGCGAGTTTCGTGATCTGATCAATAAATCCAATCACTATCTGATCAAGGTTTGTCACATCTACACATTGTATTAAAAATGTGTATCTTATCCGTCCACTGTGTCCTCATTGTAACCAGATTAGCTGGTGCCTCCCTATATGCAAATGATTTCACAGTTATACTTATTTATTTTAAGACAATTACTGATGCCATAAATTAATGATGCTACCCGTCAATATTTTAGAGGCCGGTATATGTCTCCAAATGTTTATTGATTGAAAAGCATTTAAAAAATTGCACAATAAGAACTTGTTGTCTCTCAAATACATCACTACAGTTGTTAGTTAGCTAGCTAGTGAATTTGATCCATATAAGTCCAAACACGAAACGGTATCAAGAACAAGATACCGCTACAGTAGCCGAAACGAGCCATCTACGATTACCCACATGGCAGCTCCTTATCATTGTTGCCAGCTATCTGACCGTTCACAAACACACTGCCTTTTACCCCTACACGCACATCATTTTCGTGAATTTGTCAGGCAACCCTATCTATACACCTGCCACCTGCCTTCCTTTTATCAAGGTATGATTATTTCATCATGTGAAACAATATGGTGCCATAGTAGCCTACAGTCAAGTTATCCTACATTTCCCTCACATTTTGGTCATTTAGCAAATGCTCTTATCCAGAGTGTCTTACAGTCACTAAAGTTGTCCTTTGGTTTCACAGGAACCATTAAGTAGCACTTTTTACAACCTGTTTATGAAGGACCATAAACTATTATGAGTTTACTGACATTATGTTGAGAATAGAGATACCGCTAGTCTTGCATCACCATATTCCCAAGTCTCCATCAACCGGGAAGCTTCGTACAGAGGCTAAGGCCAGGATTAAGTCTGTCATGCGTTAGATCCTAGTTATAGTGTAACGGATGTGAAATGGCTATCTAGTTAGCGGTGGTGCGCTAATAGCCTTTCAATCGGTGACGTCACTTGCTCTGAGACCTTGAAGTAGTGGTTCCCCTTGCTCTGCAAGGGCCGCGGCTTTTGTGGAGCGATGGGTAACGACGCTTCGTGGGTGACTGTTGTTGATGTGTGCAGAGGGTCCCTGGTTCGCGCCCGGGTCGAGGGGACGGACTAAAGTTAAACTGTTACAATAGCATGCTAGACATTGAAAGGTCATTTCCAATTGAGCCGACATTTGCAGCTTGAAAGCGATCTCTGCGAGCACGGTTATATTGCCTTTAAAAGTTGCACTGTCTACAAGGGCAATCGGAATGACTCCTGGCCTAAGATAACACTGTGTTATCCAAGATTGTGAAAAAGAGGACTCATTTTAAAAAGGTGGGTTAGCAGGGTGGTTTGCTTATGAGATGGAACACTGCAGATAAGACAGACAAGCTCCAACAGGATGGGCCACATGGAGACAGTTATCCCTATCTGCATTAGCCCCCATCAACATCTCTGTGTCCCAAGCCGGTGTGGCACCAGGGAGGACCAGGCAAGACTCTGCAGGCACGGCCTTACAACTGGATGAGCTTGGAATGCTAACATTAGCAAACCATACAAAATACCATATGAGGTCTGAGTGGCTGCGCCTTTGGAAAATATAACTCACATTATGGCTCACTGCATTTGGATCAAACATTCCATTATTTTATAACCACCACACCAAAAGGGAATATCTACTGTACATAGGGTACCTTCTCAAACTGTCTAAAACAGAGTTTCACATGGTTCTAGCCACGCATATGCCTCCAAGAGAGGCAAAGATAGTTGTTTTAAATTTGTCAGGAATTCTTTCTTGACTTAATTTCCTGCCTCATGCTCCTTCCTGATTCTCTGGGACAGAAATACCTTCTACTGGGATGAGAGAAGAGACAATAATACCACAGGCAGCATAAAGAAAGTGATCTTTGTTTTATCGGCTTTGTAGGACAGGCTTGTTAGTTCATGGCCTCGTATATTAGGTATATTCAAACACTGCTATACTATTGGTGGTACTATGTGTAAATACTGTAGGTGCCTGTGTGTACACTGCTAAGATATCCACAAGGAGAGAGTGTGCGAGAAAGAGAGAGGTAGATAAAGAGAGAGAGAGAGAGGCCACCCTTACCACCCTTACCTTTGCATTGTTCTTATGCTCTTAGAATTAATGGGGCAGTATCAATTTACTACCAAGGGAACGGCATCTGAGAAAAAAACCCCGCCTTTAACACTTTTTTCTTGTTGGGAGCCAATTGCAGCTTTCCACATCTCAGTGGGGAATGTCCCGGGTAAAATTACAGGGGGTCTCTTCCGGATATGTTTACAAGATTAGAGTTGTCTTTGTTCCTGCATGTCTGCACAGGGCTAGGCTAATTGTTCTTTTCTTTAGCTTGTCTGGAACTCATATCCTCAGATAGGTGGAGGACAATTAGGTCCATGTCCGGTTCTTTACATAATCTCATGTGGTGTACTAATAATGAGGGGTTTAACTGGTCTACTCTGTTTCATTTTTCATTATTTTTTATATAATATGCTTATATTTTGGGTTCTGATGGGTTTAAGACAGTTGAACAAAGCTCATGCGAATAAGTTATATTCTTCAAGAATCAATGGCTATATATAATTGATTTAAAAAGGTCCAAAAATGGATGTATCAATCCTGAATTGCCCCTTTAACTTTCTGTGTGTTTTGTGATGCAAACTGGCAAGGACATGAGTCGCATGTGATTCCAGGTTTTCAAGGTATGCCAGTGAGGAAATTGAGAAACCCTGTATATGGAGTGGAACACAAATACATTAATAACACATGACAGTTCACACACAAGCCGTTAATATAATATATAAATCATATTTGGGCACATGATTAATTACAAATATGTATAAACAGAAAATATTTCTGATCACCATCATTCAGTTTTACCCGTCCATATTTATTCTGTGACATTACAATTAAAGAGATGGCAATCTCAAATTACCAACGGATTTTGACAGGAAAAGCTACAAACTGAGYCAAACAGAAATAGTACCATCTCACTCACATTTGAAGAAGTGTACTTTAGAGTTTCACTTTTGAGAGAGCAAAGCCAGACATGAGGACAAAGGAGTATGAAAACTGCTTTTGGGGCATAGAGGAGAGAGGGAGGGAACTTGGGCAGAGGGGAGTGTCTAGTGGGAGGGACTGTGGGGGCCTGCAGGCTTATATAGTTAGAACGGCTTCCTCTCTGCCCCTGCTCTGTGTGTCTGTGTGCTCCGGTTTCTGCTGACCCACTCTTAACTCTCTGTGCCTCTCTCAGTCTCTCTCGTWCCAACGAAAATGAGTGTCAAACGAAGCAGCGTCAGGGGACCTGGTAGTGGGTACAGCCAATCCATCACTCGCAGCTCGGCTGCTCCCGCCTACCGGGCCGCCAGCACCTATGGTGGGGCTGGGGGTCAGGGGACCCGCATCTCTTCTGTGTCCTACTCAGGTGTGCGCAGCGGGATGGGAGGGATGGGGATGGGAGGCTCCGGGGGCTCCATGTCCAGCAGCATCCAGGTGAACGCCAGCGGGGACACCGCTCACATCATGGGCAATGAGAAGTTTGCCATGCAGAACCTCAACGACCGTCTGGCCTCTTACCTGGAGATGGTGAGGAACCTGGAGCAGGCCAATGGCAAACTGGAGCTGAAGATCAGGGAGGCCATGGAGAAGAGAGGCCCAGACGTCAACGACTACAGCCGCTACAACGCCATCTTGGATGACCTGAGGAAGAAGGTGAGAGGGCTGTGGGAGGAAGGAAGGTACTATTGGCTAATATTAGAGATGCTGGAGAATCTATACTATAGAGCTTTAGGGAAGTAATGTATCTTTCAAATGCAAGTTCACTGTCCTAGAATAGCTGACCCAACGGATAAGACAGTAACAGAGTGTCASAATGTAGTTTGGGAGTGAAAGAGGGAAGACAGTGGCCCTACTTAATTTCCTTGTCAGGTTATTCCCCTTGGTAGTAAAGACCCAGGTCAGCTGGTTTGTTCATTAGAGCCGTGCTGATCAGTGATGGCAGTGTGCCAGCATCTCCAGGCAGAAGGCCAAAGGCAGACATAAAGCAATAAGAAGGGGAATTCCAAGGGGCTCTGCTAGCTGACTTTCGACATGGCCAGAGTTCTGGGTCCAGCTAGCTTTTTTGGAACACAGAGATGGTTAGCAATAAAAGGATTATCGATGATATACTGTAACCACTGACAAGTTTCCCCATGAAAGCAAGGATAGCTGTTACAGTTCAAGAGGTTGTTTTTACAATTGTCTCTCTGCTTTGGTGAGTGTATAAAAGTTAAATGGAAATACAATTCACTAGTATCGATGAGAGAGAAGGGAACTCACACCTTATAGTACTATTTGATGGTGTGGTCCTTTTAGGGTGGAGCATGGTAATGAGTTTCGGAGTCAATGTGTGCCATTAAAAAGTTGTCCATCTAACCGTCTAAGTAATTCCAATCCCATTCATCTGATAGTGTTACATTCATATATATATATATATACTTAAGAATTGACATGTGGGTTTGTAATGCCTTTATGTGTGTACACTGTAGGAAAATTCTGTGAGTCATCCAACTGTAAATGAGAGCTGATGATACTTCAAAATAGGCTAATTATCTGGGTGGAAAATACTGTTATAAATCAAATTATAGCCCTAATGCATTTGCAACAAGTTACTGCTGTACTTTAGAGTATACAGCAAATCCTTTATACTACATTACATTTTTTATTAAAAAAATACATATCTGAAAAACTCTTTCCATTGGATTCTGGAAGATTCTAGTCATCCTACTATGGTTTGGCCATTTGGACCTTGCTGAAGCAACATGCCAAAGTAACAACCCAAAGTGACTGAGTAACTATGCAAAATAAGGAGATCATATGGTAGATGTCAGATACCAATAGCGAAAGACAAAATGCAAATAGGACAGACTATCCCCACAGCATTCCTATTGCTTTGTCCTTTGAAAAGAAAATCTGAATAAGGACGTTGAACTCAGCCTTGAAAAAAAAAGAAATGGTAAAAGCAACATGAGTGGTTTAAATATTTGTTTAGTCTGCTGCTCTTGTTTTGGCTCTCATTATGAAGCCTTGCATAAAGGGTTGGGGGAGGAAGGGAGTTTGGGCTGATGTTTGCCTTGCTATTAATGCTTGTCTTTGTTGGCTTTACCAACTGCCCATGGTCTCTAATTGACCCCCGACTCCATAGATTAGAGTCCCAACAGGTTTATTTTTCTTTGTCATGATACCAGGATGTGGTTGTTAGTTCAAATGTTCATCCTTCAAAAAACAAGGCTCATCTTGCCAGGAACAACAGGATATCCAACCCCAGTAGCCATTCCGCCATCCCACACACACACACACACACACACCCCAACCTCCCACCTGATGCAAATCCGCTGCCTTCTTCCTGGCACGTCAACTAGCTCACCAGCAGCTTGGCTGTTTGTTAATGATTGCCCAGATTGTGTAACCTGCACGCGCATCCATCCCCACCCTTATCTACTGTACCATGGAGAGCAAACACTGTGGCTGTGGGGTAGCTGGCCTTCACTGCTCCGGCTTCGGAATTCCCACACCTGCCTTTTCACTTCGATACTCATTACAGAAAAGGATTGAAACTGTTGTGAAAAAAAAATGACATTAAAAAGCGTGTTGACTTTAACTCATTCCTCCTCGTCATTGGTAGGTGTTTGATGCCACAAAAGACAACGCCCGTATGTGTCTTCAGATCGACAATGCACGCTTGGCTGCTGATGACTTCAGGGTGAAGTAAGTCATGCTTAGTAGAGCACAACACCATCAGTCAGTTGCTGACACACCTTAATTAACGGCAGCGTGATGAACATCCAATGAAAACAAAACAAAGACAGTTGATGTGCCAAATTATCTGCATACCCTCTATACTATTAGTGACACTTTAGAGAATATTCCACCGTAGCTCTCCAGGTCACTGTATCTGATGCTGTTTTCTGTGTGTCTTGCAGGTTCGAGTCCGAGCTGTCCATCCGGCAGTCTGTTGAAGCTGACATTGTTGGCCTGAGGAAGGTCATTGATGACACCAACATGGGCCGCATGAACCTGGAGAGCGAGATCGAGTCTCTGAAGGAGGAGCTCATCTTCCTGAAGAAGAACCACGACAACGTAAGCTCTTGACCCAACCCCACCCCTCAACCACCAAACCATATATAATACACATGACCCAACCTCACCTCTCTTGCACCCCCAAATGTATATTTACCATATTCCTTGTCATTACAATGGTTTAGCAAGAGTAAGACCTAGCATGCCTACATAGGAGACAAAGTCAACCTTACTGTATAAACAGGGGTGTTTTGTGTGAGAACTTTTGGATTTAGCGGTAGGTGCGGCGCAACCTAGGATTCCCCCAGGGCTCCCCTTGAGTACCCAAACAAACGGCCTAAACATGGACGCTGACTTCAGTCTTCAAAACATATTGCTTAATGAATGTTAACGTTGTTGTCCATTTGGCCAAACAGGAGGTGATGGAGATGCGTAACATGATCTCCCAGTCTGGAGTGCAGGTGGATGTGGATGCTCCTAAGGGACAGGACCTGGCCGCTATCATGGCTGAGGTCCGGGCCAAGTATGAGAAGGAGGCCCTGAAGAACCAGGAGGAGCTCAAAGCATGGCACGAAACACGGGTAACACCTAGCAGCTTAATCATTTGAAAACAGTGCTGACTTTAAAGTGAAACCGTCACATGCACAGCCACAGAAATGCCCTCTTAACCAATGATTTTTAAACTGACATCTATATCCTCTATCCCTTCCAGATCACAGAGGTGCAGTCTGTGGTGTCACAGAACACAGAGGCCCTGCAGGGCGCACACACGGAGATCAATGACCTCCGCAGACAGCTACAGACACTGGAGATTGAGCTGGACTCACAGAAGAGCTTGGTAAGATCCCTCAATAACACTATACTCACCCAGCCAGTGTGTACAAAATACATCACGGCATCAATGCCATTGGTTAATGTTCATGTTAATTTACAAGTCCAACCACCTGTCCTGACGGTCTTCCTCTTTCTCTCTCTCTCTAACAGAAAGGTTCTCTGGAGGGAACCTTGCGCGACACAGAGATGCGCTGCAACATGGAGATGGAATCCTTGAACAACATCCTCGTGGGTCTGGAGTCTGAGCTGACCAACCTCCGCTCCAACATCCAGCAGCAGACACAGGAGTACGAGCACCTGCTCAACATCAAGATGAAGCTGGAGGCGGAGATCGCCACATACAGAAGACTGCTGGACGGAGGAGACTTCAAGTGAGTAAGACAGAGGGTGAGATAGGTCTACTTCATTGGTTGGAAGTACACATGCAACACCAATTAAGGCTGAGAAAGATAACGAGGTTTGTTGTCGGTCAAGAGACTATTGGGGTAAATGGTGATCTAAAGAGCCATTTATCTTGGAGGCACAAGTAGCCATATTGAAACCAGGTTTCTGTTGGCTGACAGTTGTGAAACTCTCTCCCTCTCAAGGCTCCAGGATGCTCTGGAGGACCAGCGGACAGTGAAGACCAAGGTGATGACCGTCACACAGACTCTGGTGGACGGGAAGGTTGTCTCCTCCAGCACAGAGACAAAGGAGAGGGACCTGTGAGACTACATCCATCATTCCACATCGTCCTGATTGTACCACACCATCCAACACACCATAGACATCAGATAACATCTAGCTGGATAAGAAGAAAGCTATCTCATCACTTTATTTATTTCATCATTGTTTCTTTTGGTTTTGGGTCTTAAGTGTTTTGTATCTTACGCATGTAGGCATACATACGTTTATAGTACAAATTTGGGACGAAGTTGGTTTAACTAATGTTTTAGACCTTTAAACTAGCAATTGGATGAAGTAAAATATCTGTATATCTATTAACGTTCTTTTTCTACCATTGTCATCTTAGTTTCCTTTCTGTCCAATTGAATTTGCCTGATGTGATGTACCTTCATTGTCCAATAAAACTTTTACCAGAATCTTGACTATTGTCTTTCAATGGCTGTGCACTTCTTTGAACATTTTACTCCCAACATGCACTATTGCTGCATAATAGAACAAACAGGTTTTCGCGGTTATCACTTTTCATAATGGATTGTYGTTAATGTCAAAATAGCAACTTTACTACAACAAATTGAAACTAATAACAAATGCACATTGAACAGAGAAGGACAATTATTTACACAGATGATGAAGGTGGAAGTTGTATTTGCTCTATCTTCTTCTATAGGTTAACTACTGATAGTGCTTTACAAAAGATCACATAGGTGAAAGTAATATTTGCTCTATGGGTTAGCTATGATAGTGCATTGCCGCGCCATCGTCCTCTACCCTGTTTCCAACCCAGGAGGTTTCTACCTCAGGTTCGAATACTCCGAGCTCCCCCTTCATCAGACCGCGAGAGTCTGAGGCTCCAGCCCCTTCGTCAGCCATGGTGGATTCTACGGCTGGCTCGGGTCCACCATGCCCCAGCTTCAATCGGTCCTCAAGGGGTCTCCTGAACCACTCATCAGCTGTTATCATCGGAAMCTCTATGGTGAGAAACATCTCGGTTCCTGGGGCAAAAACCATGTGTTATTCTGGGGCACGAGTACAGGACATTACTAGGCGGCTTCCTACCATTCTACGACAACTGCCGTGGGCTGACACTGTCATAATCCATGCGGGCTGAAAAAACATTAAGGAGGGCTAGCTAGGAACTGCTGAAACTGGATTTTAAAGAATTGATTCCAGCTCTGAAAAACCCCAAAAAGCGGACGATTATTTCAGAACCTGTGCCATCGCTGGGCCGCTGCAACGAAAGATTCAGCAGGCTACTGGCATTACACATCTGGCTAAAAGACTGCTGTAGCTCTATAGGCATAACTTTCATAGAGAACTTTGACACCTTTTGGAAACAGAAAATTCTCTACAGGAATGATGGAGTCCATCTAAATCATCTTGGGTCCTGGACCATTTCAAGGCCGTGTTGAGACAATGATTTATCAGTGACCCAAACCCTCCTCAGATCATCCCTACCATTGTGTCCCTGAGTTGTCGTAGCGCTGCTGCAAATGTACATTTTCCCAGAGGTGTTGTCAGTCATTATGTAAATAACCTAATTCATCTTCCTCTAACTCCTCTGAATAAATCTGTCAATCCGACAGTTATTCCCACTAGGCACAAATGTAATGTGACATTGAATCCAAGTTTGAAACACATTCGGATTTGCAAAAAGTAATCAACCAGTACTGTTTTCAACCAGCATTTCAACCAGTGTCGCAAACATTGAAATTAGGGTAAACTTCAACATAAATACAATGACTTAACCTGACTAACAGATTGTTACGTCAATCTAATTTCAACGTAATCATCAAAACTATGTATACATTGGGGCGGCAGGTACCCTAGTGGTTAGAGCATTGGGCCAGTAACCGGAAGGTTGCTGGATAGAATCCCTGAGCTGACAAAGTAAAAATCTGTCGTTCTACCCTTGAGCAAGGCAGTTAACCCACTGTTCCCTGGGTACCATGGATGTCCATTAAGGCAGCCCCCCACACCGCTCTGATTCAGAGGGGTTGGGTTAAATGCGGAAGACACATTTCAGTTGGACAACTGACCCATTTACATTGGAATTGCATTGACAAATTCACATACTGTAGAATGGTTACAAATCTCACATAGAATTTACGTGGAAATTGCAACACATTTCATGTTGTAAATACATTGAATATGCAACATCAGATCCATGTTATATTTTAGATATTGACATCAATGTATGTGATATCAACATAGGTATATTTTCCTGTTGACCTGAATATTGACTGGCTTTCATCAAGCTGTCCACTCAATTAAAAACTGCAAACTTTAACCAGTGCCTGCAACCTGGTTCAGGTTATCAGTCAACCTACCAGGGTATTTACAAACAGCACAGGAATGAAATCATCCACATGTATTGATCACATCTTTACTAACGCTACAGAAATCTGCTATAAAGTAGCATCCACATCTATTGGATGTAGTGATCATAATATAGTACCCATATCTAGGAAAACCAAAGTTCTGAGCCTAACATAGTGTATAAGAGATAATACAAGAGATTTTGTAGTGATGTCTATGTGGTGTGTAATGAGGAACAACCAGATGCTGCACTTCTCACATTTATTTAATTGCTTATACCAGTTACTAATAATGCACCTATTAAAACCCTTTCAGTCTCGAGACCCCAGCAAAAATCAGCTTTTCGTATACAGTGAATTCAGAAAGTATTCAGACCCCTTGACTTTTTCAACATTGTTACGTTACAGCCTTATTATAAAATTTATAAAATTATTATTTTCCCTCAATCTATACACAATACCCCATAATGACAAAGCGAAAACAGGTTTTAGACATTTTTAACCATTTGCTATGAGACTCGAAATTGAGCTTCTGTGGAGATGGGAGAACCTTCCAGAAGGACACCATCTCTGCAGCACTCCACCAATCATTTGTGGTAGAGTGGCCAGACTCTTCAGTAAAAGGCACCTGACAGCCCGCTTGGAGTTTGCCAAAAGGCACCTAAAGGACTCAACAATATGGAAACAATATGTTGCCAGAGAATTGAATGTTCATTTCTCTACCATAAGTCGCATCCAAAGTCATTTTCAAGAATTTGGCAGTAAGTCCAACCGGCCTCACAACCGCAGACCACGCGTAACCATGCCAGCCCAGGACATCCACATCCGGCCTCTTCACCTGTGTGATCGACTAAGACCAGCCAACAGCTGATGAAACTGAGGAGTATTTCTGTCTGTAATAAAGCCCTTTTGTGGGAAAAAACTAGTTCTGAGTGGCTGGGCCTGGCTCCACAGTGGGTGGGCCTAGCTCCCAAGTGGGTGGGCCTATTCCCTCCCCGGCCCACCCATAGCAACGCACCTGCCCAGTCATGTGAAATCCATAGATTAGGGCCTAATGTATTTATTTCAATTGACTGATTTCCTTATATGTGACCGACCACCTTGATTCGGTCTTATGTAGCAAAATTTGAAATTGTGTTTTTTTTACATTGGATAAAAGCAGAGACAGAGTTACAAACGGGTACAGTATATCATACACTGCATTTGAGGAACAATGGGAAATTAATTCTGCTTTGAAAGTTGATAAACCTATAACCTCGCTTTTGAGAAGATTGCCTAGTTTCCTGAAACGGATCACATATGAACTGTAACTCAGTAAAATTGTTAAAATTGTTGCATTTCTATTTTTGTTCAGTATATGTATGTACCTTTGCACCATTGTTTTCCCACCAAAGAAATGATGACACTTCCTGAATGTGGTGACATTTTTGAAAGGGGTTGTTTTCTTAAATGGAGAATTACAACAAACTAACAGGGTGGAACGAGATATCAGGGACACACAGAATCTATAAAGTATAAATACAATAATCATGAAAAAAACACTTAAAAATGTAATAATTTAACTATAAAATAATAAGAAATTTGAAATATTATTTTAAGACTTATATTTTTCATGGAATAACCACCCGGGGACATGGCAAAACTGCCTACATCCACTGAAAAAAATGCATAAAATTCCCTTGCAATATCAGATTTTTGTATATTTAAGGACAGCCTTTTGGAATACACATTTTACACTAAATAAGAAGAGATATTTCCTGGGGACAGAAAAGGCACCACATTGTAGGAATGACCCAGCTGCCACCACTATTCCAGCGCCATTTCAACTTCAACATTTTAAACATCATCAAATCACCTATGCTTAGTCTAATACAGTGACAACCAAAATATTCCAAAAACAATTTAGTCCGATCAATGTGAGCTAAATATAATGTGGCTTTCCATTGTTCTGATTTCTGTGAGTGTGTGTAAGTAGAAAAAACATGTTGACGCACCCTACTTGCAGAGCAACGCCAATGACATCCTCCTTTTATTCATGTTGCCAAAATGGTCTATGACTCTGTCATACAGTATACACTATTAGTTTTTGTTGTCCTGGACTACCTGGCTAAAATGCTTGCTCGCCAGCCTAACTTACTTTCATGTGCAGCTAGTTAACATTAGCCTATTGGCCCTTTCCTAAATTAGCCATGGACGGAGATAGGGATTTGGACTTGTGGTTTTACTTCAATTCTCCGTACTAGCTAATGATTATAACGGTAAATCTGATTCAACCATGAATTCATACATTGTGTGCCCGGCCTGAGAGGATGGAAGTTCAATATATAGCTAGATGTAGTATTTTTTTCTTGGTACATTTTTTGGGGAATCCTGGCTTCCCTTGGCATCCATCAGTGGCGGCCAGTGCCATTTTAAGATGAGGGAGGACAATTATTTTTTTAATGAGTATGGCCTTATTTTTATTACAGCACATTGGATGACTGTCATTCATATTCCATTCACCTAGTTCAATGTAACATAGATAGGTTTAGACTACCACATTATATACTCAAATTTTCCCTATTCCCATTATGAGGTTGCTACGTACAAACTAGCCTATGAATGAAAGTTGACAACGTAGATGCACAAGTCGAGAGATAGATTTGAAGTGATAGACAGTGACACGTGGACAGACAGTTACACATTCAATACCGCCTTGCACACACTTGCCTGCATCTAGCTGATCTAGGGTGTAATCATTAGTTGTAAACAAATGTTTTCTATTGGACAAATTCAGGTATTGGACAAATTCAGGTATGTTTATCCCAATTTTTGTTCCGGTTAAGAAACATTTTTCAACAGAATCGATGGAATGAATACACCCCCTGATCACATGCAAACAGTTCACTTCCGTAGGCACATACAAAACAGCTCATTATATTCCTTCTCGCATCTACACGCTCTCCTCCTCTCACCTTTTCCCTTTGCTTGTGGATTTCACTGCAGAACACATCAGCTGTCTGTGACCAGGCAAAAAAAACTTTCCAAGCCAAACCATCATATCATAACCTAACGCTACATCATTGTCGCCATATTAGCTAAAGTAATATCATAGTAAACATAGCTAATAGAACTAACGTAGCTAATAGTACAGTGTGCAGTCAGTAAGCTGTTTGGCAGTTACTAACGACCCACTTAGCTGTTCAACGAGTGGTCTGAGGCAGGCATTAGATTCCAAACATTTTCAAGTGCAACGTTAATAACGATGGTCTTGGGAAACGGCTCTGAGATTTAATGACGCTCCTACGAAGGTTATTTTGGAAAACCGAGCCCTGATATGGAAAGTGATGTGACTGTGTTTTAGTTACAGTATCCAATGGGTCTTTCATCTGTGCTTTTTTTTTTTTACGTTGTTGTCGAAGAAAAAAAAAACTACAAAATATTTCCGAACAAAAACTCTAGTTGTCCTCCAGACACTGATGGATAGCAAAGATAACTGCCCAGTCAAGAAACATCTTCTCTCTCATCATTATCATCCTGTGTCTATTTTCATTTAGTGTAACATGTATAGTACATTATGAAAAGTCTGTTCGTTTCCTCTAAATGCATACAGAAGAACTGCAAAGTTGATGTGAGGTGAAAAGCAATACTACTCAAGCAACAAACTTAAAATCCCACACAATTTTATAGAGCTGCAAAAATAATTGTCCCTATGTCACTTAGCACACTTCATCCAGCTCTGTTCCCAGTCTAGACAGAATGTTTTTTCTCATGAAATCTCAGTTTATTCTTTATTTTGACCCAAAGTTCTCTATATACCCCCCGACTGCTGGACTGGGCCTCAATTCTCATGCTATTTCACATTATTACTCACAGTGCACTCTTGCTTTGGTTTATTTTCGTTCACATTAGCTAGTCTGCATTTTGTTTGTTTTAAGTACCATTGACCTCATTTGGTCTCTATGGTGATCCACTTGTATTGGTTAGTTAGAATATTTGTTCAATTAAGAAAAGAAAAAAACTAGACCAAAATATCAAGCAAAGGTTGAGAGAGGTTATTACACCTAAAATATTGTTGCCCAAATCATGATTATCTTATCTCTTCCTGCATTCCAGTTGTTATGTAAAACATGTCTAAAAGTTAGTCTGCTGGTGGTGGTTCCTCCTCTCTACCTGACCATGCACTGGCTAGTGTTGTATATTTTGTTAGAGCCAGAGATCTCCAGCCGCCTTGCATTAGAGGGATGAAAGTAAAGCAACTGGTGTATCAGGGAGACGGAGCATTCCAAGCTGATTCCAGATGGGGCGTGCAGAATATCTATACTGCATACCTGCCAATCCTCTGCATCGCTGGGCTCCACTGGACTCTCTGGCCAGGAGAGTAGCCATGCAGCTTATCACAAGTGACCCCTTTAGGTCCATATAGATCATCCACACTATTATTCTGTCTCTCATCCCATCCAATTCAAAGGAATACACAGGAATGTTCATGGAGTTTTTCCTTGGACGAAGTAGGCCAATTATATTCATACATCAAATTGTGTTTTTTACAGAAATCTATTATAGAGTAGGAGGGAGAACATCTTTGGCTTCGCTCTGGGTGGTTTGAGCCCAGTCATGGTCAGTGTTGTAACCTGACATGAATGAGAATTAAAGCTTGTGCTCTAAAATGGGATAAAATTGGAATGAACAAAGAGCAAACTTAGCGGAAGGGAGAGACAGGCAAAGACTAAACAGCGCAAAGTTATTGTCCAGTTATCTCAGCCTATTTTATCTCAGCCTATTTTATAACTTCATTCAGAGTATATAAACAACCCTGCAGCATCAGATGATGAACAGTCACTTCAGAATAACAGACTTCAAGCATGAGTCATATACAGTTTTGGTCAAAGGTTGCTAATAACCACTCTCTTCTCTACCAGACACATCTGTAGGGTGTGACCTTCTCTGCTCAGAGTCAGAATGGGCAGCGTTCCCTCCCAGACTGCTCAGAGAGAGGGGGAAGACAGGGGGCGGGAAACGGGTGGATTAAGTAAGAACAGAACTGGGAAAGAGGCCACTGCCCAGCTAGCTGCCGGTCTCTTCCTCCATTTCATTTTTCCATTTCTGATGCATGGGTGGAGAGCTGGAAATGTCAGACGAACCGCACAAAGACGTGTTTTGGCTGCTTTGGTAGTGCATGCGTCACTCAGTCTGGTCACAGTGGTCTGTCCCAGTGGAAAGTCCAACCAGGGAACTCAACGACCAGTCACAGAGAGCCACACAGTATAGTACAACTAACATGATTACCCCTTTCGGCTAAAAATACAAAGAAACCAAACTTCTACTTCTTGCTGTAAGATTTCACAGTGTGCATGAGCTCTTCCAGTAAATCTGTGAGGAGTTACCATGAAAACAGATCTGGGAGTAAAATTAATTTTGAAACTCAGAAATGATTCACAAACTATCACAAAATGAAACTAAACAAATGTGAACTTGTTATTCTATGCCAGTACCAATGCAAGCGCGGAATCTAAAACCTAACCTTGGCATTCGTTGAATGAGTAACTACCACAGATTCCAGAATTGAAGGTAAATGATTAAAACACGCGGTAATGGTGTCTGGCTACAGTAGCTCAGGGTCCTTTCGTTCCTTGTGTGCAACGAACACTATACTTTGCCATGTGAATACCGTGTAGAGAAAGGAATTTTACAGCAGGAAGGGGAGAGTCGATATTTACAGTGAACAAAGGTTCACCCACCCACACCTTCACACCTGCTGAGTTCATCAACAGATCTTTCCGCCAACATGAAAGGCCCATGGACACAACAGGTTCACTGTGTTCTGGACAAGACATTGGAAAACAAAGTCCAGCTAGTTTCCMTTATGAGTGGAAAACGTTATGAGTGGAAAACATGGTCTTGGGTAGTCCTGTCCACCCCATTTACATTCCTTTGTATCTGGGCACTGAGACAGAGGTACAAGTCAGGCCAGAGGAATGTAGGGAGTGGAGACCAAGTCATGGGGTTAAATGTCAACAGTACTTTGATGATTAGGTCAGACATTCCCTCAGAGTCCTGTCCACAGCCCTGTCTGAGAGCAACTCTCCCCCCTATTTGTTATATGGGTATATTTGTTGTGAAGGTCCTTGGTCTTCAGGACATTGTGTCAATACTTTGTCTTGACATCACTCTAGTAACTTGTTGGATGTTAAGTGAGTTTAGTGACGAAATTTGCGTACATCCATCAAGTTGGCATGAGGTTTGATTTACTCAGAGGCAAATGGGGTCATTTAAGGCATAACAATCCTGTTTTTGCCCAGTTGTTCTTGCAACCATCACAGAAAACTAGCTCTGTAACAGATATCAAGTCAAAGTTGTCATACACATGGGATACATTATTTGTTTACAGAGAAACAGGGCAAACACACTCATGGCTTCTGAGTAAACCATCTTTATGCTATAAAATAGATAAGAAAGTAGCATTCTACATAAGCATTAGCTGTGAGAAATGGCTGCCATCTCTGGCCTGGAAACCTGTCATCAAGGTGTGTGACTGTCACCACACAGCTTTAACAGAGACCACAGTGAGGACAGGATCATCAAGGGACTGTCACCATCATCACGCCCCTCTACTGGCCAGGCCCCAGGCATGGCTGGTCACAGCACTTTGCACAGCAGTCATGCTGCTTTAATCCTAGCTACTTCCCGCTCCTCAGGAATGATGACCCACATGAGATTCCCTGTTACCAATTACTAATCCACAACAAAACATTACTTTTGGAATGACTTGGCTTGTATCCTGGTTATAATTTCAGATCACTTCCCGTATTTTCTGATAACAGCCATTGGACCATTTCAGAATACCACAGAAAAAAAGTTTTAATTACATACAGTATAATTACCAGCAGGCTATGTATAAATCTAATTTCATGCTTGCTTAATCACTTTTCTTATCGGAGTATTAAATCAGAAATTCCCGGCATGACAGCTCTGACTATGAAACAAGACAGGAGCAGCCCAGGCCAAGTTGCAATCGTGCAGCTTGGCTAAGTCTACTGTGTTCCCCCCTTTGGACTAGTTGGCTTTTGGCCTCCCATTCCAGTCAGCTATGACCAAAAAAGGGTACTTTCTGCAACTGCTGGGAATCAGGCAATGTCTCTCGCCTACACAGCAGTGGGAAAATTACTCAGTAGTTGTCGGGCAGAGTGGAGGAATGTTGCAAACTGCTACTTGACTTAGCACTAAAACGCTTAAATTATTATACCAAGGGTCTCACAGAAGCCAGGAATGATTTACCTGACTGTAAGAAACGTGTTATCTGACAGTGATATCTGTTGAATTATCATGTTGTTTTACACTGTATTACCTGCTTGATCATCATGCATTTTGATGGGCCAGATTACTGTAGCGTCTGAGGTGTCTCTCGTTGGAGCTTTGCAACTCACTGGCTTCAGGATTGTCTGAAGGCGCAACAGGAAAATATCATAGCTCTGTCCTTGTTGTTGAATGCTCTTTGGTCTGGCATCTGTCTGGAAATAATACTGTATGTCTGAGCCAGGAGACGTGGGAGTGTGTGTGTGTGTGTGTGTGTGTGTGTGTTTCTCACAGGTAAGGCTGACTCACAGATGAAAGATATTGTTGCGTAGAAATCCAAAGGGGGTGGCCAGCAGAGATAGATGGGATGGGCTGAGGGAAGCTGAGGGTTGTGGAATTGGAGACAAGTGGGAGTGGAGTTGCTGTGTGAGAGATAGAATGATGGTCAAAGATAAAAGTTTAAAAAAATTAAAAAAAATTAAAGTACATTTGAATGACACTAAGTGGCAGTGTTTTTACAACTAATGCCGGTTTGCCTGAGGTTGATGCCATGCAGGTGTTTGTACACATGCATATACACACACTGTCATTAAAATAAACACATACAAGAACACACACATACATGTAATAGTGCCAGACATGCACACAAACATAWACAGTTGCCATTGCTGTTATGATTTTAGTTGTCCTTGATGTCCTTTGTTTTAAATGTATTTTTTTGCATTGTTGTTTGCTGTTTTCTTCCGTCTTTTCCTTTTTTCTCTTTAGTTCATTCTCTTGGTACATTGGGGGGTTCTTGGGGGTGGGGAATGGAATTAATTGTTGTTGTTTTTCCCCTGGGGGGGACTGTGTGAGGGGTCTCGAATGGTTGAGGGACAGCTATTGGGGAACTATGGGGGGGGGATCTTGGAGGGTTCGGGTTTACATTTTTTGGCCTTGAGCAGGGCATTGACCCTGGATGCTTCTGTGTGTCGCTCTGAATGGGAATCTGTTGGATGACTGGTATGATGTAGTTATTGAGCGGCTTCACTGCAAGTATATTGTATGTTACGAATATTCAATACATTTTTTWWATGTTTTTATTATTTWWAAAAAGGCTGACTCACAGAAGAGAGGACACACACAGACATAACAGCAGGGCTTTCTCACAGCCACACATATGTGCATGCAGCACAGGACAAACAGTCATAGTGAAGGAATATGAGAATGCTGCTAAGGCTTAAACCTGGACATGACAGAACAGTGTCAACTGACACGGTACGAATTCAACCCATACCATTTCAGTTGCACTTTCACTGCTCACTTAACCCTGGTGTTACGTAAGAGGACTAGACGTTCTGATCTCCTCCCAGGGCTTCTCCGGCTAACTTATCAAACGCCAGCCCAGCTAAACGCTCCTTATGAAAACAGGAAAAAGAGACTTGACAGTTTGGTAGGATCAGGATGTTTAAACCATATCTGGTCTGTTTATACAAAACATGCCCCGTGGGAACAAAACAGGTCATTTTTTAAAGCTGACACATCAGGTACTTAACTAAATGCACAACAGTAACATGAACCATTGATCCTTTTTTACATTTTCATTTCCCCACCTATAAGAATCAGAGAGGATCTTTGCCAATCATCAGGGCCCAGTTTTTCTAAAGTTATCTGATCGGATTTCAGCAATATAATACAGTATATACATATGAGATGAGTAAAGCAGAATGTAAACATTATTTAAACATTATTAAAGTGACAAGTGTTCCATTATTAAAGTGGCCAGTGATTCCAAGTCCATGTATGTAGGGCAGCAGCCTCTAAGGTGCAGGGTTGCGTAACCGTCTGGAAGCCGGCTATTTAACAGTCTGATGGCCTTGAGATAAAAGTTGTTTTTCAGTCTTTCGGTCCCAGCTTTGATGCACCTGTATAGACCTCGCCTTCTGGATGATAGCGGGGTGAACAGGCTGTGGCTCGGGTGGATGATGTCTTTGATGATCTTTTTTGGCCTTCCTGTGACATCGGGTGCTGTAGGTGTCCTGGAGGGCAGGCAGTGTGTCCCCGGTGATGCGTTGGGCAGACCGCACCACCCTCTGGAGAGCCCTGCYGTTGCGGGTGGTGCAGTTGCCGTACCAGGCGGTGATACAGCCCGACTGTAAAAGTTTGTGAGGGTTTTTCGCGCCAAGCCAAATTTCTGAGGCTCCTCATTCTATTTCTATGCATTTAATTCTATCCGATAGACGGAATCCAGATCTACGTTTTTTTTTAATTTGGCCCCTGGATAGGGATAAGGATTTGGATCCAATCTGACATTTAACAACTGTGGTCAGTTGTTGCATTTATTTAAAACAATATATATATCTACTTACTTATAAGAAGTGATATATATGCAGGCTCTATTATTAATCAAGGTACCTTTATTCATATAGTATACTCATCACCGTTTCCTTATGACAGTGTAGAAGTAGTACCACAACCTGTCCAGTAGATGAAAAGGTTGTTCAAACCACTGAAAATCCTGATTCTGTGATCTTGATATTGTGGTATCTGGATCAGAATGATCCTATCAGATTATTTTGGGGGAAAAAACTGCTAAAAAAACCCCAGCCAGGTTGATCTGATCCTGCATCACAAAAAAGAAGATTACAGAATATATAATATTCTGATCCAGATTTTAAAAATTGAAAAACTGTGCTCCAGATGATGATGATGCATATAATGTACCACAAGGGTGATATGACCTTAAGTGGGCCCTACATTTTGAAGCCTGCTATGTATCTGGCACAACAGGCATATCTTATCTCCTGACTGTAGACGTTACTGCTGAGATAACACATTCATCATCAAGGCCCAGACAGGCCAGGCAGACACACCGAGAAATACTAGCTACCTTGAGCTGAGCATTGAATTTCTTAAAGAGTTGGCTCTGTGCCCATCAACACAGACTGGGATGAATTCTCAAGGATTCCGATAATTAAGAGAATTGACTCAAACTACCAAAGCTGACAAAACTGCTAACAACAAAATAATGAAAACTGGCTGCTGTTTTGACCCAGATCACTATTCCCTCACATGGTATTGGTGAGGATATCAGCCAACAACACTCTCTCACAAAACAATACTTCATCATAGTGATGCCATTTTCAGGGTTCACATGTGAACATGTATGGATCGCTCCTACCGGTAATCTTAAGACTTCAAGTACTGTTCAATGTAATAATACTTTGCTCAAAGACCCTCCTGTGCTATAGTCTATGTTGCCACAGTAGCAGCAAATGGGGGAATGACAGCCACTTCTCTTGGGAGAGTTCGAGATAGTCAGTATCAATCACTTGTGAGCGACAAAAACAAACCCAGGACAGTAAATGGAGTCCTGTATCTTAGATTCCCAACCTAGATTCCTCTGTCTCCCCTCATCGGTGCTCATCAGTGAGGATGAGGAGAGTAAAGATTTCCGTGAGCCAGGCATCTGTAAAACCTCAGGAGACTAGCTTGCCTGCCAAGAGTGACAGTGGGAGAAGGGAGGGTGTCATTAAAACTGACCTTAAATATTGTGATTAACTGCCACTCCTGCACACGCTTGAACAGTTTCAGATGGAGCATGATCCACAGCAAACATCCCACTTAGCTCTGTAAAATCATATTTACCAGGCTTTTACTCAACTCTTGTTTGCAAAGCAAGGAGTGTGAGAGAACAGATCTTTACTCAATCACGCGGTTCGTCTGCACACCTTTTGCAATGTTGACAGACCTGCTCTTTGTGGTGCACGAGCGGTGATGTTGGTGCAAATAGCAGAGTCCAATTCAGTACAGCTGCACGGCCGCTGCAGTTATGGCTTTACCGACCTCCCCCAGGTTTTAGCTCATCTTCTGGCCTATCCAATGTCTTTTCACAGGTCACTCTGACATCTGCGATTTCATATTTTCTCAAGACAGCACAGACACAGCTTGAAAAGTCATAAGGATAAATTGTGTTAACTTGACTTCTCTCAGTTAAATAGTACAATAAACTATTGTGTGCTCTTCCAAAACTCTAAAAGCACTCAACTAAGTCCAGCAAATCCAGCATGGTCAGTGCGGTACTTTCTAAAGAGACAGTGTCCAAGTCAATCTTTTGATTATGTAATGAACTTGAGCCACACTCCTTCTGCTTTCTGTGCAAAAACATCTAATAAATGATCCTGTCAATAACCCCTGAATAATCTTGAGTGAACCTGGCCACGCTGTTCCCGAGGGAGATCCATCCTGGCACCCTGACTGGATGCACAATTATGACTTGTTAAGCTTTGAGTGGAATTCATTTGTTGTGGCTATTACATGCCAATTACACATTTAGAGTGGAACACAGCCTCCTTTACAAATTGTACAGTCTCCTTGCGAAAAATATGGATATTACTGATATGGCTTAATATTAAAATAGCATCTGGAAACTGATAAGGTGAGACCTATAACAACTGAGCTGTTGTTACAGTGTTGCACTGTGAAGCCACAATCAGCAGAACCCATGGAACGTAATAAATATCATAATATAATGTCATTGCTAAAGGGCGTCGGAACTGCGCGGAATACACATACATGTATATCTGGAGGGCTTTAGATCAAACTGATGGTGGAGGTGAGAGTGAAATGAGACCTCTGTTATACTACCAAATCTATGGAACTGTGCACTCAATGTCCTTGAACAAAGTCCAATTTGTTATTATTAATAGTTTGAGAGGTGTTCTATTGTCCATGGTACTGTATCTGTCTGTACACACAGGTAACACATTGATAGAGTATGACTGATCATAATGAGATGCTGTTGAAACATGCAAACAAAGTACTTACAGTAGTCAATTGGCAGGTGCTGTCTGTTGCTTTTCAGTGGACCAAGAGAACAATCCAAAAACAAAAAGGACAAGAACCCACTTGCACTGACAAGAATCTAAATCCCAAAATCATTTTCCAATGAAAAATGTTCTGAAATATTTGTCTATCATCCCATCTAGCCTATTCTTTGGAAATGGTACCCACATGTTGTGTATATACAGTATACTGCTGGTAGTATACAAAAACAAATCTGTCATCAATTACCCCCTCCTCCCCCCGATCTCACACACACACACACACACACACGCACAAAGAAACCACATTGAAATGATTTCCAGGAAGACAGGTCAGCACCAGAAAAACTGTCTAAAGGAGCAGGCAACACAGAGCAAAGAAGCAATGCTCCACGAGCTTAGCTCAACCAACCACTGACTGGCATCCATGTCCCGTGCTGGAACAAGGACCTTGTGATAGAAGAGAGAGCATGAGCTCGACTCACTGGTTTTCCACCCTGTCACACACCAGCAGCTTCTAGCTTGGCAACATACAACGGTGCAGTCCAACTAAATCAGCCCAGAAATTAGTCGGACCTCACAACGTTACATTGACTTTATGATTTAATAAGCAACACTCACATAGACACCCATAGACACACACACACACTCAGACCAGGATTTCATGTCTTGTCATTGCGCAGAAACTCTGACGTTCACCAGTGCTTTCCACAGTGATGAGGATCAAGGCAAAAACAAAATACAGTACATTTGATATACTGTACACGTATGTTTAAAATACTTTGGCCTTGAACAAACATAACAAAATATCGATAAACATACATAAAGACGTCTATAGTGCAGTTTTGCAAGTGAGGGTTAAAAATGAGCTTTCCTCATTTTGCCTTCGTCTACAACAGCTGTATCTTTTCACTTGACAGAAAGAAAGTACATAATGAGATATTTGTCCTGCACAACCTAATGGCCATATGTCAAACTAGCACGTTAAGTCAAACAAAATTAGATAGAAGTGGAAGACCAAGGTTTTCATTTCAGTCGTATCACAGTTACATTGTACTCCAAAGTCTAAAGGCTACTGTGTGGAATGCATGTGGGAGCCACTGTTTTCAAAACACTGATTGAAGTGTTTTGGAGTTACTAAGTATTTCAGGCCTTGGTTGCGGTGACCAAGGAAATGGGGGAGGGAGTTGAGACCGCCCCTTGGCCCTAACAACAGGGCCGGCCCTATAGCCTTTTGTGGGCCCTAGGCGAGATTTGATATTGGACATTTTAGTGACCCCCCCATCTTGACGGCGGAGAGAAAATGTTTTATGTTAAAGTTAATTTCCTGTAATTCTACACGTGTTGCTATGGGGAATAGATTAGTTTTGCAATTTTGAAACAAATGTCATGCAATTCTACTAAGTTTCACACGGGGCAGAGAAAACATTGAAACGAAATTGGGATCCTTAACAAAAACATTTAATCACAAAACATAATATGTTTTATAGCCTAACTAGATGATAGGCTATAAAGGCCAGGGGYAAGTTGTGTAATMGAAAAGTAAACTCAGCYATATGACGTAGATGCAGAAAGCAAACAGCATAGTGGGTCAATCTCCGCAACAACTAAGAGTGTTGAAGTGCAAGGTTCAACTTGTCCGCTTTTTAGGTGCCTTGGCTACCACGCTGTGATGATAGGCCCTGCTTTACTTAAGTTGCAAGACATTGCAAGATACAGCTTTTGATTGCTGATAGATAGGCCTAGTGCACGGTTCTGACTGTCTGCCTCGTGGCCGACCTGCCTGTACTGTGCCCCTCCCCTCTCTATCCGTCCCTCACCAGCTCGCTATGAAAGATGACAGTGTTTGTGTTCTCCTAAGTACAGCAACTAATCAGTCTCCTCCGTTCCAAAAATACTGAATCTTAGGAGTCTAATCTTGACACTCAGAAATGGGCGTTGACATCGGGCGGCGAATTGCAAGGATTTGAGGAATCAATTATTTTGGAGTTGACCTCACCACCACGTCATCGTTGTTAACAGAAAAAACTAATGTCAGAGAAAGGCAAGCGACCAGCAGTGAAGTCCTGTATGGCAATACTTTGAGAAGTTAATTGAGAAGGAAATGCAAACTTTGCGAGGTGGAAGTGAGGAACAGTAATGGTAGTACAGGTGCAATGCTTAACCATCTGAAAGGAAGCACCATGAGACCAAACCGTTGCTGGCAGCAGCTGCATTGTGAATTCACGTGGGATTTTATGCATTTTATGCTGTTTAATCATTAAGAAAAATGTTCCATTTGTCACATCCCTACCCTGGGCATATGCCCTGTGTGCCTGGTCGGTATTCAGCCATGATTACTAGAAGTTTAGATCGCTGGCTAGACTAACTTACCAATCTTAATTGTTAGCTGACATGGCTAATTGAGTGACTGTCAGTGACTGACATAACAAGAGAAAATCTGCTGATGCACAACCACATTTTTAAATTGCACCTTGTGTATTCTACTATTCTAACTCTCAACAGTAAGCCGAGACCCCACTAAGTTCCTAAAACAGATATTTGTAAAAAAGTATTATACCTTTTTGGTRGGGGGCCAGGGGCCCTAAGCGACCATCATATTAGTGTCATCATGCAATGGAATTAACACAGTGAACATGCGTACAAAATGTTAAATTGGACAACAGATCCCCTTCTCATGAATTACTTTTGGGAACCTCGCTTCAATTCTGTTAACTAGGCTTACACCGCCCCCCAGTGGTGATAGAGTGACCTACACCATTGCAGTGCAGCCCTGTAGGTGGACACGTTGCGAAACATGCACGCGGAAACTTGCGTGCTCACGTCTCCTGGATCCAGGGCAGACTGTCGATCTCCAACATGGCGGCGTTAGGTGAGGATTATGTTAGCTAAATTCTGCATGGGCCGGGTGTGGCAAGCATGGAGATATGCATTGAGTAGCGTCGACTAAACATTTTAGAAAGGGATGGACTCACCTTTTGAAATACATACTTTCTCCGGGTGTTTCAGAATTGCGTGCTCTGTGTCAGGGCTGTATCACGATCGACGCTGCAGGGTGGGAGTGGGCATGGGACCGAGTAAACATCGCACTTACAGTTTTTTCCCCCCCCAGGAAGAGGATCTGGTCATTGACCACAGGAATGACCATGCGTCTTCATAGATATTGTTTGTTTGGGACTACGATAGTTGCATACTGTGCCGACAGTGAGTTATCTGCTGGGTTTTTAGAGGTAGTTACCTGTAGACGCTTGACATCTATACTATATATACCGAAGTATGCGGACACACCTTCAAATTAGTGGATTCGGCTATTTTAGCCACACCCGTTGCTGACAGGTGTATAAAATCGAGCTCACAGCCATGCATTCGCCATAGACAAACATTGGTAGCAGAATGACCTTACTGGAGAGCTCAGTGACTTAAAACATAGCACTGTCATAGGATGTCACCTTTCCAAAAAGTCAGTTTGTCATATTTCTGCCCTGCAAGAGCTGRTCCGGTCAACTGTAAGTGCAGTTATTGTGAAGTGGAAACGTCTAGGAGTAACAATGGCTCAACCGCAAAGTGGTAGGCCACAGAAGCTCACAGAATGGGACCGCCGAGTGCTGAAGTATGTAGCGCAAAAAAAAATGTCTGTCCTTGGTTGCAACACTCACAACCGAGTTTCAAACTGCCTCTGGYAGCAACGTCAGAACAAGAACTGTTCTTCGGGAGCTTCATGAAATGTGTTTCCATGGCCAAAATCACCATGCGCAATGCCAAGCATTGGCTGGAGTCGCGTAAAGCTCGTCGCCATAGGACTCTGGAGCAGTGGAAACGCGTTCTCTGGAGTGATAAATCATGCTGCACCATCTGGCAGAGAACACTACCTGCCCGAATGCATAGTACCAACTGTAAAGTTTGGTGGAGGAGGAATAATGGTCTGGTGCTGTTTTTCATGGTTCGGGTTAGGCCCCTTAGTTCCAGTGACGTTAAATATTAACGCTACAGCATACAATGACATTCTAGACGATTCTGTGCTTCCAACTTTGTGGCAACAGTTTGGGGAAGGCCCTTTCCTGTTTCAGCATGCCCCTGTGCACAAAGCGAGGTCCATACAGAAATTGTTTGTCGAGATCGGTGTGGAAGAAGTTGACTGGCCTGCACAGAGCCCTGACCTCAACCCCACCGAACACCTTTGGGATGAATTGGAACGCCGACTGCGAGCCAGGCCTAATCGCCCAACATCGGTACCCGACATCACTAATGCTCTTGTGGCTGAATAGAAGCAAGTCCCCGAAGCAATGTTCCAACATCTAGTGGAAAGTGTTCCCAGAAGAGTGAAGGCTGTTATAGCAGCAATGGGGGGATCAACTCCATGTTAATGCCCATGATTTTGGAATGAGATGTTCAACGAGTAGGTGTACACATACTTTTGGTCATGTAGTATATTTAAACAAGAGAGTTGACAGCTGGCTAGCTTACGTTGACTGTATCTGGGGCATGCACAGTAGACCAGGGTGAGGTATTTATGTTTTGTGGGGTGTGTCAACATCTGATGGAGGAGGGGGAGGGGATGTCGGTATGGTAAATCAAATAGGGACCCTTGTGCGTCATGGCCTCATTTCATGCCATTGTGAGCTCTCTGCAAGTCTGTAAAGGGAACATCCACACAGCACTGAAATGGTCTGACTGTGAACCATATGGCCGGCTTGGAATGACCCTTAAAAATCTGGGAAATGTTAGTCTTGCAGGCTTATAATTTTTCCTTCACTGACTCACTACTAAGGGACCATCATCGACCCAGTGCAACATCCCCAAACACTTTTGCCTGATTCACACTATAGGCCCAAAAGCAAAACCAAGCCGAGCTGGCTTGGTTACGCAGCCACCATTGTTGCTGGAATCATATTGGAAAGGACAGCGTGACTGTGAAAATAAAATATCCAAGCCAGCACAGTAAGGTTTTGGGTTGGCCCTTTGGTATGAATCAGGCAATTGAACCAAGAGGAGTGTGTATGCCACTACATGATGCACTAGGTCTATGTTGGTCTGTTAGGCTATGAAGCAGGCACTCTGATAGCAGTAATACAATTTCCCCATCACAGTCAGTCTTATAAGAGACGTGTCAGAGAGCTGTTTGATGGTAAATGTTTTCCTCTACTCACAGCAGCTAAGAAGAAGGGGAATAAGAAGGTGAAGACCCTATCTCTGACTGACTTCCTTGCTGATGACAAGGGGGGCAACGCACCCACAAGTTACGCTCCCACCAAGCCCACTAGCAGCTGGGCAGACGAGACAGATGACCTGGAAACAGAGGGTGAGATACTTCAGAAAAATAAACAATCGCCATAGATATTTTCTCCTGTTTAGGCCTATATGTTGAGTGTTTTATTCAACCAGGATAATGTTGGCTACTGTAATTCGTTTAGGCCCAATCCTGTTTTGTGATATTCACCTCCGGTGTCAGTGCACCTGTGCTTGGTATTCATAGTCAACGTGTCGACAGCTGCTGACACGTCTTATTGTTAGCATCCGTACATACAGTACCTAGCCAGCGTGACCTTAGAGGCAATTTGCAGTACAAACAACAAAAGGGACACCCTGCCACTGTTTTGTTAAATAGCTAAGGGATGGTGCTGGATAAATGTAACTACTCTTAAATTAATAGACAGCTATGGGTACAAGGACTCTCATCATCCATGAGTTCAAAATTATAGATCAAATCAAATTTTATGCCACATGCGCCGAATACAACAGTGAAATGCTTACTTACAAGCCCTTAACCAACAATGCAGTTTTGGTGTGTTAAGTGTTAAGTAAAAAATAGCAGCAGTAAAATAACAATAGCGAGGCTATATACAGGGGATACCAGTACAGAGTCAATGAGCGGGGGTTAATTGAGGTAATATGTACACTACCGTTCAAAAGTTTGGGGTCTCTTATAAATGTCTTTGTTTTCCATGAAAACACATGAAATGAGTTGCAAAATGATAGGAAATATAGTCAAGATGATGACAAGGTCATAAATAATGATTTTTAATTGAAATAATAATTGTGTCCTTCAAACTTTGCTTTCGTCAAAGAATCCTCCATTTACAGCAATTACAGCCTTGCAGACCTTTGGCATTCTACAGTGGCTTGCGAAAATATTCACTCCCTTGGCATTTTTCCTATTTTGTTGCCTTACAATCTGGAATTAAAATGGATTTTTGGGGGGTTTGTATCATTTGATTTACACAACATGCCTACCACTTTGAAGATGCTGCAAGTCTCTTGGGGTATGTCTCTATAAGCTTGGCACATCTAGCCACTGGGATTTTTGCCCATTCTTCAAGGCAAAATTGTTCCAGCTCCTTCAAGTTGGACAGGTTCCGCTGGTGTACAGCAATCTTTAAGTCATACCACAGATTCTCAATTGGACTAGGCCATTCCAAGGCATATAAATGTTTCTCCTTAAACCACAAGTGTTTTAGCACTATGCTTAGGGTCATTGTCCTGCTGGAAGGTGAACCTCCGTCCCAGTCTCAAATCTCTTGGAGGACTGAAACAGATTTCCCTCAAGAATTTCCCTGTATTTAGCACCATCCTTCAATTCTGACCAGTTTCCCAGTCCCTGCCGATGGAAAAACATCCCCACAACATGATGCTGCCACCATCATGCTTCACTGTGGGGATGGTGTTCTCGGGTTGATGAGAGGTGTTGGGTTTGCAGCAGACATAGTGTTTTCCTTGATGGCCAAAAAGCTACATTTTTAGTCTCATCTGACCAGAGTACCTTCTTCCATATGTTTGGGGAGTCACATGCCTTTTGGCGAACACCAAACATGTTTGCGCATTTTTTTTTTCAAGCAATGGCTTTTTTCTAGCCACTCTTCCCGTAAAGCCCAGCTCTGTGGAGTGTACGGCTTAAAGTGGTCCTATGGACAGATACTCCGATCTCTGCTGTGGAGCTTTGCAGCTCCTTCAGGGTTATCTTTGGTCTCTTTGTTGCCTCTCTGATTAATGCCCTCCTTGCCTGGGCTGTGAGTTTTGGTGGGCGGCCCTCTCTTGGCAGGTTTGTTGTGGTGCCATATCTTTTCATTTTTTAATAATGGATTTAGTGGTGCTCCGTGGGATGTTCAAAGTTTTGGATATTTTTTAAAAATCCAAACCTTGTCTGTACTTATCCACAACTTTGTGCCTGGCCTGTTTGGAGAGCTCCTTGGTTTTCATGGTGCCACTTGCTTGGTGTTGCAGACTCTGGGGCCTTTCAGAACAGGTGTGTATATATATTGAGATCATGTGACACTTAGATTGCACACAGGTGGACTTTATTTAACTAATTATGTGACTTCTGAAGGTAATCGGTTGCACCAGATCTTATTTAGGGGCTTCATAGCAAATGCATATGCACGCACCACTTTTCCTTCTTATTTTTTTATTTTTTTATTTTTTTAAATGTCACTTCACCAATTTGGTCTATTTTGTGTATGTCCATTACATGATATATAAATTAAAATCCATTTAAATTACAGGTTGTAATGCAACAAAATAGGAAAAATGCCAAGGGGGATAAGTACTTTTGCAAGGCACTGTAGTTGTCAATTTGTTGAGGTAATCTGAAGAGATTTCACCCCATGCTTCCTGAAGCACCACCCACAAGTTGAATTGGCTTGATGAGCACTTCTTACGTGCCATACGGTCAAGCTACTCCCACAACAGCTCAATAGGGTTGAGATCCGGTGACTGTGCTGTCCACTCCATTATAGACAGAATACCAGCTGAGTGCTTCTTTCCTAAATACACTGCTCAAAAAAATAAAGGGAACACTAAAATAACACATCCTAGATCTGAATGAATGAAATATTCTTATTAAATACTTTTTTCTTTACATAGTTGAATGTGCTGACAACAAAATCACACAAAAATGATCAATGGAAATCAAATTTATCAACCCATGGAGGTCTGGATTTGGAGTCACACTCAAAATMAAAGTGGAAAACCACACTACAGGCTYATCCAACTTTGATGTAATGTCCTTAAAACAAGTCAAAATGAGGCTCAGTAGTGTGTGTGGCCTCCACGTGCCTGTATGACCTCCCTACAACGCCTGGGCATGCTCCCGATGAGGTGGCGGATGGTCTCCTGAGGGATCTCCTCCCAGACCTGGACTAAAGCATCCGCCAACTCCTGGACAGTCTGGTGCAACGTGGCGTTGGTGGATGGAGCGAGACATGATGTCCCAGATGTGTTCAATTGGATTCAGGTCTGGGGAACGGGCGGGCCAGTCCATAGCATCAATGCCTTCCTCTTGCAGGAACTGCTGACACACTCCAGCCACATGAGGTCTAGCATTGTCTTGCAGTAGGAGGAACCCAGGGCCAACCGCACCAGCATATGGTCTCACAAGGGAGTCTGGAGTATTCTCAAATCCCGTCATATGGGAAATAAGGTACTCCTAATCGCAAGTCAGGGGGCTACACCCTACTGCGAAGTCGAGCAGTCTTATGAGGATGAACGTGTTTGCGCGCAACCCCAAAAAAGAAATGCCACCCAACCATGACTGACCCACGCCAAACAATCGGTCATAGGACGAGGATGAATTCGCAGGCAGGCAGAACGTTTGTCCACGGCGTCTCTCCAGACTGGCTGTCCAACCTGTTCCTGTCATCAGGCTAGATCAGGGTGAAGATGTCTCAGTTTGAACCTGCTTTCATTTGTGAAGAGCACACGGGCGCCAGTGCGAATTTTGCCATCTTGTGTTCTCTGGCAAATGCCAAACGTCCTGCACGGTGTTGGGCTGTAAGCACAACCCCCACCTGTGGACGTCGGGCCCTCATACCACCCTCATGGAGTCTGTTTCTGACCGTTTGAGCAACACATGCACATTTGTGGCCTGCTGGAGGTCATTTTGCAGGGCTCTTGGCAGTGCTCCTCCTTGCACAAAGGCGGAGGGTAGCAGTCCTGCTGCTGGGTTGTTGCCCTCCACGTCTCCGATGTAACTGGCCTGCTCTCTGGTAGCGCCTCCATGCTCTGAACACTATGCTGACAGACACAGCAAACCTCTTGCCACAGCTCGCATTGATGTGCCATCCTGGATGAGCTGCACTACCCGAGCCACTTGTGTGGGTTGTAGACTCCGTCTCATGCTACCACTAGAGTGAAAGCACCGCCAGCATTCAAAAGTGACCAAAACATCAGCCAGGAAGCATAGGAACTGAGAAGTGGTCTGTGGTCACCACCTGCAGAACCACTCCTTTATTGGGGTGTCTTGCTAATTGCCTATAATTTCCACATGTTGTCTATTCCATTTGCACAACAGCATGTGACATTTATTGTCAATCAGTGTTGCTTCCTAAGTGGACAGTTTGATTTCACAGAAGTGTGATTAACTTGGAGTAACATGTGTGTTTAAGTGTTCCCTTTATTTTTTCGAGCAGTGTAGTTCTTGCATAGTTAGAGCTGTGCTTTGGGTCATTGTCCTGTTGTAGGAGGAAATTGGCTCCAATTAAGCGCCGTCCACAGGGTATGGCATGGCTTTGCAAAATGGAGTGATAGCCTTCCTTCTTCAAGTTACATTTTACCCTGTACAAATATCCCACTTTACCACCACCAAAGCATTTCAGACCATCACATTGCCTCCACCATGCTTGACAGATGGCGTCAAGCACTACCCTCTGTAGTGGGTCGTACGCACTACCCTCTGTAGTGCCTTGCAGTCGGATGCCGAGCAGTTGCCATACCAGGCATTGATGCAAACAGTCAGGATGTTTTGGTACAGGTACAACTAACTAGCGCAAAAATTATATTACGATATTGACATTTATACAGTATATTCTTAATTAAGAATCAATGGGTATATATGTGGACACCCCTTCAAATTTGTGGATTTGACTATTTCAGCCACACCTGTTGCTGACCGATGTATAAAATCTAGCACACCGCCATGCAATTGCCATAGACAAACATTGGCAGTAGAATGGCCCGTACTGTAGAGCTCAGTGACTTTTAACATGGCACCGTCATAGGATTCTACCTTTCCAACAGTCAGTTTGTAAAATTTCTGCCCTGCTAGAGCTGTCCCGGTCAACTGTAAGTGCTGTTTTTGTGAAGTGGAAGCGTATAGGAGCTACGTCTAGGAGCTGCCACACAAGCTCACAGAACTAGACCGCCGAATGCTGAAGTGCATAGCACGTAAAAATCATCTGTCCTCGGTTGCAACACTCACTACCGAGTTCCAAACTGCCTCTGGAAGCAACGCCAGCACAAGAACTGTTCTTCAGGAGCTTCATGAAATGGGTTTCCATGGCCGAGCAGCCGCACACAAGCCTAAGATCACCATGCACAATGCCAAGTGTCGGCTTGAGTGGTGTAAAGCTCACCGCCACGGCAGCCAATCAGTCTGTCCATTTGTATGTCTGATCCTTTTGATCAGAGTTTTAAGAGTTTTTATGTATTAATGACCCTGATCCTGTTTACAGAAGCAAACACTTTTGATGTGAAGGTTGAATGCTGTATATAACAACTATTTTTAGTTCTGTCTTTTTGACGAAATGTACTTTTTGAGAAGGCTTTTTTTCCTGCCTCGGGCCGCTCGTAAACTGTAGCCTACACCTTTTTGGAGTTGGAGCCTGCCGAGTCAGGAGCGTCTGTCTGCACGCTAGGCCTGCTACGCGAGCGCAGGTGCGCACTGAAGGCTAGGATAGGAGAAGCGGTTGCCAGATTGGAAAACCTGATGCACCGCGGGCAAATCTACGTCGTTCTACACAACGTCTACTGTTTGTTGCACACCTGTGCTGAAAGAGCTATAAAAAACGGCATTATGTATCTGTTACTGTACCTGATCTTTACTCAGTGACATCCTGGATTAAATGGGATGAATGATCAATGGGATGAGTGAATGATCTTCGCCTTATGCCCTATAATTTGCAAACACTCTGACGAGACCGTCATGTCAATACCACCAGGTTCTCGCTCTGCAATTGCATTTGTACCACTCTAACGCAAGTGGGCCTTCACTTGATGGCGTACTTCCAAAATCTCAATCTCTTGAATTACCTTTTTTCTGTGTCGAAAGACTCGGCTTGTTTTATTGACAATGGTGCTGGCTCGCCAAGTCCTCACGCATTGGGCAACTGAGATATACCTGGGCCGGTAGATGCAATGCAATCTCTACTGACTGCCTAGGATTTTAAAATCAGAGCAGGTTTTGGCCTCTTGCATGTTGTCAGAAGTCTATTTCCAAAAATAGATATGATTTAGAATATGTGCCAATACGGCAAATGCAGACATAATGGTTTTTATCTGAAACTTGGCTAAAGAAATAACTTGATTTTATTGATGATATTGATGATACACGGTTTTTAGAAAGGATTGGATGAGTAAAGGAGGACGGGTTGCAATTTATGTGAAATCCAAGTTTAACACTTGAAATTCTCTCGATTTTACCAAACCCAAACATTTGGAATTTCTTTAGGTTAAAGTGAACGTATACAAGGACTCCCACATCACTGTACTCGGCTGCTACAGACTGCCCGCGGCTTCGGGAGATGCAAGTAACTCTCTGATGTCCTACACAAGCTAAATAACTCTGAATTCATTCTTTTAGGAGATTTGAACTGGGTCATGATTACATCCGTATCGGACTCTTTTAAAGGACTGTGTGACTCTCTGAATCTCGCTCAATTAATCAATGCGCCTACAAGACCGAGTCCGAATACAAGACCTAACAAATCAACGCTATTGGACATTCTTCTAACGAATACCCCCTCACAAATACACATGGACTGGGATATTCTGTAATGATGTCAGTGATCACTGTGCAATAGCTAGTGTTAGAAATACAACAATGACCAAAGCCAAACCCTGTTATATTTTACAAGACATTTTAGACAGTTTGATGAGCAAGCGCTCTTACATGATCTTTACCATAATATTGACAGTGATAAGCACGCCCCTGTGAAGAAATTTAGACTCAGTGGTTTTCAGATGACTTAGCAGAATTCATTAGAAAGAGAAATGTATCTTGGGCTCAAGCTAGACATACAGTGGGGAGAACAAGTATTTGATACACTGCCGATTTTGCAGGTTTTCCTACTTACAAAGCATGTAGAGGTCTGTAATATTTATCATAGGTACACTTCAACTGTGAGACACGGAATCTAAAAACAAAAATCCAGAAAATCACATTGTATGATTTTTAAGTAATTCATTTGCATTTTATTGCATGACATAAGTATTTGATACATCAGAAAAGCAGAACTTAATATTTGGTACAGAAACCTTTGTTTGCAATTACAGAGATCATCGTTTCCTGGAGTTCTTGACCAGGTTTGCAACACTGCAGCAGGGATTTTGTCCCACTCCTCCATACAGACCTCTCCAGATCCTTCGGTTTCGGGGCTGTCGCTGGGCAATACGGACTTTCAGCGCCCTCCAAAGATTTTCTATTGGGTTCAGGTCTGGGATGGCTAGGCCACTCCAGAACCTTGAGATGCTTTCTTACGGAGCCACTCCTTAGTTTCCCTGGCTGTGTGTTTCGGTCGTTGTCATGCTGGAAGACCCAGCCACGACCCATCTTCAATGCTCTTACTGAGGGAAGGAGGTTGTTGGCCAAGATCTCGCAATACATGGCCCCATCCATCCTCCCCTCAATACGGTGCAGTCGTCCTGTCCCCTTTGCAGAAAAGCATCCCCAAAGAATGATGTTTCCACCTCCATGCTTCACGGTTGGGATCGGTTTCTTGGGGTTGTACTCATCTTCTTCTTCCTCCAAACACGTCGAGTGGAGTTTAGACCAAAAAGCTCAATTTTTGTCTCATCAGACCACATGACCTTCTCCCATTCTTCCTCTGGATCATCCAGATGGTCATTGGCAAACTTCAGACGGGCCTGGACATGCCCTGGCTTGAGCAGCGGAACCTTGCGTGCGCTGCAGTATTTTAATCCATGACGCATAGTGTGTTACTAATGGTTTTTCTTTGAGACTGTGGTCCCAGCTCTCTTCAGGTCATTGACCAGGTCCTGCCGTGTAGTTCTGGCTGATCCCTCACCTTCCTCATGATCATCATTGATGCCCCACGAGGTGAGATCTTGCATGGAGCCCCAGACCGAGGATGATTGACCGTCATCTTGAACTTCTTCCATTTTCTAATAATTGCGCCAACAGTTGTTGTCTTCTACCAAGCTGCTTGCCTATTGTCCTGTAGCCCATCCAGCCTTGTGCAGGTCTACAATTTTATCCCTGATGTCCTTACACAGCTCTCTGGTCTTGCCATTGTGGAGAGGTTGGAGTCTGTTTGATTGAGTGTGTGGACAGGTGTCTTTTATACGGGTAACGAGTTCAAACAGTGCAGTTAGTACAGTAATGAGTGGAGAACAGGAGGGCTTCTTAAAGAAAAACTAACAGGTCTGTGAGAGCCGGAATTCTTACTGGTTGGAAGGTGATCAAATACTTATTGTCTTGCAATAAAATGCAAATTAATTACTTAAAAATCATACAATGTGATTTTCTGGATTTTTGTTTTAGATTCCGTCTCTCATAGTTGAAGTGTACCTATGATAAAAATTACAGACCTCTACATGCTTTGTAAGTAGGAAAACCTGCAAAATCGTCAGTGTATCAAATACTTGTTCTCCCCACTGTACATATGCTCCTGTTGACTGGGCCTCCTTCAGTGCACTACGAAATAAATGCACAGGATTGATCAGGAAGTCCAAATCAGATTTATATCTAAATGCTGTCACAGAGAACCTAAACAGCCCTACTAAGTTCTGGAAGATAATCAAATCAGTGTCAGGTTCTAATGTCTCCTCTGGCCTTCCTGACCATTTAATGACGGATTCTAATGAAGTGAAGGATAAAGCCGATTTTGTAGGGGTTTTTAACAATCACTTCATATCTGCTGGTTCAGTTTTTGATAATGGTGGGGCCCAGGCCTCTAATGTAAGCTCTGTTACACTCAACTATGATATAGGCCCTCGTGAACCATTTTAACTTTGAGTCTGTTTCTTATACTGAGGTCTATAAAGCATTAAAGGCAATAGACACTAAAAAGTCTGCAGGTCCAAACAACCTGGATCCCTACCTCTTAAAGATAGCAGCTGATATTATTACTGAACCTCTGGTTCACATTTCCAACTTGAGTCTCTTGACTAATTCCATACCCAGCATTTGTAAATCAGTTTATGTCCTCCCACTGCTAAAGGGTGGAGATCCCTCAGATGCTAATATCTATCGTCGTATTTCCAAACTCCCAATCCTGGTCAAAGTATATAAATCCCTTGTGAACACAGTTTTTTTCTTCTTTTTTTATTTATTTTTAATTGAAATTAACATAGTGAGCAGGGTTCAGTCTGGCTTTAGATCGGGACACAGAACCACAGCTGCAGCTATAGCAGTGGCAAATGACATCATAAATGCACTTGATTAAAAGCAACATTGTGCTGCTCTGTTTTTGATTTATCAAAGGCCTTTGATTCAGTTGACCATGAATTGTTGGTAGCTAGGCTCAGTAACATTGGTCTCAGTGAAGAGACAGAACTCAATGTGTATATACTGACAAAAGTCTAGCTTTCTTGAGATTAATAGATGTGTGCCTCAGGGTTTCGCTTTAGCTCCTGTGTTCTTAATTTTTATTAATGATTTGGGAAAAGGGATGCAACCAGCAAAGTTACATCTATATGCAGATGATACAGTCATATATTAAATGTGCTCCTTCTCTGGTTCAGGCTGTTGAAGAGCTCCAGACTGCTTTTCAGTCACTGSAGGCCTCCCTTTATGGTCTCAAACTGGTCTTGAATGTACAAAAAAGTGAAATTCATGACCTTTACCAGAGCTCGCAATCAGCCAGAGAAGGTTAGTATTGTCACATCTGGTGGCTTATCCATTGAAAAAGTGTCATCCTACAAATACGTAGGTATATAGTCGGATGACAAGTTGTCCTTTAAAGTTCATATGAATGATCTTGTAGCAAAGCTTACATTGAAATTGGGTTTTTATTTTCGTAATAAGGCTTGCTTCCCACTTATGGCTAGAAAGAAGCTTGTTCAGGCCACTTTTCTCTCTGTAATTGATTATGGTGACTTGTTGTATATGCATGCAGCCTCCTCCATTTTACAGAGACTGGACTATGTTTATCATGCATCCTTGTGCTTTATTACAAATGCCAAGTCACTCACCCACCATTGCACCTTGTACCAAATGATAGGTTGGACCTCACTTTATATGTGCAGGAAGCTACATTTGTATGTGTTCATCTACAAAGCCCTTTTGGGTAAACTCCCTCTTTACCTCTGTAGTCTGGTCTCCTTCACCACCAGCAGATACCATACCCGGTCTGCTAGGTGGGTGCTACTTAAAGTCCCCAGGATATATACAGTATTACAGTATTAGACTGCCTTCTCGTCTTGTGCACCAAAGGCATGGAATAGTCTACAATCCATGCTTCATCTAGATATGTTAGTGCCCCTGAATGAATTTCAAATATTGATGGGAGACTCAGTTACAGAGGAGTGTAAATGCTTTTTTTAGGCTGGATCATGTTTTAATTGTATGTATTGATTGTTGCTGCAGCCTTAGCCAAGTCTCGTTTGGAAAAGAGTCTCTGGGTCTCAATGGGCTTTTCCTGGTTAAATAAAGGTAAAAGAGCAGTGCTAGCAGGTTCTCTGGAGTTATGAATTACGCTTCACCATCTGGTAGTTGAAATGACGAATCTGGTTTTGGCTGATGCCAGGAGAACACTACCTGCCCGAATGCGTAGTGCCAACTGTAAAGTTTGGTGGAGGAGGACTATTTGTCTGGGGCTGTTTTTCTAGGCCCCTTAGTTCCAGTGAAAGGAAATCTTAACTCTACAACATACAATGACATTGTAGATGATTCTGTGCTTCCAACTTTGTGGCAACAGTTTGGGGAAGGCCCTTTCCTGTTTCAGCATGACAATGCCCCCGTGCACAAAGCGAGGTCTATACAGAAATTGTTTGTCGAGATCGGTGTGGAAAAAGTTGACTGGCCTGCACAGTGCCCTTACCTCAACCTTTGGGATGAATTGGAACGTCGACTGCTAGCCAGGCCTAATCACCCAACATCGGTGCCCAACCTCACTAATGCTCTTGGGGCTGAATGGAAGAAAGTCCCCGCAGCAATGTTCCAATATCTAGTGGATAGCCTTCCCAGAAGAGTGGAGGCTGTTATAGCACCAAAGGGGGGACCCAACTCTATATTAATCCCCATGATTTTGGAATGCGAGTATGTCCACATACTTAAAATCCCAAAAATAGATGGACCCTTTAACCGCCAATCTCTCTCAATTCTCTCCCTTCTCTGTCCAGTGTCCACCTCCTGGCATACAGAGGAGGATATGTACAGGGCCCCGGCCATCGACCGCTCCATCCTGCCCACAGCACCCCGTTCAGCCCGGGAGCCAAACGTTGACCGCGCCCGTATCCCCCGTGGTCCCCCTTACACCGCCTTCCTGGGCAACTTGCCCTACGACGTCACTGAGGACTCAATCAAGGACTTCTTCAGGGGTGTGGGGGTAAGTGCACTACGAATGTAAAAACATGAAACGAATGTAAAATGTATACACGCGTGACTGTAATTCGCTTTGGACAAAATAATCTGCTAAATGGCATATTTTATATTATTATATTATAAAGCCCTCAAAATCAAGTCTGGAACTCAACCAGTTCCACTGCTCATTTTAATTATTTCCCTAGAGTCAGGGACTGATTTAGACCAGGGACACCAGGTGGTAATTAATGATCAGGTAGAACAGAAAACCAGCAGTAGTCTGGACCTCGGTAGGGTAAGATTTGAATACACCTTTTATAAAGTATTTGTCAAGTTGCTGCTAGTATTTGTTCATCCAAACCCAGACGTATGTGTTTGAACCCTGTCTCTTTCTCTCTCTGTGTAGATCAGTGCAGTGCGTCTTCCTAGAGAGCCCAGTAACCCAGAGAGGCTGAAGGGCTTTGGCTATGCTGAGTTTGATGATGTGGAATCCCTCCTGAGTGCCTTGAGTCTAAACGAAGAGGTGAGTCAATTTTACAAAGTGAGCTACAAGGGAAAAAGTCAGTGAAATCACCATTCAATAGGTTTAGCCACTAGATGGCATCCATTTGTTTTTTAAAGGCCCGATGCATTCAAAAACCAGATGTGTTTTATATATATTTCCACACTGGATGCCAGTTGGAATAATATTGTGAAAATTATAATGCCTTTCTTCTGTAAGAGCTGTTTGAAAAGACTGCCTGAAATGTCAGCCTGTTTTGGTGGGATGGAGTTTTGTCCTGCCTGGTGACATCACCAAGCTGTAAATGAGTTAATAGGCCAATAAGAGAGTTCCAAACCTCTGCCAATAACAGCTAGTTTTCAATTTTCCCCTCCCCCTTAGACCACTCCCAGACAGTCCTACCAAAATTCTTGCTTGAGAAATTGCTCTTTGCAATCTTAAAAAATAACAGATTTTGGCCCAAGATGGAAGGAATGTTGAAACATAATTAACTAAATTACAGTTAACGAAAATGTACGCTTAATCCATTATAAACTAATGTATAGAATTTATTATACAAGTTCTACAGCACAACGGCAAAGTCATGTCTTAATTAAACCTCTTGACGCTAGGGGTCAGATTTTTTAATTTTATTTTATTTAATAATGTTCCCAAGGTAAACTGACTTTCTCAGGTCCAGATCGTAGAATATGCATATAATTTACAGATTAGGATAGAAAACACTCCAAAGTTTCCAAAACTGTCAAAATATTGTCTGTGAGTATAACAAAACTCATTCTGCCTGAGAAAATCTAACCCGGAAGTGATATATTTTTTTTTATCTGTGTTTCCTAGACCGTCTTTCTTCCATTTAAAGGGGTATCAACCAGATTCCTTTTCCAATGGCTTCCTCAGGCTGTGACCAGGCTTTAGACATAGTTTCAGGCTTTTATTTGGAAAAATGAGCGAGATTTTTCAAAAGTAGTCAGGTGTCCTCAGATTAGTTCCTGCGCGCGAGAGGGTAGCGCTCCATTTTCTTTTTCTCTCTTATTGAGTAGGTTACGGTCCGGTTGAAATATTATCGATTATGTTTGTTAAAAACAACCTGAGGATTGATTATAAAAAACATTTGACATGTTTCTACGACCATTACGGATACTTTTTGGAATTTTCGTCGAACGGAACGAGGCTTTGGTTTTCTGAACTTAACGCCCAACCCAAATGGCGTTTTTTTTGTTATAAAAGTAATATTTATCGAACAAAAAGAAAATTTGTTGTGTAACTGGGAATCTCGTGAGTGCAAACATCCGAAGATTATCAAAGGTAAGCGATTTAATTTTATTGCTTTTCTGACTTTCGTGACCAAGCTAACCAAGCTAATATAAGGCTAACTGTTCTAGCATTGATTGATACACTCACAAAAGCTTAGATTGCTTTCGTTGCAATGCATATTTTCTAAATCTGACACGATAGGTGGATTAACAACAAGCTAAGCTGTGTTTTGGTATATTTCACTTGTGATTGCATGATTATAAATACTTTTAGTAATATTTTTGAATCTGATACGTTTGGGAATTTTCTTCTGGCTTTCAGGACCGGAACGAGGCTGTAGTTTTCTGAACATAACGCGCAATCCAAATGGCGTTTTTTTGTTATAAAAATAATATTTATCAAACAAAAAGAACATTTATTGTGTAACTGGGAGTCTCGTGAGTGCAAACATCTGAAGATTATCAAAGGTAAGCGATTAATTTTATTGCTTTTCTGACTTTCGTGACCATGCTAATTTGGGGCTAGCTGTTCTAGCATTGATTGATACACTCACAAAAGCTTGGATTTCTTTCTCTGTAAAGCATATTTTCAAAATCTGACACGATAGGTGGATTAACAACAAGCTAAGCTGTGTTTTGGTATATTTCACTTGTGATTGCATGATTATAAATATTTTTAGTAATATTTTGCGCCCTGCAATTCAGCGGTTGTTTAGGAAAATGATCCCGTAAAAGGGATCCGTAGCGCAGAGAAGTTTTAAGTGTAAAACMAACCTTTTTATGCCTGTAAAGTACATGTTGGATAAAACATTTCACTACAGGCCTGATGGAAACAGAACATTTGTTGATAAACTTTCCAAATGTCGATAAAGTATGCTAGACAAGGAGGCATCTTTGCGTATCTGTAAAATGAATTATGCGAGAAATGTCGGTGGATAGCTTTTATGGGCAAATATTGATATATAKTGAACAAAAATATAAATGCAACATGCAACATTTTCAATGATTTTACTGCGTTTCAGTTTGTATAAGGAAATCAGTCAATTGAAATAAATGGATTTCACAACTTGGCAGGAGCGCAGGCATTTGGGAGCCAGGCTCAGCCAATCCGAAGGAGTTTTTCCTCACAAAAGGTCTTTATTACAGACAGAAATACTCCACTTATCCAGCGTGACAGTGGCCATCGAAAGTGAGTATTTGCCCACTGAAGTCAGTTACGATGCCAAGTCAAGTCAGGACCCTGGTGAGGGCAACAAGCACGCGGATGAGCTTCACTGAGACTTTTTCTGCAGAAATTTGTGCAGTTTGTGCAGAAATTGTTGGATTGTGCAAATCCACAGTTTCATCGGCTGTCCGGGTGGCTAGTCTCAGACAATCCCGCAGGTGAAGAAGCRGGATGTGGAAGTCCTGGGCTGGCGTGGTTACACGTGATAGGCAGTTGTGAGGCCAGTTGGACGTATTGCCAGCTCTGAAGGACACTCCTGCAGTCAGCATGCCAATTGCACGCTCCCTCAACTTGAGACATCTGTGGCATTGTGTTGTATGATACAACTGCACATTTGAGAGTGGCCTTTTATTGTTCCCAGCACCTGTGTAATGATCATGCTGTTTAATCAGCTTCTTGATATGCCACACCTGTCAACTGATGGATTATCTTGGCAAAGGAGAAATGCTCACTAACAGGGATACAAACAAATTTGTGCACAAAATTTGAGAGAAATGTTTTTTGTGCGATAAGATGGTCAAAAAATAAAACAATCACAGTAAGGTACTTGTTACCCAGAAAGGATTTGATATTGAGATAAAACAGCTGCATTGGACTTTTAATGTTTACTCTTTCTCCATGCAGAACTTGGGAAATAGAAGAATCCGTGTGGACATTGCAGACCAGTCTAATGACAAAGGTGTGTATCTTATCTTGAAGCTACAGTACTACCATACACATTTTTGCAGCTGTGCATTCTACACACACTTGCGCAGTTCAGATGAACTTGATTAAGCATCAGAAGAGTTTGTCTCCACTTCCTTTCTGACACGTCTGTGTCTCTCTCAGGGAGGGARAATCACTCCATGGGTGGCCGGGACAGGGACCGCGGGGGAGACTTTGGCCCAGACAAGACAGACTGTGATGACTGGAGGGCTCCTCGGCCCAGTGGAGGAGAGAGTGACGACGGGCCGCCTCGGAGAGACGATGCCTTTGGAGACCGTGAGTACAGTACAGGTCAGAAACCTTATGTCCTCTATGTGGGGTAGATTGACCCCCTAAACCCCCCCGCCCCCTCTCTGTCTTTCGTTTGCTCCAGGGTCACGGGACCGCTACGAGTCAGACAGGCCCAGAGGAGATGATCGCTACGGAGGGGGCCAGGACAGGTTCAGGGATCGCTATGATGACCGGGATCGCAGAGATGACAGAGGAGGTCAGTTGGAATGCCTGGTCTTACACCAGTACACCTATACACATTCAGCATTTTAGTGAGAAGGCTTACTAATGTAGTATTTCTGCCGCTTCCCTCAGGTGGTTTTGGTGGCAGTGGTGGTGGTCGCAGGGCATTTGGCACTGGTTACAGGCGCGATGAGGGAGGACAGGATAGCTACCGGCAGGATAGCTACCGACGGGATGACTACCGGGTTAGTGGGGATCGTTATGGTGACCGTGGTAGTGATCGATACGAGAGACGGGAGGAAAGCCGGGATGACAGAGGTGAGAAAGTTTCATATTAAAACACATCTCATTCTTCATGTGCACCGGCACAGTGAAACCTGCACTGTACCAGGGTGTACTTTTTGGCCATTCTTAGGTGCTGTCGAGAGGCCCAAGTTGATCCTGAAGCCCCGTAGCGTACCCAAAGAGGTGGAGCAGAGCAACACCCTGTTTGCCCCCTCAGGCAGGGCTGCCTCCATCTTCGGCGGGGCCAAGCCAGTGGACACAGCCGCCAAGGAGAGAGAGGTCGAGGAGAGGCTGAAGAGGGAACAGGAGAAACTGCAGCGACAGCTAGAGGACAGGATCCCAGACCGCAAGCCCAGAGAGAGGTATGTGACGAAGGGCAGAAGAGCATAGGCTAACATGAGGAAATGGAGTAAAGAATAAACTTCATGTATAGGATGTTATCCTTGACTCATTGATCCTGGTCATCCCTCAGGCACCCCAGCTGGCGTAGTGAGGACCAACCTGCAGAACGCTCTCGGACTGGCAGCGAGTCTTCCCAACCAGGCAGCCAGTCTGGCAGAGGTGAAAATTTGACTGGTTATGATGGGTAATGCAGTCAGCCATTATATCAGTACTGTAGTCGCTGAGATGTCTTTGGAGGGTAATGTTGTGATTTCAGCTGACTTCTTAAGGAGGGTTGGTCTAAAATAAGAGAATACACATTTCCTGTTGGACATTTGTGGACGTTGGACAATAAAGTCCTATTTTCTTCTTCCTGTCCCATTGCCAGCCTCCAAGCGCAGGGAGAGCGAGCGCTCGGTGGACAGTGGTCGTGAAGAGGAGCCCTCCTCCCCTGTGACCCTGCTCCCTCCCAGACAGGACGGGCAGGCCCTGAAGGTGGTGCTTGCCCCGCCCCCTAAGGAGAACGCCTGGGCCAAGAGGACCATGCCCGTTGGGGGCTCCAGTGAGGGCTCGGCTGGGCTACCTGTCGCCCCCAGCAGTGACACAGCCCCACAGCTCACCAGGTTAGAGGTCATCCCACCCTACAATCCACATGCCCCTAACACCTACAGTGGTTCCTCAATTAAAAGTTTTGAGATTATGCCGCAGGACATTGAGGTAATTTGTGGATTTGTATGTTACCCTGCGCCACTTCTTCATATTATAATCCACATAATTCACCCTACAAAAAGCTCCCAGTTTCTGTCTCTAAGTACATTTGACCGTCATGCTCATCGGTCTATAGAATAATTTGCATAATTGTATTTCTAAACTGGTAATTAAAGTGCGCCTCCCATTCACCTTTCAAGTGCAGGCAACACGTTATCAGCGCGTCACACACCACTTTACAATGTGAGCTGGAGGCATTTTGAAAACATGTTTTCAAACACTTGTTTTTCACAAGTGTAGCAGGTTGTGAACAACGCTTCCACACGTTTCCAGACGGAGAATTGTAAATGACTGTAATTAATACATTCAAATACAAAAGATGCCATCCACCTATGATGAGCTATTAGCTGGACAATAGACTCTTGCCGAGTTGATTTCTATTTTTATAGACTTGAAATCTATTAATGGATGTTTGCCTAGTAATGATAATGACATGAAGAAGGAGATCAAGAAGGAGGGTAGGAGAAGCTCTGCGTGCTTATTACAGTATGTGTGATTTCATCTTTATTTTTTTCGGACAATTTCAAACAGTGTAAACACAACAAATACAATAATCATTCACAAACAAATGATAATCAATCCCATATAGTCTGTTCTAACAAAAAAAGGTTTTTAAGTCCTTAGTACAGTCAAGATTAAAAACTGTTGAATTAATTCCTGAATTCGGTTGCTTTAGCCGACATGTTGCGTTTGATTTATTGTTTAATTATTCAAGGCTCCTTTCTCTTCTCTGTGCTGGAGTTATTTTAAGAACTTGATGGTATTGCAATAGAACTTGAATCATCTCTCTTCATTTTACCCACAAGAAAAATCACTAATATTCTAGTATTGTCCCATGTAGCTCAGTTGGTAAAGCATGGCGCTTGCAACGCCAGGATTGAGGGTTCGATTCCCATGAGGGACCAGTATGAAGAAAAAAAAGTACAAAAATGTATGCAATCACTACTATAAGTCATGTCTGGGGCGTCAGGTAGCCTAGTGGTTAGAGCATTGGGCCAGTAACGAAAGGTTGCTAGATCGAATCCCTGAGCTGACAAGCTACAAATCTGTCATTCTGCCAACTGTTCCTAGGCCGTCATTGTAAATAAGAATTTGTTCTTAACTGACTTGGTGAAATAAGGTAAAAACAATAAATAAACCCAAAAATGTATATATCGTTTTTTAAATTTTTATTAATGCCAGTATAATTTAGCCACTTTGACATGCATCATCCAAACAGCGGCTGAAGGGAAAATGCAATCTAATGCCAAAGTCTCAGCGACTTCTTGCCAATGTTCAAACGCTCTCCATACTACATCGGCCTGATGTATCATGTATACATCGGGCAGACGTCAGCGAGATGTACAGTACCAGTCAAAAGTTTGGACACACCTACTCATTCTAGGGTTTTTCTTTATTTTTTACTATTTTCTACATTGTAGATTAATAGTGAAGACTCAACTATGACATAACACATATATAATCATGTAGTAACCAAAAAGTGTTAAACAAATCCAAATATATTTTAGATTCTTCAAAGTAGCCACCATTTGCTTTGACAGCTATGAACTCTTGGCATTCTCTCAACCAGCTTCACCTGGAATACTTTTCCAACAGTATTGGAGTTCCCACATATGCTGAGCAATTGTTGGCCGCTTTTCCTTCACTCTGCGGTCCAACCCATCCCAAATCAGCTCAATTTGGGTTGAGGTCGGGTGATTGTGGGGGCCAGGTCATCTGATGCAGCACTCCATTACTCTCCTTCTTGGTCAAATAGCCGTTACAATGCCTGGAGGTGTGTTTGGTCATTGTCCTGTTGAAAAACAAATGATAGTCCCACTAAGCGCAAACCAGAAGGGATGGCGTATTGCTGCAGAATGCTGTGGTAGCCATGCTGGTTAAGTGTGCCTTGAATTCTAAATAAATCAGTGTCACCAGCAAAGCACCATCACACCACCTCCTCTATGCTTCACGGAGGGAACCACACACACGTAGATCATCCATTCACCTAACACTGCCTGTTCACCCTGCTATCATCCAGAAGGTGAAGATAGTACAGGTGCATCAAAAAACAGCTTCTATCTCAAGGTCATCAGACTGTTAAATCAAATGTTATTTGTCACATGCGCCGAATACAACAGGTTGTAGACCTTACAGTGAAATGCTTACTTACAAGCCCTTAACCAACAATGCACTTTGAAGAATATATATATATATATTTTTTAAATACACAAAAAAAATACACAAAACAAAAAAAGAGATAAGAAAAACAAATAATTAAAGAGCAGCYGTAACAGCCATCACTAGGTAGCTTCCACCCAGTTACGTAACCCTGCACCTTAGAGGCTGCTGCCCCATATACATAGACTTGAAATCACTGGCCACTTGAATAATGGAACACTAGTCACTTTAAATTTTTGCTTTACTCATCTCATATGTATATACTGTATTCTATTCTACTGTATTTTAGTCTATGCCACTCTGACATTTCTCATCCTAATATTTATATATTCCTTAATTCCGTTCTTTTACTTTTAGGTTGTGTGTACTGTTTTGAATTGTTAGATATTACTGCACTTGAAACAAGTCCAAATCTATTTAATATACCCAATCACAAAGAAATCCATTAATATTTTGTTTAGGAAGGTCATAAAAAAAACATGATACTAAGATAATTTATTTTAAAAGAACAGAATAGCATGTTTCAAGATGTGTTTCTCTGTGCTATAGTAGTTGGGGCTATGGTTGCTTCATGTCAACAAAATTAATTAACTTGCTATGCTTTTTAAGATGGGGTATAGCCTGCATGGACCTCTGTAGGATTATTTGAGAAAGTAAGCAAGCACCATCAAGCTTCATGAAGACGCCCTCAAAGATGCCCTCTGGTGGTTTCAACAAGCATTAACGGCAACAAAGTCTGACAGTAAAATACTATGACTCATGCACTGTAACATGCTGTACCATTCCGCAGCATTCTGCAAGCTGTGCTGCAGTATGATCCAACTTTTAAATGAGGACCCACTATATGAACAGGGATGCCCTACCCTGTTTGTTTGATATTCTAGCAATGCACCTAACTGAGGACAGTTTTAGTCAACCATGATTCAGCAGTACATTTCTCCATGGGCATATTCCATTGACATGTCTTTTTTTCCAGCTCCTCAAGCTTAGCTGACGATGAGGCAAATAAAAAAGGTAACGATTGGTTGCTGACACTGAATTTACTGCTATATTGAGATTTTAGCGATGTTCAGACTTTTCAATTGAAAACTCATACATTTTCCCGCAATTCTGTACAGAGGTCGAGCTCAGCGAATAAGTACAGTATGCAGCCTTGCTATAATGGACGCAGACCCACATGACAATATGGAGGACAATGCAGACAGAGGTGGAATGAAAGAAGTGAAGATGTTTGATGCCAAAAGAGTGAGATCTCTGCTCTGCACCACAACCTGGCTGGAGCTGCACTACAGCTCCCTTCCTGCTAACCTGCTTCAATAGAAACCCACCCACAGTGCTGACTGGCTGCACCTTCAGGACTGGACCTAAACATAGAGAAATAATGACTGGTTTTAAGTAAAAGAGACTGGAGGTTGAAGTTTTAATCATTATAACAATTTTGAAAGGTGGGGGTTGGGAAAACATGTATTGCTACGGGCGTCGTCGCCACCCACCACCAGTCTAAATGCTGGACTATGTAAGCTGTCTGAGCTCTGTAAGCCTGGTTATGCTAATGATGGAGCGCCTGTGTCCAAGAGGGACAGACAAGAGTTTTAATCAAAGAAAACAGACAAAGTCTCCTTATTTTAGGGGGCTTTGCTGACATACCGTAACTTTTTATTTGACTATGAGGGAAGCAATGTTTGTGTTCCTCTGATCATCATGTATAGCAGTCATTAGCTGCTTCTTTCCAGGGTCTTTCCCAATACACCGTCAATGGCTCCCTGCTTCCTTCACAGAAAGGAACCGCTTCCTTGTCTCATCCGCACCTGCCTGGAGGTCAACGCCAAGGCAACCATGTCATGGAAAATCATATGAGCTGTGTGATAAATGTTTTGGAGGCATGCTCTTCCCTCACTCTTATCCATGGGCCAAGTGTTGACTGGCATTTAATGCAGAGGATGTTTCAGCATTGTCGTATGTAACCCCACTATCACATGTAACTGAAGAGGGAGATCTCATTAAATGTTTCTGGATGTTTCTGTTTCTCTATCTGTTACGTGCATGACTGTAGAACCAGACTCTTACGGTTCTTTAAGCCATGGGAATGTCAAGTCACCCTTAACTCATTATGGGGAGCTTTTAAAGAGTGGGAGAGCTTGATCAAAATGGATATAAGGATTTTTTTATTTAGTTATACCCCAAGGGTAATGGTACGCCACTGCTAAATTATGCCGTTTTGATTGTGGAATCTAACCCCTTACTTCCCATCTTAAAACAATATTCACCCAGGTTTCGGTTTCTAGGTGTATTTATGTCACATTTTAGGTTCTCTTGTTCACTTCAAACAGATGAAAATACGATATTTGAATATTTATCTTGTAATATCCTGTCTATACAAACCACCTCTTTCTTCACATCCCTGACCTGTGTGACCCTCAGGTTGTGACCTCTAACCTTGTGTGACAGGACTCATTAAGCACAGCATTTTTTGGGGTTCTCTGCTTRGGAACGCTGATAGTAAACAGGCATTTCTGTGTAATTTTGAGGGGGGAGAGAGCAGGGAACAGGACCRAGTGTGTCTGAGGAGTGTACTGTAGCCTGAAGCCGGTCCAGCTGCATGTGCTRCGAGTCACTGTTAAACTCTTGACATTTTCCCAGCATCTTTTCCTGCTTGTCTCCCATATGGTCTATTCCTGGATACCAATGCAGGCGCCTCCGCCCCCAGGGGAAGTCTAGATGTCCTATCCTGGGAGGGAGAGACAAAGCCCCTGGCTGTGTTCAGTCAAGGTTAAGGGGGGTCAGTAATGGGAAATGTGTGGAACATTGCCTCAGATCTGAATTCAAGGTTGAATTAAAGGAATTTTACAAGGTAATACGCTCACCACAGCTTTGAGGAGTCACAGTTGAACTTTCTTCCCAAAAGCAACTTTTATTGGTCACTTTTGAATGTGAATCTATTCAATTTCCTACCTAACCGCCTATTATTTGTCATTCGCATACATTGTTAAAATATTTTTTTACTCTTAATAGTATCCTCAATATCATGAAGATGGTTCCTATTTGGCACATTTCCATCACATCGCTTGTTCGGTACCCGTTTCCTCCATTTTCCATAACTACAACCTTTTGKCACTACTACGTTTCATATCTGGCCTTTGTATCGGGGGAAATAACATATTTTTAAAATGTCCCAAGTTACCTACTGACAACAATTCCCAATCCTAACATGAGGATTTATTGATATTTGGTCCTTTACTTCCTGGCTTGCTAACTCCTAGACACTAGAGGGATAGTTTACCCAAATGARGTATTGCTTTCCTTACCCTGTAAGCAGTCCATGCTTTGTTGGTTTTACTTTTTAGGATTTTGTGGCACAAGTCAATGGTACCTTTGGTATATTAGCATTTTTGCACTTCATTTCCAAATCATCTACTTTATATGTAACGTCAATGAGTTACACAATACATTTTTAGATACTTCAGGATGATTTGGACATGATGTACATTTTGTACTGTCATTTTGTAATTTGGGTGAACTATCCCTTTAAATATAGCCAGCTTTCACTTAGCCTTTTACCAGGAGCAACCTCCCTAAAGGGAAGATGTTGGTAAGTCCCACATATTGTACTTGAATATACAGCACTTCATTTTGGTTACTTTCCCTTTTTGTCTTGTGGTCTGTGATATGGCCCATGTTTTGTTCTTTCCTGTTTATGGATTATGCCCACACTTGGCGCAAATCTGTCCTTGGTCAAACGGCAAAAAATGTAGGTTTACCATATGCAGACAACTATGTTCTATTTGAGTTCATGCTAATGTGTGTTTGGATGTAGAAAGACACAAAAAAGTGGTAGGCTAAAGGAGGGTGCCCCTTAACACCGATAATCATTTGAAAAATACTAGCTTTGAGAATGTGGCTCATTCATTTACATCGCTGAAACAATGCACAAAGACAACCGGTGTAAAATAGAGTGTTTATTAATATATCATATATGTACATTGTAGTATAATAAATCTTTATCACAGAAATCTGTGATGTTGATTTGCAACATTTGAAATTTGAAAAGGAGCATAGAAGTAGACATAAGGAAACAAATTGACATGAATTTATTGTACAAATTTTGCAATGGCCTTCTCAATCTCCATTGAAAATCTATGGTTTGAATTGAAGAGGGCAGTCCATAGGCGCAGATATCATGGAAAGTATTTTTTTTAAATAGGGGTGTCAATCATTTTGACACCTATCTTTTATAGATTGTTTATTATTACCTMTAAATAAATACAAATATTGAGCAATTGTATTAGTATAAAATAATAGAATTGCCCCCTTTTTTTGCATACAATATACTATAGCTCAGTATTTGTATTATGTAGCTCATATYGTCTTTTTTGCTCATCTTTATGAAGTGTGACAATAATTTTGGTCGTGACTATCTTTCTCGCTCTCCTCGCACTTTGTCTCAGGGTTTCTCTCATCCCATATTTGGTCTCTATGATCTCTCTGTCTGTCCTTACTCTCCTCTGTCATATTTTTCAATGTATAGAAACCCACGGTGAGTGTTTTTTCAGTATGGTTATATGTGTCACTGTATCTGGTATGCTTTGATAACCAGTACTGTCTGGAAGCCCAGCTACAGATCCTCAGCTTCATCCAAACCCTCTCCCTGTGATCAGTCTGCTCCACACAGGATATGGGCTGTAAGCTGATTAAAAGGAGTTAATTGTACTGTGGTTAAAGCAGGATTCAGTTGTAAACACAAACGGGGATCTGGAAACAGACACAACTGGAGGGGAAGAGAGAGAGTTGGGGGTGAATACCTGCAAGGGCCGTCTAGAGGGAGCAACACATTTACAACAACAAGACATAGCCTGGCCTACTGCTGTTTTCAGTCTACCGAGGTAGGAGGGGAAAGAGAGAGAGAGGAAAAGGGGGGTGGAGTAAGGGAGTGAGAGACAGGGTTTGGAGGCACATCAAGAATTTTCCTTTTAAGGGGTACGGTCTCCAAGTCCTGCGAGTTCACATGCAGCAGCCAAAACACTCTGAACAGGATAAACAAAGAACACCGAAAAGACAGAGGAAAAAAACAAAGCAAGAATAATACTGTTATTCTCACTCTAGTATAAAGGGCCTCTTTTGGGAGCAGTAGCAAAGTGTGAGAATGGGTAAAAGTAAGTTAACTTTGTCTACTCTAGACAAAATGATAGAGGTTTAGAGTAGATGGATGGCCATAGCAGCACTTCTGACCACTTCAACTCTGCTGGAAGRATTTGGAATTGATGTTGCAAGTTCCACGTTTGTAAGTAGCATAGGGAGAGGAGACTGCCTCCACGCTAAGAGGTCCGTGTCTTTTAGAGCATCCAAACTGCAACTATTGTGGTTTTGTTGCTTTGTGAACCCATTTCTAGACAATACATGCAATGTCTGGCAAAATGACTGTGTATGTGTGAGCAGGAAACAGAGACGGTTTCAGAGCGAGAGAGGGAGYGAGAAACAGAGAGGTATTGTATATGCGTATGAGAGAAGAGAGTTAGTTAGAGGGAAAGAGAGAGGGTAACAATTTGTGCCTGGGAGAGAGGGAACGAAGGAGAGAGACCATATATGTACTGTATGTCTATATGTGAGTATTTGAAATGGGGGGATGCATATGTCTGTGTGAGACAGAAGGAGAGGAGGGAGAGAACATATATCCTCTGGCCCTGGGCGAGTGTGCGTGAGGCTGAATGGGAGCCAGGAAAAGGGGAAGGGCCTCGCGTCCACCGACAAAAACAGCTGCCTGAAAGTACGCAGGAAAACAGTGTCTGGTAGAGTATAGGGAGCGGGGGACAGGGAAAGAGAGGACAGGAGAGAAAGAGAGCACCAGGGCCCACATCTCTATATGGGTTGCGCCCTGAGTGCGGAGCCTTGCTGTGGGGAGGAAGCAGAGCCTGTGCCCTTGGTGAGAGGGTCACTGAAGCGCCGAGGTCCAGAGAGGTCCAACAGCGTCAAGATGAAGCTGACCAAGGTGAGTGTCTGGGTGGGCTTGTCTAGGGTTATGAATGGGGCCACAGCTGGTCCAATACAAAAGAGCTGTATTTTAGGAAACCTTGCACATCATGCATGATATACTCATACATTTGAGTGCATGTGTTTGGTCTGTGTATATTAGCGTGCTTGTTTCTTTGAGTTGTGTCTGGTGTCTGTGCCCAAGTTTGGGTGCAGGGTTTGAATTACACGCGGCTATGGAGGGATGGCTACCCCCATAAAAAAATCGTGGCCCCCTCATCAGAATGGAAATTGTCAAAGAAAGAGACGTCGGGCACCCCCAAGAGTCTGTGTATAATTGGAACCCTGTTTGGGTACATGAGTGTTATTGTAAGTCTCCATGGTTACAGCACATGCTGTGGAGCGTGGGAATGCTTAGCCCCCTGGACGACGTCAGTCTATTGCATCCAACTGACCGTCAGTATGGGTGTGGGAACTGGAGTCTGCAGTCAGAATGGATCATCCTCTTTTCATGCTCTCAAGCTATTCATTTAAATGATTATTTACTTATCACAGAGCTGATGTACAGTATTGGTGGCCTCTGAGGAATTGATTTAATTTTGACTGGTTTGGCTGCAGCTGTGAATGTCAAAAATGCGCCATGAACAGATAAGTATGGAAGAGATATCATTGACTTCTTAATAAATACACTTCACAACAGTGTCCTTCTGGCCGATGCCTGTTTTCCTGTTGCTAGAATGGCAATGCTTTTTATTGGGTGCCAAAGGCAAGGTGGTGGTTATACTGGTGATTGTTTTTAAGCCTCACAGGTTATGTGCTATGAGTCATGATGCGTCACAGCTTTGTTATACTGCTGGCTACAGTACATCCTATGAGTGGGCTGGCTGTGTTATCATAGAGAAGCTCCATTAATGGCTTATAGTATTCAATTACTTGGCAAGCAAAAGAAAAACACAATTTGCTGTAGCCAAATGCACAACAGGGATCAAAGCCAGAGGTGTAATTTCTGCTTGGCGATTTAATCTATCGTGATATGGTACTCACTCTTTCAAAGCCTATCTTGATCACCAGAGAACATTGTGATATTGGCTTATGATCCCCTCACCCTAAGCCAGAGCTGGGCAGCTCTCCATCTCTTGAATGTGAAGATAGAGTACAACAACACTGTAGTGACTCGATTGGAATAGATGACTAGATGTTCCTCTTGTTCCACCTGTTACAGATGTAACACACAGCGGTTCTGCAGGCTCAGATTACTCATCCCTTCAAAGGTCAAAAGAAAATAGTTTGAATTCCTTAAAGAACCAACGCCGCTTTAAACTGGCACTGCCTMACAGCGACCATATTCCACAGGCATTTTCTACACACCCAACACAGAAAAGAGCAGTGGCGGATCAAGGGTAAAAATAGCCTCTACGATCCATAATGCTCACTCAGACACAAATACACATAAACACACTGTTCCACTGGCACACATAACCACAAACTCACTCATATGGAAACTCACTCACTTCCTGTTATGTGGTCAAACTTTAGTCAAACCCCAGGGAAGCTTTGACTAGACTTGACTCCTCTGMTTTAGAACAAAACTGTCACCAGTACTTGAGGAATGTTTGTGTGTGTGGGGCAGAGTATGAGATGAAAGTAGAGAAATGGGAAAAGGAAATGTAAAGCCTTTCCTTTCTCCAAAAACCTGCCACCCCAATAAATCCCAGACCCACCCATTTAAATAACAGAACCTCTGAAGATAATATTGTATGCAAAAGAGTGTTTTTTGAAAGAGTAGGAAATGTTTTGGGAATGAGCTGGAATTTGGCAGGGAGAGTAGGGAGGGCACATAAAGTAAGTGGGATATGATTCAGCATTGTATTACGCTCGTGGAAAATGAATGTAAATATTCCCAAGATAAATACAACCCCAAAGAGARCCTAGCTTTGTTTACTCTCGTGCGTATGTATTCATAGTCTCTCTCTCTCTCTACAGCTGTACCATATCAACCTTTGGCTTAGCGCTGTCTTACACAATCATTCCTCAAGCAATACAGCTCCCCCTTCACTCCCCTTTCCCCCACCCCATTTCCTCTTGGCCAATGTTCCCACTCTCAAAACCTTTTTCCTTTACCTCCATGTTGCTCCATGCATTTCCCCTATTCCCCAAAGTGTTATATCCTTTGTATTTAGTGAACTTAAGCTAAAAGCAGTATTTTACTGATGAGGTATCATTCTATATGTTCAGTACCGATGAGGATCAGTCAGGCTCACTCGGACTCAGTTTCTCAGTATCTCTGCACAGTTAAAGTTGTAATGATGGGAGGCAGTTCTGCCTGATTTGATCTCGACACTGGCTTATCCGACCCCCTATCTGAGYTTCAAACGCTGTTGCTCCCCCCTCTCTATTGTAGTTGTCTCTGTCCATATATCTTTCTTTGTAAATAACTAGACATGTCCATCCGCAGGTTAGCGTTTTTCATCATGAATCTTCCTCGAGAGGCAGCTCTGCAGAGTGGTCACTTGCTGGCACAGCTTGCAAGTCATAAAATCTGATTTGAAACCTAACCCCAACCTAACCTTAACCACGGTGCTAACCCAAATGCCTATCCCTAACATATTTTTGTTTTCATGAATGTTTACAATTTTGCAGCTGCTATCTAAGGGGAAATCTCTCAGTTCTGCCTCCAGGACAAGACTCATGACAATAAACATCAACCTGTTGTCCATCCATGTCTATGTGTATTTGAGGATGTGACAGTAAAATTTGTTCTAGGGCCAATTCAACAGCTGTAATCAAATCCCCATCCCTCATCTATCCCCCAACCCTACCCTCCTCTCCAAGTCCCAGACTCCAAGCATCTTGTCAACTCGAGGAAGTACCCCTGTATTTTGTTAAACTCTCCTGTGGCCTTCCTGCCCCTCCCTCCCCCTCTCCTCCACTCCTCTCCAATAGAAAAAAGCTACAGACAAATAAACGTCCCCGGTCCCTCCGTTTTCACATGAGCCGGAAATTCCATGGCGCTTAGGCCTTTTTTACGGCTGGACTGAATTACCCTATGTGTTGTTCTGGGATTCCTGTGAGTTACACTCCAATGATGTAGTGGTTAGATAAACGTAGGTCCCGGACACAGATATACTCATTCATTATAGTCATGTTTCTAAGAATGTGTTTACTCTCCTATTTATGAATAGTCCTAAATCCTGTCAAGGTCACAGATTATTGGTATTTTTGACTATTCTCTTGAGCATTATGGCATTTAATAGTTTCATCTTGGCTTCTAGTTGGCTGGGTAGAAATATCGACATAATGCTTCCATCTATCCCATCCTCTCAGATGGACAGATGTGGCTGGGGAATAGGGGCTAGGAGTTGATTCGGAACTCACAAGACCACCTCTGGATTGTGTGAAAATGTGCTACGCCACAGAACTGACGCACTTGCACACTACTTGTTGCACCTCTCTCTTCCCCCCACGTGGTGTAGCTCTTGTGCTATTGGTAACATGACACGAGTTTGGCTCACCTTTTATTATGCCAATGTCTAATCTTGCAACCTGTGTGCATGCATTAAAAAGTGTGTGTGTCCGTGCCTGTGTGCGAGAGAGAGGAGAGAGAGAGAGAGAGAGTCAGAGAGGGCTACATAACCACACAAGGTGCCTTTTTGGCGGGATTGTGTCTGGAGAGTATTTACAAGTTTGGATCTATAATTGTCTTACCACAATTATACCAAAACAACCATAACAGTTTAGAAAATTAATGATGGTTAACATGCAATGTTAGGACCATTTTGACTTGCCCCCAGAAATGACATATCTAATTCCCAATCCTGACCAATCCTGGGGAAATTTCTTCACTCTCCCCTCCCAGATCTGACCAATCACAGAGTGGAATTCCAGTCATTCAATTCCACAATAGCKTTTCCTTTAATGGCTCCACCCACAGCGACAGAGCAGAGGGAGACTAACAGAAACAAGGTAACCTTTAGTTGCAAACTATGTTTTGAGGACTTTTTGGGGATGTAAGAGAACTTTTGAACTAAAAAGTCTAACTCGGACCTATGCCTCGAGGCGTAGATTTAAAGGAAAAAGAAATGAATAAGGTAAGAAAATAATGGAAAAGTAATTATTATTGAAATTTATTTTTATTGTAGGACTAGTATTACATAGTACTACTTATGGTCAATCAAATAAAGCAAATTCGTGAGGGAATCAAAGTGTTACATTGGGGTGTGGGGGACTGTGCAAGCATCCTCTTTAACAGTATTCATCCCATTAATTTGCGCACGCTGCGCTTGCCATCTCCCTCAAAATGTTGTCATGCTGACATCAATAGCTATAGTCTCTTGTCAAATGTTCCAGTGCTGTTAGCTTTTTTTTTTATAAACAATGATCTTTTTCTGTAAATGTTTTTGCACGGTTAGATTAGTGGATTAGTCATCTTTCCAAACTCGCTTGTTCTTTGACAGTACACCCCACTAGTCGAAAGTTACACAGCAGCACAATCGGACAGGGTTATCTGTCCGACTGAATGAGATATTCCAGACTCTTCCACAGGGTAATCATCCTCTGGTAAACTATACTCATTTGAAATTCTAGAGTACTAATATTGTGGTTTTACTATGAGATGAATACCCTCGCCTTAGTGGAGTCTATTTGCCCAATTACAGTATAATCCGATGTCATAGCAGGCTAATTGTGCACTATTCTTGCAGGTCTGATACAGAAAGCCTTAAAGGAAAGTGGTTAAAGGATCATATGACTCCATGCGCACCCCTCCCCTCCCGCCTCTCCATCCCCAATGTGTTCTGTGTTTATTACTGCGTCATAGCAATTTCCCAATCCTTTACCATTATTATGATTTTGTGAAAGTCTATTTTGATCTCCTTAGAGGTGTGTGTGTGTGTGTGTGTGTGTGTGTGTGTGTGTGTGTGTGTGTGTGTGTGTGTGTGTGTGTGTGTGTGTGTGTGTGTGTGAAAGCATGGTCCTAAAAAGGTATGTAAATGTGAGGAGTCCTAAATTGGTTAGAAATGCAAGACTGTGTGTGTTTGCGGGTGTGTGAACTTAATGACAAATGTCAATTTTAATAACCAGGTGGTGATGGTAAACCAGGTAGTGTGTGTGTGCTTTCTTGCATGTGTTGTGTACAATGTGTGTGTGTGTGAGGGGGAGACGTGGATGTGTGCTTTATGTATCATCCAATCAATCTCCTCCAATATCATATTCCCATGTCAAAAGTTTCTTCCCTGCGGTCTGAACACAATAACATGAGGGAAACCACAGTGGATAGGTAACACGATAACATTGTCCAATCTTTCCTTTGGCAGTGATAACCGTGTTACTGCTAATAGACTGGCGCTGCTGTGTACTGCAGTGACCTGAGCATGTAATTTATCAGTTGATAGATAGGGCCCACTCCAGCAGCAGTGTTGTGGTTCAGACTCWGAGGGAGAAAGGAGCAGAGACACAGTAGAACCAGCCCAAGTCTCATCGTAGGATTACCTATCTAGGATCAGTTTTGCATTTTAGATCAAAATGAATAAGAATACAATGGAAAGGGGGGACTTGATCCTATATCAGCAGTGCTACTCTGAGAGATATGAATACGGCCCCTGAACAACAGGATCAGGATTGGGAATGTGAGAGGAGAGGACCCTAGCCAGCGACAGCAGCAGTGTGGCTGACCACCAGAGGTTAAAACAGTGAGGAGGGCTACACAGGAAGTGTGTCATGGCGCAGCGCTGACCTCACCACTGGAACAAGCTGTCTCTGTTCCCTCCGCTGCCTGTCCCACCCTTTTGAGACACACTGGCCTTCTGTGGAGGAAGGGATGGAGGTTGCACAGAGAACACACACACACACACACACACAAACACGTGCACATCCACACACACGTGCACATCCACACACACATAAACACGTGCACACACATTCAAACACAGACACACACACATCCGCATCTTTAGACTTTCTATTAAGGGAAGGGGAATACAGAGAGAACACACACACAATTATGCACACACACACACACACACACACTTGGCCTCCATCTGTGACTCACTGGCTTTAAATCGAGGGAGGGGGACTGTACTGCAGACCCACACATATACACAAACAACCCCTGTAACAATATGAGTCACAAAGACTCATAGTGGAGAGAAGATGGCATATTACAAATGTTATTATGCTACCGTAATAACTTTATCAGATGGCACATAAAGTATGATGCTCTTGCACTGAACAGTGAACACTCTAAGCTGCTCTGCAGCTCTTCTCCAACTCTTCTCCCTCAGCTGCTGGTGCCCCTCATCCAGCCAGTGCGCCACAACATCAGAGGAGTTGACATTCAGGTCCAAATACAGCTTCAGTTGTTTAGATATTGGAGTCTAAAGGGAAACCCAAGAGAAGACCTACCCTTATGGAGTATCTTTATAGCCCAGCTGCCTTGGGCCCTTGGCCTCGCTTTAGCCTGGGGTCAGTGGGTCCAGTCCAGTAGAGAGAGTGCCACACAATAACCATCATTGTGTAAACTAAATATCAACCTATTTTTGGAGGGGAAGAGGGAGTCAGAGCATCCAGGGGGTCTGTAGGGATGGATGTGTGTAGCATCTGTGTGTATGGGTTGGCTCCTCCCTTCAATCACGCTTCTGTTCTGGGGGCTTCTGGTAGACAGGGAGAAGGAAAGGGAGGGATTATTTTCAAAAAGCGGTTCTTTGACTAAGGAACTTCTGGTTTTCTGGGCTGGACGACATAAAAATAAGAGAACAGAACCCTTTTGTGTGCTGAACTGCTGTTGATGCCTGGGGGATGAGGGGGGGTGGGGGAAGGGGGGCTGTCCCAGAGCAGACGGGAGACACAGGGACTTGGCGATAAAGGTTGTCCCATTACACTGACTGACTACACAAACAGTCAGGTTTGTGAGGTAGCAACTCACTGGTGTGTACTTGAAGGGTGTTTTTAGGAGAGGAGGGGTTGTAACAGAGAACTGTCTGCATTTTTTTTTAACCCAGAGTCTGAAGTTCTATTTGGGCGGCTAACGAGGTAAGATGTTATGCATGCCCATTTTCGACATACTTTGCCATGATGGTGAATGGGATATATAGCCTGTTGGTGAACATTGCGAACTTGTAATAATAAATAATGTTTGTATAAATAAAGTACAGTATGAGGAGAATGTTAGCATGTTTTTGAACAAATATGTAAACCAATGACTGGAGAGCGAAAAATCATGAAAACCACAGACAAACTTTGTAAAGACGGAGGGAAAACCAAAATATTTGGTTTGAATCAACTCAACCAGTCTAAGTTTTCAAGTTGCTGTGTACACTTTGAAAAAGGAGTTTCCGGCTGTCCCCATAGGAGAACCCTTTTGGTTATAGATACAACCCTTTTTAGTTACAGGTAAAACCCTTTTGGGTAGAACCCTCTGTGGAAAAGGTTCTACATGGAACCCACAAGGGTTCTACCTGGAACCAAAAAGCATTCTTCAAAGGGTTATCCTATGGGGACAGCAAATAGGTTCTACATAGCACCTTTTTTACTAAGAGTGTAGCAGTTTCACTAGATACCCTTATCTATCTTTCCCCCCATCTCTCTTTCCCTCCATCCTGTCCTCACAGCTCTCATTTGGCAGATGATTATTCAAAGAGAGCCAATCATTCCTATTATGTCATACAGAAGGATCCATGAGACACATGTCTCACATGGGGGACATTTTCATTTGTTACACCTTATTGTTATCGTAAGGTCCCAACTTGCACATTGTTTCAACTGAGTGTTTACCATCTGTGGCCGGCTGCTTGTGCTTATGTCAGTATCCAGGTCCGTGTTCAGTATTGCACAATGTTGTGAAGTGTTCACAATGACTGGAATGTCTCTCTGACAAGTAAAGTAAGGAGTCATGTCAGCGTTTTATCTCTGCAACATTCAGTACATTGCACCTTTTCTGAACTCATCCCAGGGTATGCAGGCGCTGCAGTCCGTCCGTCCGTCTGTTTCTCTGTCTGTCTGCCAGGTGGTCTGTAATGCAGAGTGATCGTGTCTTTTGCAAAAATGTTGTGAAACCATGCCCAGTATGTGTGAAACTGCTTACAATATTTTACTCACACACAACAGTAGGCTTGCGGTGAAGTTAATTAGTGTCTCTATTTAAACTTTGTTCCCGGTCCACTCCATGGCTGCAGACAGGCAGAAAGTTTCAGAGAGACACTTGCTTAGTGTCATGCCTGGTATGCTTGGGGTCAGTGGTGAGGTGGGGCCATAGGTGGGCAGGGAGAGGGGGGGGGGGGGGTGCCAGCCCTGGGTGTCCACACAGTTGCGTAGTGAACATGGTAAGCACAGTCTCCTGCCAGCTGTCCAAATAGTGCCCAGTCGTAGCGGGAGAGGAGAATGGAAAAGTGTGCAAACAGACCCTTTACTGAAGAGGAAAAGCACACACTGCCGTAACAAAGGTTCATTATATGTTTCAGTTTGATTTCCGGACCAATGAAAACAGACAGGCTTTGAGGCAGTAGATAGATTGTACTGTACACACATGAACATGGACACACGGCCATGCATGGACACTTCTGAGGGCTTACATTAACTGGTGGATTTGCCCTCAGTATATCTGAGTGGGTGTTTCTATGCCTTCATTTTTTCCACAAACATTCTCCATCCTTTCTTTCCTTAGTTCACGGGATAGGGAGAGAGTGTGTGAATGTGTGTCTGTGTGTAAGAGCAGAGCAACCATTTGTTTACATTGGCTTAGTTAACATGCCATGAAACGTGTAACTCCCATACCCCTGCAGTCTCATGTTCAAAGCCAATTTCATGTTGGGAAACAAAGTAGGATCATGGGCGTGTTACTAGAAGATTACCTCCGTTATAGGACCAACCATCCAGAGGTTCTGGAGCAGAAATAAGGAAAGCAAAACCTGACTGCAAAACTCCTTTCACTCAAACACGCCAACAACCTGCTAGTGTGTGTGCTACTCCCGAAGTACTGAGTTTGTGACTGTGTGTGTACCTGTGTGTTGACAGACGGGCAAGGAAGAGCCCCATGTCTTCAAGGAGAAGACCTTCAGGAAGAGGCGTCAGTGTGGCGTGTGTCGTCAGAGTGTGGACAGCACAGGGTCCTTCTGTCGAGGTGAGTGTCTCTCTCTCCCGCTTTCTCTCTCTCTCTCCTTCTCTCGCCACCCTCCTCCATGGAGGATCCTGTTCAGCTGGCACTCCTGTCAGCTCTAGCTAGCTGTCTCTCTCAGAGCCAACAACCTCCTGACTGTAAGCTGATTGTTGTCTAGGGAGCTCAGCTTAGTTAGATCATGTTTTTAACAATGCTACATGAAATACACAAAATTAACCTGGATGATGGAAGCTGACTAATTGCTCCATTCTCTGTCTCCCTTTGTTCCATTCTCATCCTTCTCGTTCCAGTGTGTAAAACAGCCACTCACAAGAAATGCGAGGCAAAGGTAAGACTCCAAACTGATTCACTCCTGCGTAACTTGCCCAACTCTGGAATTGTCCTCCCTGTCCCTACCCTATGAGCTAGATGCCACCTCTGAGTTGAGCTGCAGCGGGTTAAGGAAGGCTACAGTTTCTTTCCACTGATGTGAAGGCTTCACTGTTCCATTCCCAGAACGGGGACCGGCCGCACCCAAGCCCCACGTTGCTCCATGTGAAAGGGTCATTGATGGAGGAGTGAATGCCAACTTTGGCCTGGGGCAGGGAGAGACTTGGCAGACTGCGGCGGCGGGCGCCATGCATTATGGAAGAAAGCATGTGGCAGAGATTGCCTTCCAATCTTCGTAGCATCTTTTCCATCTGACGAGAGAGCATTAGAAGATAAGTGGGGGTGGGTTTGGAAAGTAGCAAATCAATAAAAGTCCATAGCCGGTTGTTTTTTCAATATCATTTTCATATTTGATGATTTCTATCTAGGAATGGGCACAAACTCGTCTGCAGTAGACCTGGAATAGTATGTAGGCCACTCTTGTCCTGTGGATTGTAAAGGTCTGGCTGTGTTTCCTCAAATTAATGATTTTTGTCAGAGGGATATTATTTCCACATTGTTGTGTTTGTGGCCTGGATGTGTTTGGGTTTGGAGATGATAGCTAAGGCTGTCCTGTTGACTGGGGGTGGTCGGTGCCCAGGCAGCGATAGCCATCGGTCCTGCCCAGGAAGGGAGAGGCCAGGCCAGCCTCCGGAGGCATGGCCATCTCAACTGTTATCTGGCGTTAAGAGCCAGCGCTGAGGGCTAAAGGGGCTCGCCCATGAAAGCTTGGGATTCAGGAAGCTCGGATCGAAGGAAGCTGCCTGGGGTTTTATTGAAACCACATACAGAAGAGCAAACCCCAAATACACATGGTACAACATCCGTCTGGCCCTGAGGGTTTTATAAGTTATTGTCCACGAAAATCTGTCTGATTTCAATAAAAAGACCAGCCTCTGTGTTATGCTAGTGTAATAACCTGAGCTTTATCACAGTCATTGAGAATGAAAGAGAGAGCGAGAGATCGACAGATGGTCAGGTCAGTGTCATGCCAGGGCCCGTTTCCACATAGCGGGTCCCAACCTGTGCATATACAGATGTACGATCTTAAATTAAGCCAGTTTGCTACAGCAGGAAAACAATCCTGCAGCAAGAGGAAATGTGAATTATTATGGGTATTATAATTAATGGAAATAGTTTGAGGTGTTGATACATTTTTCGTTAGTGCAAATCAAGTCTGACATTTTAGAGTGGAAATTACAAACTTTCGAAGCCTTTTTAAACCTTGAATGCACTACAAGTTTGCATTTCCTGCCGTGCAGGAAAATTCTCAGCAACAGATGAGTGATCAAATTAAGATCCTACATTTATACTCTTCTTCATTATGATCTAAAATGTCAAACTGATCCTAGATCAGCACTCCTACTCTGAGAGGCTTTGTGGATACGGGCCCAGATCTGTATTATCACTTGTCTGACCGCTTGCATGATGACGAGTTTCTCACACGACTGGCCTATCTGAGTGATGTTTTTTCTCGCCTGAATCTAGGATTACAGGGACTCTGCGCAACTATATTCAATGTGCGGGACAAAATTGAGGCTATGATTAAGAAGTTGGAGCTCTTCTCTGTCTGCATTAACAAGGACAACACACAGGTCTTTCCATCATTGTATGATTTTTTGTGTGCAAATGAAGCTTACAGACAATGTCAAATGTGATATAGCGAAGCACCTGAGTGAGTCTGGTGCACAATTACGCAGGTACTTTCCCGAAACGGATGACACAAACAACTGGATTCGTTATCCCTTTCATGCCCTGCCTCCACTTACCGATATCTGAACAAGAGAGCCTCATCGAAATTGCAACAAGCGGTTCTGTGAAAATTTGCGCCCAGAGTATCTTGCCTTGGCAAATCGCGCTGTTAAGACACTGATGCCCTTTGCAACCACGTACCTATGTGAGAGTGGATTCTCGGCCCTCGCTAGCATGAAAACTAAATACAGGCACAGACTGTGTGTGGGTAATGACTTAAGACTGAGACTCTTTCCAATACAACCCAACATTGCAGAGTTATGAGCATCCGTTCAAGCACACCCTTCTCATTAATTAACCTGTTGTGAGTTATTCACAATTTTCGATGAACAATACGGTTTTATATGTAAGATGGTTAAATAAAGAGCAAAATTATTTATTATTATTATTATTATTTGTGCCCTCGTCCTATAAGAGCTCTTTGTCAATTCCCACGAGCCGGGTTGTGACAAAAACTCACACTCAATCTTATGTTTAATAAATGTATCGTATAGTGTGTTACAATGATGGCAAAAAAACTAAATTTGAGAGTGCGCAGACCATGGTGCTAGAGGGGGTACACAGCTGGAGGTTGAATGTTGAAGGGGTACGGGACTATAAAAAGTTTGGGAACCATTGACATAGACTGACCATTTGAATCCAGGTGAAAACAATGATCCCTTATTGATGTCACTTGTTAAATCCACTTCAATCAGTGTAGATGAAGGGGAGATAGGTTAAAGAAGGATTTTTAAGCCTTGAGACAATTGAGACATGGATTGTGTATGTGTGCCATTCAGAGGGTAACTGGGCAAGATAAAAGATTGAAGTGCCTTTGAACAGGGTATGGTAGTAGGTGCCAGGTGCACCGGTTTGTGTCAAGAACTGCAACGCTGTTGGGTTTTTCTCGCTCAACAGTTTCCCGTGTGTATTAAGAATGGTCCACCACCCAATGGACATCCAGCCAACTTGACACAACTGTTTGAAGCATTGGAGTCAAAATGGGCCACCATCCTTGTGGAACGCTTTCGACACCCTGTAGAGTCCATGCCCTGACGAATTGAGGCTTTTCTGAGGGCAAAATGGGGGTGCAACTCAATATTAGGAAGGTGTTCCTAATGTTTGGTATACTCCGTGTGTATCTTATCACCATAGGAACACGTTTAAGGTTAACAAATAATGTGACAAATATTAGAGTGAGGAAATCTTACCTGCTTCGATGACATCTGCTTTGTCAGTCCAAGAGATGTTTAACTTTGGCAGAAGGATTGCAGCAGCAATAAGTTAGGGATCTTCCTTCGTTCCTCCAAAGCGCTTTCAGAGACCCTCTCATGAGTGGCAGGGACATCTTGCACGACGCTTCCAGCCTCTTAAGTTTTGATTGTTGCTACAAAACTTAAGAGGCTGGAAGCATCATAAGAGGCTGGAAGCATAAGATCACCGGCAGCAGCCATCCCATATGTCTGTTGGTCTCTGACTATAAGATGTTCAAAGCRGCCACCTGCCGTCACCACAGGCCTCATCACGGTCAAGAAGGCTATTTCTGTAGGGCTCAGCCTGTAAGACATAAGCACATTTTAACACCTGTTAGAATAGTCATAGTTCATGGACAATAACTGTTTTAGAAATAAATGACATATGTTATCATGGCAGATATATTTGCTTGTTTGATGGTTCCTTGGTCCGCTTGTTTTCGCGTGCTGAGGTGAGGTTATTGTAGACCGTCATCTTTGATGGAGGTTCCCATTGGACAAAAATATTCCATCTATGTATGCAAAATGAATGTCACATGACCTCATGAAACACACAGAGATGGGTTTGTTCACATTCATTTGTATAAAACCAATCTGATGTTCTCTCTCACTTCACATACACACTCAATAAAATTATAATGATGTGTAGACAAAACATTACTTGTGAGAGACACTGATGCTGAAAGAATACATCAATCATGAAGGTTAATGTAATACATTTTAGGCTTAAACACTTGACTTAAACACTCATTAAGGTGTCATGAATGGCTTCATAAAGGTGTTTTGAATGTAAAGTTTAAGCCCCAGTTGTAGTAAAGATCTCACAACCTCAGACCAATTTGGCAACCGGCCTCACAACCGCAGACCACGTGTAACCACGCCAGCCCAGGACCTCCACATCCGGCTTCTTCACCTGCGGGATCGTCTGAGACCAGCCACCCGGARTGGACAGCTGATGAAATTGTGCATTTGCACAACCAAAGAATTTCTGCACAAACTGTCAGAAAACGTTTCAGTGCAGCTCATATGTGTGCTCGTCGCCCTCACCAGGGTCTTGACTTGACTGCAGTTCGCCATCGTAGCCAACTTCAGGTGGCAAATGCTCATCTTTGATGGCCACTGGCACGCTGGAGAAGTGTGCTCTTCACAGATGAATCCCGGTTTCAACTGTACCAGGCAGATGGCAGACAGCGTCGTGTGGGTGAGRGGTTTGCTGAAGTCAACATTGTGAACAGAGCCCCATGGTGGCGGTGGGGTTATGGTATGGGCAGGCATAAGCTACGGACAACGAACACAATTGCATTTTAACGATGGTAATTTGAATGCACAGAGATACCGTGACAAGATCCTGAGGCCCATTGTCGTGCCATTTATCCACCGCCATCACCTCATGTTTTAGCATGATAATGCACGGCCCCATGTCACAACCATCTGTACACAATTCCTGGAATGTCCCAGTTCTTCCATGGCCTGCATACTCAGCAGACATGTCACCCATTGGGCATGTTTGGGATGTTCTGGATTGACATGTACGACAGCATGTTCCAGTTCCCGCCAATATCCAGCAACTTCGCACAGCCATTGAAGAGGAGTGGGACAACATGTGTCCACAGGACCCAGTCAACAACTCTATACGAAGGAGATGTGTCGTGCTGCATGAGGCAAATGGTGGTCATACCAGATACTGACCGGTTTTCTGATCCACTCCCCTACCTTTTTTTTAAGATATCTGTGACCAACAGATGCATATCTGTATTCTCACTCATGTGAATCCATAGATTAGGACCTAATTTATTTATTTAATTTGACTGATTTCCTCGTATGAACTGTAACTCAGTAAAATCTTTGAAATTGTTGCATGTTGCGTTTATATTTTTGTTCAGTATATTTAGCCTCACAACTACGTTTTTTTACCATTTTCTTGGTAGTGTACAGTAGCTAGCTAAAAGAAGAATACAATTTGACCCATTCTATGAGACTTAGCTACAGAGTCTGGCTTTTATGTTATCCAAATTTACACAGAGAAAGTACATATCTAAAATTCCTAGGTCCCACTGGGCACAGCCACCACCACACGTAGTGACAATGACGTGCTAGGCACAATAACGGCTATCATCATCGGATGGTGGTTAGCCATGTAGCTAACTAGCTAAATTAGCTGCAAGGATAGCTAGCTTAGCAGCCGCCTCCATCATCCTGGGTAAGCAAAGCTTGCATTGCATGATTACACTCTCCCCTCTCCTGTGCTTAAAGGAGAACTGGCCACTGAGATGCGGCCAGGGATTTTCCTCCTCGGTTTTAACACTGGGTCTGTCTGTGTCTGGATTGCCTCATCTCCTCAGTCTCCATTGTTTTTCACATACACCTCTTTTATAAAAAAAATATTTTCCTCTGGGGACCCATGCCAAATCAAGCTGATTTGGCATGGGTCCCCAGATCCTCAAAAAGTTCTACAGCTGCACCATCGAGAGCATCCTGACCGGTAGCATCACCGCCTGGTATGGCAACTGCTCAGCATCTGAACGTAAGGCTCTACAGAGGGTAGTGCGTACGGCCCAGTACATCACTGGGGCCAAAGTTCCTGCCATCCAGGATCTATATACCAGGCGGTGTCAGAGGAAGGCCCAGAAAACCCAGGTCAAAGACTGTTTTCTTTGCTATTGTACGGCAAGCGGTACCGGAGCACCAAGTCTAGGACCAAAATGCTCCTTAACAYCTTCTACCTCCAAGCCATAAGACTGCTGAACAATTAATCAAATGGCCATCAGACTATTTACATTGACACCCCTCCCCCTCTCCATTTGTTTTGTACGCTGCTGTTACTCGCTGTTTATTATCTATGCATAGTCACTTCACCCCTACCTCCATGTACAAATTACCTCGACTAACCTGTACCCCCACACATTGACTCGGTACCGGTACCCCCTGTATATAGCCTCGTTATTGTTATTTTATTGTGTTACTTTTTATGATTTTTTACATTCGTTTATTTGGTAAATATTTTCTTAACTCTTTCTTGAACTGCACTGTTGGTTAAGGGCTTGTAAGTAAGCATTTCATGGTAAGGTCTACACTTGTTGTAGTCGGCACATCTGACAAATAACGTTTGATTTGATTTGATTGGCCTGTTTTGGCGTGATGCGTGAAATTTGATTTGATTGGTCACTGACTAAACAGCATGAGCAGTTTTATGGCTCCGCAAACCTTCCGTGCCATTATGATCTACTATTATGTATAGCCTACAAAATTGTGCTCTGTAACAGATGGTTTTAAAAAGGTAGCAGAGTACAATACTTCAAAACATACTTACAGTGTAAGTAAAAGTACAGTTACTGACATTGAAAAATACAAAAAAAGTAACTACTTGGAAAAGCAACTCAATTACAGTAACAAGAGTATTTGTAATTTGTTACTTCCACCTCTGAACAAGACCTTTGGCTGATCTTCACATTAACCCTAAATGTCTGAGTAGGGTATGTAACAACTCAGTTCCTCATTTAAGAGTTTAAGTCACYTAGTTTCTACCATGCATCTGGAGACATCCTAATTCACTAGCCATCTGTGAACCATTGTGCTCTCATTATGACTGAATTTACAACCTTTTACAGACAAGTGTTGCCATGAGCCTGGTGACAAACTGTCCCGTAAGTTACTGTCAATGCTCCCTTGGGAAAAAACCCTGGTCTCCTCTTCCCAGAATAAAGCATTTCCTGGAAAAGAGGGGGACCAGAAAAAAGAATTGTCTGTGTGCTTCTCCCTATGGCTTCTACTCTTGTACTTGTCTTGTGGAGTTGTGGTTAGTCATCCAACCACGACGTCAACAACCTACAGCTGGCTCACCTCTTGTCTTTCATGAGCGATCCCACGTCAAGAATACATCAATATGCCAAAACAGTGTTTTATTTATGCTTGTTCTCTGTAGAGAGAACAGTTCCTACTTATCTGTGAGCTGGAGTGGAACATGTGGTCCACAGGGAGCGAAGGGAGACCAGGGATAGGGGAGGGGGTCCAGGATTAAGGGTCAGGGAATGTTGCCCATGATGAGCTACCCAATAAGGCAGGAAGAGACATTTCCGCTATTTCGGGAGGAATAGTAACGCCCAGCTGGATATTGGTTGTAATTTACGGGAAATCAGTTGAATGTGTGGGGGGGAGGGGTACAGTACTGTAGATAGGAAGTGGTGGAGGGACAGCAGACAACTGTAAGAGGAAGGCCTGTAGATCCGGTTAACCTCTACTGTTTTTCTAACCCTGTCAACAACACAGAGCTGACCCAGCATCCTCTCTGCTCATCTTCTATTTCCTGTCAGACCCAAGCTCAGAATAACAGAAAAATAGGGATGTGTCACTGGTAAATAATAATCTTAAAATCCAGTTGTTATATATTTATCTCTAAATTAGTTTATATCGAAATGTCCTACAGGAAGTGTACAATAGAAATAGAATGAATGTGTCTCATCATCATCGTTAGGGACTCTGAGTCACCACCCCGTCACAGAGTCATGGTAATTGCCGGGGTAGATAGCGTGGCTTGTTGTGAATGTGGGCAGACTTGTGAGTGAGTCAGTGTGATGCTGATCAGCGTTAAAACCATAAGCGTGACAGCTGGCTTAGCAGGTCTGGGACTCTGCCAGACGACCTTTGGTAGAGGGGAAATAAGCCAGGCTAATTGGCCACTGTTTTGCTCTGTTCTGACTGCACAACGCTGAAGGCTGCATAGTCTCCCTATCTTCCCAAGAATGTCTTTCCACTTTCTCCACTACAGGGCAGACCATGGTAATGTGTCTGGTGCCGTATTCAGTAGTCATTACATCCAGATTATTGCCATTTGTAGATACATACATGCTTTGAACTGACTATACATTGTATAATGTGACTGTATAGCGAGTCATGGCAGTCAGTTTGTTGCTGTGTACATGGGGCAATGACTCCTTACCACAAAACATTTCTCTTAGAACTCGAGGAAGAGAAAGAGGCATCGCCATCTGAGGAATGTATCTGTTCAGATTTCAGCAATATTAGTGGGACAGCAAAAGAGACTAGCTCTAGCTAGAATGGTCAGGACGAACCCATTTTAAACAACAGAGGGAACAGGGAGGAAGAGGAAACTATTTAGACACGATATAAAAATGGCTCATGTTGGTTTGTTCACAGGGGATTTTTCCAGTGTTGATCTCTCACAATTTCGCATTGCTGATTTTTTCGATTCTGTTTATTTACCACTGTTTATTTTTGTCCAGCATTGCTCTTTGAATACTTCTTGCACTTGGAGGAGGCGGGGGGGGGGGGYGGGGGMTGTTMTWMMCACTGTTGACTCTGGCTCTATGACTGGGAGTCCCACACAGTAATTACAGATACCAAAAGGGACACATGTGACCTCTGTCCTATCTGTTCTGTTCTGTTCTGTTCTGTACCCACCCTCAGCTGTTTGGTGAGAGAGATGGAGAGAGCGAGAGAGAGATAGAGAGAGTGATATGGTGGAGGGAGATACAGAGAGATGGAGAGAAAGAGAGATGAGAAAAGAAGGGGGAAAATGAAGGAAAACGTCAAGAGAGGGAGAAAGAGACGAAGTAAGAGAGCGAGGAAGAGAGAACGAGAAAGGGAAGGAAAGAGAGAGAGAGACGGGAAGAGAGAGGAAGAAAGAGATAGAGAGGGAGACAAATATAATGGACAGAGTTTAAGCCAGATGGATAAAGAGATCATTCCCTACAGCAGTTTATCTCTGTCCTGGCATTCGAGGCCCCCAACGTTAGCTCGTTTTCTCGCATGATTCACTTTCAGGGACTCTCAGAGACAGCACACCTTGCAATGATTAAGGGGCATTAGGTCTGCTTCAGACTCCTCATGACAGCGTAGTAAAAATGATTGAACGGGGGTTGGGGATGGGGTGTTTGAATAATGAAACCTAGCTCAGAGATATACAGTCAGGTACCTCCACTGGGACTTGAACCTTTGACCTTAGTCACACCCCACTATCTTCTATATCAGGAGGGTCTATGAGAATGGACAGCTGCCCGAGGGACACTAACCAGCCTCATGCCTGTTGGGCACTATGACATCACCAGCCCTCTGAAAACACCCTTGTGATGAAAGCACAAGGCCATCTGACATCAGCTTTCAATTCTGATTGGCTTCCCTTTCATCATTGCCCTCTGATTGGCTGTCCCACAGGGGGAGCAGTTGGCTAATAAGCATCAAATATAATTGTCTTGGACAAATGCTATGTCAAGACAACAATTGGTTACAGTAAGACAAAGGACAAATACACTGAGTGTGCTCTTTCCATGACATAGACTAGACAGGTGAATCCAGGTGAACGGTATGATCCTTTATAGATGTCACTTGTTAAATCCACTTCAATCAATGTAGATGAAGGGAAGGAGACAGGTTAAAGGAGGATTTTTATGCTTTGAGACAATTGAGACATGGATTGTGTATGTGTGCCATTCAGAGGCTGAATGCGCAAGACAAAAAAATGGAAGTCCCTTTGAACGGGGTATGGTAGTAGATGCCAGTGAGTGTGACAGGAACTGCAACACTGCTGTTTTTCACACTCAACAGCCAACCAACTTGACACAACTGTGGGAAACATTGGAGTCAACATGGGCCAGCATCCCAGTGGAACGCATTCGACACCATTCCCGATGAATTGAGGCTGTTCTGAGGTGTTCCTAATCATATTTACGAATGTGCATACCATGTCAGTGAAGTCATAGAAATGCCATTTCTGTGTGTGATTTTCTCCTATGCTAATTGAAAGCTGAGAAGAACCAGATGGTTGGGGCTGGTGATTAGACAACCAGAATATTGTTGTGAGTTTCAATCACCACTCTATTAGACCGCAGTCTGTTTTGATATGTCATGAGGTTTTGTGACTCAATGTGGAACAGGGTTACAACAGAGTTATGGCGGATACAAAGTGTACAAATCCAGTGAAGTTTCTATGGTTACACATACAGCCTTAGCATGCTCATTGTCAGTTTTCAAAAACTGTTTTCGAACTCTGTTTAGTGATGGAATTAAAAGAGACTGTTGAGAGACTCAACTCTTGAACAAAACACGAATCGGACTTGACAGAGAAAGGCTGAATTAATTATCATTGGGGTGGGGCCGAATCACAGTTGATGAAGTCCAATTGGCCCCAGTTCTGCTCACTAATGATATTGTTTACATGATGTTCGTATCCCCATTACTCCTCCCTGTCTCCTCCCCTGTTCTCCACTCCACTTACAGAAACACCTGCTGGTGTCAGTGGACATGAAGCAGACCCCCTTTGTTCTCTTATGCACCCTAGGATTCCCCCTATACACACACACTCACGTACAACATACCAGTAATGCTACCTCATCATCAGTTATCTCTCCCATAGCTAGTCTTGCATAGCACTGAAGAGATGCACTCACAGTGAGTGCATTAGCCATGGTCCCTGGCTTTAATGGATCAAGGACATTGGTTGGACCAGTGGCCCATCTAGAAGAGGCAGAGAGGGGTTAGCACCATGAGCCTTACCAGCTGGGCCTGTTTGGAGAGTGATATAGTGGGAGAGGTACATGGAGGGAGAGCGGGAGTGAGGGAGAGGGGAGGGGGAGAGCACTTGAAGGAAGCGCGTGCGTAAGTGTTGGCCCAGGAGATGGAATCTGGTGTGTTTGTTCTGGAGTAATGCTCCCCTGCTGCAGGCCCCATCGCTCGCTCTGAGAGGGGAGGGCAGCAGGCCGGGAGAGAGAGAGGGTGAATGCTGCTGGAGAGAGGGAAAGTTTGACAGGGAGTGAGAGGGGAAAAGAGAGGAGGGAGGGAGAACGCTGGATAGAGGGAATATTGGAGAAAGAAAATGTTAGAGAGAGGGAGAGAGAGTCAGTTTGGAAGAGAACGAGGGAAAGAGAGGATGTGGCCGGAGAGAATTGGTTAGAGGCAGAGGAGAGGGACAGTTGGACAGAAAGACAGTGGACAGTGTGCTGTCTGGTTCACCTCCTGGCCATCAATCAATCAATCAAATGTATTTATAAAGCCCTTTTTACATCAGCAGATATCACAACGTGCTATACAGAAACCCAGCCTAAAACCCCAAACAGCAAACAATGCAATGCCATGTTGTTCTTGTGTTAGCAGCAGTACCCTAATACATCCTTTTAATGTGGTTCTTGTTATTGTTTTCATAGTTATGTGGTCTCAGTTTCACAAGCCCAACTGGCAGTCAGGACACAAGATAAGATCTGCTATGATTCTTAAAGTATTATCCGTCATGGGGACAAATTGTTCCACTGCTTGAGAGAATAAAGCAGTGGTGGTTCCATTAAGGGAAATTTGTATGTCTCCCTRAAATATCAATATGCCTTGCATACTGTTGTTCAGGCTAGCTATCATTGTTTTGGTTTGCAATGGACCCCGTAGTTCCACTCTCCGTACCTCTGATACCCCCTTCGTCCCACCCCCCACACATGCGGTGACCTCACCCATTGAGACCAGCATGTCCAGAGATACAACCTCTCTTATCATCACCCAGTGCCTGGGCTTGCCTCCGCTGTACCCACGCCCCACCATACCCCTGTCTGCACATTATGCCCAGAATCTATTCTACCACGCCCATAAATCTGCTCCTTTTATTCTTTGTCCCCAACGCTCTAGGCGACCAGTTTTTGATAGCCTTTAGCCGCACCCTCATCCTACTACTCCTCTGTTCCTCGGGTGATGTGGAGGTAAACCCAGGCCCTGCATGTCCCCAGTCACCCCTCATTTGTTGACTTCTGTGATCGAAAAAGCCTTTGGCCTCATGCATGTCAACATCAGAAGCCTCCTCCCTAAGTTTGCCTTACTCACCGCTTTAGCACACTCTGCCAACCCTGATGTCCTTGCCGTGTCCGAATCCTGGCTTAGGCAGGCACCAAAAATTCTTGAATTTCCATACCCAACTATAACACTTTCCGTCAAATAGAACTAGCCAAAGGGGGAGGATTTGCAATCTACTGCAGAGATAGCCTGCAAAGTTCTGTCATACTTCCAGGTCTATGCCCAAACAGTTCGAACTTTCTAATTTTAAAAATTAATCTCTCCAGAAATAATCTCTCACTGTTGCCGCCTGCTACCGACCCCCCTCAGCTCCCAGCTGTGCCCTGGACACCATCTGTGAATTGATCCTCCCCATACTAGCTTCAGAGTTTGTTCTGTTAGGTTGACCTAAACTGGGATATGCTTAACACCCCGTCAGTCATCTCTCTCTT
>NC_036857.1:31544465-31592775 GCF_002910315.2 Salvelinus sp. IW2-2015
TGGTCATCTTTAAATGTTACTTCCTCACCATATTAGACAAGCATGCTCCGGTTCAAAAATGCAGAACCAAGAACAGATATAGCCCCTGTTCACTCAGACCTGACTGCCCTCGACCAGCACAAAAACATCCTGTGGCGAACTGCAATAGCATCGAAGAGCCCCGCAATATGGCAACTGTTCAGGGAAGTCAGGAACAATACACGCAGTCAGTCAGGAAAGCAAAAGGCCAGCTTTTTCAAGCAGAAATTTGATCCTGTAGCTTCTAACTTCCAAAAAGTTCTGGAGATACTGTAAAGTCCATGGAGAACAAGAGCACCTCCTCCCAGCTGCCCACTGCACTGAGGCTAGGTAACACGGTCACCACCGATAAATCCGTGATAATCGAAGACTTCAACAAGCATTTCTCAATGGCTGGCCATGCCTTCCTCCTGGCGACTCCAACCTTGGCCAACAGCCCCGTCCCTCCGCTGCTACTTCGCCCAAGCCTCCCCAGCTTCTCCTTTACCCAAATCCAGATAGCAGATGTTCTGAAAGAGCTGGAAAACCTGGACCCATACAAATCAGCTGGGCTTGACAATCTGGACCCCCTATTTCTGAAACTGTCCGCCGCCATTGTCGCACCCCTATCACCAGCCTGTTCAACCTCCCTTCGTATCATCTGAGATCCCCAAGATTGGAAAGCTGCCGCGGTCATCCCCTCTTCAAAGGGGGAGACACCCTGGACCCAAACTGTTACAGACCTATATCCATCCTGCCCTGCCTATCTAAGGTCTTCGAAAGCCAAGTCAACAAACAGATCACGAACCATCTCGAATCCACCGTACTTCTCTTGCTACCATGCTGCGATGCAATTTCCGGTTTCCGAGCCGGTCATGGGTGCACCTCAGCCACGCTCAAGGTACTAAACGAATCAAAACCGCCATCGATAAAAGACATTACTGTGCAGCCGTCTTCATCGACCTGGCAAGGCTTTCGACTCTGTCAATCACCATATTCTTATCGGCAGACTCAGTAGCCTCGGTTTTTCTAATGACTGCCTTGCCTGGTTCACCAACTACTTTGCAGACAGAGTTCAGTGTGTCCAAATCGGAGGGCATGTTGTCCGGTCCTCTGGCAGTCTCTATGGGGGTACCACAGGGTTCAATTCTCGGGCCGACTCTTTTCTCTGTATACATCAATGATGTTGCTCTTGCTGCGGGCGATTCCCTGATCCACCTCTACGCAGACGACCACCATTCTATATACTTCCGGCCCTTCCTTGGACACTGTACTATCTACCTCAAACGAGCTTCAATGCCATACAACACTCCTTCCGTGGCCTCCAACTGCTCTTAAACGCTAGTAAAACCAAATGCATGCTTTTCAACCGCTCGCTGCCTGCACCCGCACGCCCGACTAGCATCACCACCCTGGACGGTTCCGCCTAGAATATGTGGACATCTATAAGTACCTAGTGTGTCTGGCTAGACTGCAAACTCTCCTTCCAGACTCATATCAAACATCTCCAATCCAAAATCAAAGCAAGAATCGGCTTTCTATTCCGCAACAAAGCCTCCTTCACTCACGCCGCCAAACTTACCCTAGTAAAACTGACTATCTACCGATCCTCGACTTCGGCGATGTCATCTACAAAATAGCTTCCAATACTCTACTCAGCAAACTGGATGCAGTTTATCACAGTGCCATTCGTTTTGTTACTAAAGCACCTTATACGACCCACCACTGCGACCTGTATGCCCTAGTCGGCTGGCCCTCGCTACATGTTCGTCGTCAGACCCACTGGCTCCAGGTCATCTACAAGGCTATGCTAGGTAAAGTGCCGCCTTATCTCAGTTCACTGGTCACGATGGCTACACCCACTGCAACACGCGCTCCAGCAGGTGTATCTCACTGATCATCCCTAAAGCCAAAACCTCATTTGGACGCCTTTCCTTCCAGTTCTCTGCTGCCTGCGACTGGAACGAATTGCAAAAATCTCTGAAGTTGGAGACTTTTATCTCCCTCAACAACTTTAAAAATCTGCTATCCGAGCAGCTAACCGATCGCTGCAGCTGACATAGTCCATCTGTAAACTACCCACCCAATTTACCTACCTCACCCCCCATACTGCTTTTATTTATTTACTTTTCTGCTCTTTTGCACACCAGTATCTCTTCTTGCACATGATCATCTGATGATTTATCACTCCAGTGTTAATCTGCTAAATTGTAATTATTCGATTTATTGCCTACCTCATGCCTTTTGCACACATTGTTATAGATTCTCTTTGGTTTTTTTTCTACCATGTTATTGACTTGTTTATTGTTTACTCCATGTGTAACTCTGTGTTGTCTGTTCACACTGCTATGCTTTATCTTGGCCAGGTCYCAGTTGCAAATGAGAACTTGTTCTCAACTAGCCTACCTGGTTAAATAAAGGTGAAATAAAAAAAWWWAWAAAAAAATWAAAATTWACTTTATTGTAATCAATCAGAAACAAGCTCTGTGATGTAGTCATGTGTCTCATTACAGCACATTGTCTGCTGACACCACCCTGCTTAGCCTATAGCCACCTACTGTATGAGGTGGAGAGGTTTGAGGCCCAAACATTTTCTTAGAAATGCACACAAGCACACTAGCTATATCTGGCTCACACACACTCAAACACAAACATACTCCCACCCAAGGGGTCTGTCACTTCCCTCTGTACACAATGAGTTATACAAGCCTTTGCCCTTTCCTGTGGCCAAACAAACAGGCGTAACAGGGTTGGGGAGTGGAAATGCTAGGACATACTCTGGCCCGCAGTGTGCTTGGCCATTATGTAAGCATGACTGTGGTCCTCAACCCTACCTCAAATCTACCAGTGCTTCCTTCCACTTGCTCCGGAACATAGGTCTGGGTTCACGATCTGCAGACCATTGCACATGGGAAATTACATTGTGTGGGTGTGTGTGTGTGCATGCGTACGAGACAGCAAAGGTTGTAGTGTTGTCAAAGCAAATGTTTCTAATAAATGCTTTAAACCAGCATATTAGTTGTACTTTGTAGTGCTTTGTGTTTATATGAATCAGTGTGAACATGACCAACATGATTATGTGCACATGCTCCCTGGCTACCAACTGTGCCATTGTGTGAGTGACACCAAGATGGAGTGGGTTAGCAAGATAAATTATGCAACCTCTGGTTTTTCTCAGACCGTCCCACCAAGCGCCCCCAGAGAAGGTTGGGACTTGCATACCATACTCCCCTTGTCCTGGTATTTCTACTGTAATCATGTCTTCATGGGATGACAGGGCTCTCGTATCTGGCTTAGATGTGTTTTTCTCTCTCTCTTTATCTCTCCGTCTGTCTGAGGGAGCATTTCCTCTGGCCCATCTTCCCCGGCCTCGCCAGCCTCACCACTCCCTTCCCTCTTTCCTGGAGAAAAATACAAGAAGAAAAAAAACAGACGGCGGAAAGCGAGACTAAGCGGATAGCCTCAGAACGTGTAATGTGTATGTTTGACTGTCTGTTTTGGTTCGATCATGTTTCTCGTTGGAAAAATGGTCTGTTGTTCTGTTTCAGGTGACCACAGCATGCATCCCAGCTCCATCTGATCTGGTAAGTTGACCCTCTGTCTCTCACTCTTTAAATAGTCTTTAATTCCTTCACTTTATGATATAAACAACAASCTGTAACCATCCATAAATCTGCAGTGCTGTTGGAAAATGGCAGATGCCCCTCTTTTCCTTGGCTAGTAGAGTGGGCTTGGTTTGTTCTTGGATGAGAGTGTTGTCTAGAAGTCAGGTTGCTACAGTAAGTAGTATAGGTGGGCCTTCAGGAAGGAAGCCTGTTTGTTGAATCACCATATATCTCCCCTTGTTGCCTACAGCAGCGCAGAGGGACAGCTCCATCCCGACACGTTCAACACCTGGTGAGAAGACTTTTCCAGACACACTTTTCTCACTTCCCCTCCACAAATGAATGTTCATGCTGTTCTTCTCGTGAGTGTGAGAAATGGTTCTAATTGAATTTCTCTCTGTCTTCAGGGTTCCACAAAGTCTCTGACTTACACCAAACAGAGAACCATCCTCCCCAGGTAACACAGCTCCCTATGTATGATAACCTAATTCAAATCATTATTTAACATGTCTCTCTCTGGAGGAGGAGGAGAAGAAGGAAGAYGAGGATGATGAAAAGGAGGAGGTACTGGATGATTAAGAGGAGGATTTCACACTGACTCCTATCTCCTCCTCTTCATTCTCTTCTTCTCTTTCCCAGTCTCTCCATTTTTTATCACTCCTCCTTCATTCCCTCTTTTTATTCTTGTCATTCTACACCTCCTCTCATTATCCAACTACACTTCCTCCTGTTTTTCCTCTCGACCCCATTTTCAAATCAGGCTACACCACATGGGGTCGCGACCCCTAGTTTGGGAAACGCTGAGTTAATGTAAGGGAGGCTGCAAATGAAAGGTTTCAGTGTTTCTGTTTTAGAGCTCAATGGAGTAACACGACATCAATCTGTYGACCACCTCATAACCCCTTGCGTTTTTCCTCTGGTCAGGAGTTTCAGTGTGGACCGTGTGATGGAAAGAGTCATGGAGGGCCACTATGACTTTGACCTGACCTACATCACCGAGAGGATRATCTCCGTGTTCTTCCCCCCTCTGCTGGACGAGCAGCGCTACCGTCTCAACCTCAAGGAGGTGACCGCCATGCTCAGGTCCAAGCACCAGGACAAGTTCCTGGTGAGTACATTATATGCTGCCGCTGTCGACATGGGCTGGGTTCAAATATCTACGCTACTATCATACCACTCCAAATGAAGGATTGTGTTGGGCATGTATTATTAAGTGGTAGGCTGGTATGGATTTTGGAACGTAGCCATACACTCCGTGATGCTTTCATATGTGCTTTCATAGCCACCCAGAAAAGCAACCCAGAAAAAGGTAAAAAATAGCCCACATGAACATACGTAGCCTGAGAAACAAGGTTCATGAAATCGGATAACAAAGATGAGATAACATCAGATAACATTCATATACTGGCTATCTCAGAAACTCACTTAGATAATTCCTTTGATGATACAGTGATAGAAATACATGGTTATAACATCTATAAAAGAGACAGGAATGCCAATGGGGGAGGTGTTGCTTTATGTATTCAGAATCATATCATATTCCTTTTCTGAGCCGAGATCACTTTCTGAATCAAAATGGAGGCAGATTTTTTTTTTTTAACATGACTTAAAAGCCGTAAGCCTATGCAACATTAACCTATTAAAAACAGTACTGTAGCAATGAGGTTTGTGCAGTAGGCTCAATACATTATCACTGCATATTGGTTATTCTTGAATTGCCCTACCATTGTTGTTCTTCTCAGACTATTTAAAAAATAATATATGATCAGAATGTTAATACAGTGCATTCGGAAAGTATTCAGACCCCTTGACTTTTTCTACATTTTGTTACTTTACAGCCTTATTCTAAAATGGATTAAAATTTTTAAAAATCACTCATCAATCTACACACAATACCCCATAATGGCAAAGCAAAAACAGGTTAGACATTTTTGCAAATGTAAAGTCATAAGTTTACATACACTTAGGTTGGAGTCATTAAAACTTGTTTTTCAACCACTCCACAAATTTCTTGTTAACAAACTATAGTTCTGGCAAGTCMGTTAGGACATCTACTTTGTGCATGACACAAGTCATTTTTCCAACAATTGTTTACAGACAGATTATTTCACTGTATCACAATTCCAGGAGGTCAGAAGTTTACATACACTAAGTTGACTGTGCCTTTAAACAGCTTAGAAAATTCCTGAAAATTATGCCATGGCTTTAGAAGCTTCTGATAGGCTAATTGACATCATTTGAGTCAATTGGAGGTGTACCTGTGGATGTATTTCANATTGACATCATTTGAGTCAATTGGAGGTGTACCTGTGGATGTATTTCAAGGCCTACCTTCAAACTCAGTGCCTCTTTGCTTGACATCATGGAAAATCAAAAMAAATCAGCCAAGACCTCAGAAAAAATTGTAGACCTCCATAAGTCTGGTTCATCCTTGGGAGCAATTTCCAAACGCCTGAAGGTACCACATTCATCTGTACAAACAATAGTACGCAAGTATAAACACCATGGGACCACATGGGACCGCTTGGCATTCAGGACAAAGGGTTCAATCGTGGTTTCATCAGACCAGAGAATTTTATTTCTCATGGTCTGAGAGTCCTTCAGGTGCCTTTTGGCAATTGGGCTGTCATGTGGCTTTTACTGAGGAGTGGCCCTTCTCCTCCGATTGCTCAATTTGGCCGGGTGGCCAGCTCTAGAAAGAGTCTTGGTGTTTCCAAACTTCTTCCATTTAAGAATGATGGAGGCCACTGTGTTCTTGGGGACCTGCAATGCTGCAGAAATGTTTTGGTACCCTTCCCCAGATCTGTGCCTCGACAAAATCCTGTCTCTGAGCTTTGCGTACAATTCCTTCAACCTCATGGCTTGGTTTTTGCTCTGACATGAACTGTTTAACTGTGGGACCTCATATATACAGATGTGTGCCTTTCCAAATCATGTCCAATCAATTGAATTTACCAGAGGTGGACTCCAATAAAGTTGTAGAAACATCTCAAGGATGATCAATGGAAACAGGATGCACATGAGCTCAGTTTTGAGTCTCATAGCAAAGGGTCTGAATGCTTATGTAAATAAGGTATTTCTGTTTGTTTAAAAAAAAAAATGTTGCTAAAATGTATTAACCTGTTTTCACTTTGTCATTATGGGGTATTGTATCTAGATTGATGAGTGCACTGAATACTTTCTGAATGCACTGTATTTCAGACCAGTTTCTTGTTAATTACCCATTCTGACACTGACTGTAACTCCTTGCTAAGAGTTTCAGTGGGCTCACTAGCTGTAGGTGCTGATGTGTAGAGTGTGCAATCATCAACATACATAGTCATTTRASCTGGTGGCTTATCATTATTGATGGATGGCAATTGTTTTRCCACCTCTTCCACGCAAACTTGACCAAATTCAAAACAGCAGTTCTTCTCTTTCAATATTGTATATTCAATACACACAGAGATGGGCYGTATTTCTGTTACTTTTTAGTGTTTGTCATTTGTATTTCACTGGCCTAAACTACAGTCCAATGTATTTTCTAAATGCTAAATACTTTTCAACAGTCCTGATACAAATTATTTAGGGCCTTTTTSGAAAATAAATAGAAATTTAAACAACTTTCCTTTTTACATTTACATTGCATTTTAGTAATTTTACACAGATAGTTTCTTAACAGGTGAATGTTTGTCAACAATTTGCAAGAATAATTGTGCAAAAACTCAAAGTGCTGCATCTGGATTCACCTCCTTATACACATCAGACCAACATCTTCGAAAAACGTTCTTGAGAAAACATTTTGTATGATCTCTTATGAATAACTTTAGGCTCTGCCTTTGGTACTTTGGCTTTCCTTGTTATTGCCACAATCTTATGATCACTACAGCCAATGGGAACTGATATTGCTTTGGAGCAAAGTACTGCAGCATTAGCGAAGATATGACCAATACAAGAGGATGTCACAGATCCAACACTATTGGAATACACTAGTTGGCTGAGTGATAACATGGTTCATGTTACAGGCATTAGTCACAGTAAGAAGCTTCCTCTTGAGAGGACAACTAGATGATAACCAGTCAATGTTCAGGTCACCCAGAAAATACATTTCTCTCTTAGCATCAGAGACCTTGTCTAACATCACACACATATTCTCCTAGAGAGAGAGAGACTCATACACCAATTCATATTACTCGTATGACCAAAGAATGTGAAATACTCTGAACATTCATATCCAAGCATAACTGACCAAATAATGAAAGACAAGCAATGTCATTTTGAATTCTGTAGTGAGTGTGGAAAAGGTGAAGAAATGATTGCTGTCTATTAATAATGACAAACCACCTGGTACTGACGAGGATGGAAAATTAATGAGGATAGTAGCYTACTATATCTCCACTCCTATTTGCAATCTCTTCAATCTAAGCCMACAGGAAATGGTGTGCCCTCAGGCCTGGACGGAAGCAAAAGTCATTCCACTACCCAAGAATAGCAAAGCACCCTTTACTGATTCAAACAGCCGACCAATCAGCCTGCTACTGACTCTTAGTGAACTTTCGGAAAAAATGGTGTTTGACCAGATACAATGCTATTTCACAGTAAACAAATTAACAACAGACTTCCACCATGCTTATAGGGAAGAGCACTCAACATGTACAGCACTGACATAAATGACTGATGATTGGTTGAAACAAATTGATAATAAGAATATTGTGTTAGACTTCAGTGCAGCTTTTGACATTATCAATCATAGTCGGATGCTGAAAATACGTATGTGTTATGGCTTTACATCCTCTGCCATATCTTGGACCTGTCTAATAAAACACAGAGGGTTTTCTTTAATGGAATCCTTTCTAACCTAAACCAGGTAGAGTGTGGTATACCTCAAGGCAGCTGTCTTGGTCCTTTACTGTTTTCTAGCCTTGAGTAAAGCCCGTGTGTCTACTGTATGCATGCTGATGACTCAACGTTATACACATCAGCTACCACAGCAAGTGAAATCACTGCAACCCTTAACAAAGAGCTGCAGTCAGTTTTAGAATGAGTGGCTGGTAATAAGTTAGTCCTAAATATATCAAAAACTAAAAGCATTGTATTTGGGACAAATCACTCGCTAAACCGTAAACCTCATCTAAATACTGTTATTAAAAATGTGGCAATTGAACACGTTGAGGAGACTAAACTGCTTGGTTTAACCCTATACTGTAAACTGACAAGGTCAAAACATATTGATGCAACGGTTGCTAAGATGGGGAGAGGTCTGTCAGTGATAAAGCGCTGCTTTGCTTTCTTGGCATCACAATCAACCAAACAAGTCCTACAGGCCCTAGTTTTATCATACCTGGACTACTGCCCAGTTATATGGTCAAGTGCTGTAAAGAAGGACATAGGCTAATTACAGTTGGCCCAGAACAGAGCAGCACAGCTGGCCCTTAAATGTACARGGAGGGCTAATATCATGAACATGCATGTCAATCTCTCCTGGCTCAAAGTAGAGGCGAGATTGACTGCATCACTTCTTGTCTTCGTGAGAGGTATTGACGTATTGAAAGCACCGAACTGTCTGTTCAAACAGCTAACACAGCTCAGACACCCATACATACCCCACAAGACATGCCAACAGGGTTCTCTTCACAGTCCAGAACTGAGGCTGGGAAACGCTCAGTATTACATAGAGCCATGACTACATAGAACTCTCTTCCACATCAGGTAACTCAAGCTAACAGTAAATTAAAATAAAACAACACTTCACGGCACAACACAGTGTTGTTGTGTTGTTTTGTTCCTGTTTGGACCCCATGAAGAGTAGCGGATGCCTTGGCAGCAGCTAATGGGGACCTTAATAAAATGCTAAATACTAATATGTGCTTTTATATGTGTAGCTTGAGTACACACATCATTCATCTCAAATATGAATTTTGCTTTCAGCTCTTCAATCTCTCTGAACGGCGCCATGACATCACCAGCATGAATCCAAAGGTGTACATTTTTTTCATTTTCCGTATCAATTCTGTATCYGTTCCACTTTCTGTGACTTATTATAGTAACATAGTTTTTCTATCTTCCTCACTATTTTCCCATGACATCCAGGTTCATGACTTCGGCTGGCCTGACCTCCATGCCCCTCCCCTGGACAAGATCTGTGCCATGTGTAAGGCCATGGAGACCTGGCTGACCTCCGACCCCCAGCATGTGGTAGTCTTGCACTGCAAGGTCAGGGTTCGGCCTGCTTTTGACTGGGTTTTAAACGMCTGTTTTGTTGTTTTAGGGGCTTTTAAAGAAAACACAAAAAAACTGAATGCTGAGTTTACCCAGATGACTTGCATTCACTTTACAGAAGCTCTTTGATATATTGAAGGGCAATATGTAATCTCATCTTTGTATCTTTTCACTGTGAAGTGTTGAAATCGCTGTGAAGTTGGTGGTCAGAATGTTCTTATAAGGGTAGTCCTTATCTTTACAACAGTAATAATCAGTTTAATGCCTCAAGCCTTAGGCTAAAAACAGTTGGTACTTTATGTCCTGATGGCACGGATCTTCCTCTTCCAGGGCAACAAGGGCAAGACAGGAGTGATTATTGCAGCCTACATGCACTACAGCAAGATCTCTGCAGGGTAAGTGTCCTGTCCTGCATCCAAAGCCACAGTTTCCACACTGAGCATGGTTTAAGGCTGTAGTTATGGAAACTGGCTTGTTCTTTGGCTCAAGCCTGCTGCARTCATGTACTTCTGGCTCTTAGAGAGCCCATAATGGGAATGTTATGTAAATGTCGTATAATTCTCTCTATGAAGTATGTATTCTTCTTGTGCAGTGTGTCGGTTTCATTCTGCATTTCTGTGTTTGAGCAGGGCAGACCAGGCCCTTAGCACACTGGCCATGAGGAAGTTCTGTGAGGATAAAGTCTCGTCCTCCCTCCAACCGTCCCAAAACAGGTAAGGACTATCTACAGACATTTTGTCTGTATCACTAACCAACAAGCAAGCCCCATCTTTTTATTTTTTGTCTTAAGTGATGTAGGCTTACTAACCCCCACCCCCCCCTCTCAGGTATATCTACTACTTTGGGGGGCTCCTCTCTGGGGCGATCAAGATGAACAGCAACCCACTGTTCCTCCACCAGGTCCTCATCCCCACACTCCCTAACTTCCAGGGCGAAGGAGGTGAGGCCATGCGAGGGGCACTACGCATTTGTTCACCCTGACTGACATGCTCAGATAAGACCACTCATTCCCCAACCTCAGGGAGCTGAGTCGGTTTTGAGTCTATGTTTACAGTATACTGTGGTGTGCGTGTGTGTGTCTATGAGTGCATGTCTCTGCACAAGGCTCTGCGATATGGCCCTGTGAATGACAGCAGTGTTTTCACATGGTCAAGTTCACCCTCCACCCACACACTGGCGTGTTTATCTTTAATCGTATGACAAAGGACAGGGGGAGAGACAGTTAGCACATTCCACTGTGTAACGCTGAACACCGCCTCTCTTTATCGTTGCCCAGGTTACTTTCCCTTCCTGAAGATCTACCAGTCCATGCAGCTGGTCTARACCTCAGGGATATAGTGAGTCTGCATCACTTTATGTCCTACAGTATTATTAACCAACACAACTGACAGGAAAGCCATAGCTCTAACATACTGGACAGTATGTGCCTTTACTTTTCCTTGTCTGTGTGCGCCTATCTGTTTGTATTCATATGTTGTGTGTTGTCCACAGTGACTTGCAGGGTTCCGGGGGCCGAAGACTGTGTGTGACCATTGAGCCTGCATTGCTGCTGAAGGGAGACATCATGGTAAGTCTGAGTCAGACAGACAGTCTGACAGATTATTCCACTGTTTCTCAAGTTAAGTCACTGCCTTGCCAATGCCTGTTCAGAAAGTAGATTGATTCTCCTCTCCTCCATCTCATCTGTTGTTCTGCTCCCTTCCCACATCTCTGTCTCCCCTTGCAGGTGAAGTGTTACCACAGACGGGCCCAGAGTGCAGAGAGGGACACAGTGTTCAGACTGCAGTTCCACACCTGCACCATCCACGGGGCACAGCTGTGGTTCGGCAAGGGGGAGCTGGATGAGGCCTGTACTGGTATGGAGCGGGAGGGTCTGGGGAGAGGGCAGGGAAAGGCTCTTCTTGATACACGTATGGAAAGGSTTTATTATCAATACAAGGCCTTCTTGGCAGTAACGGTTAAGCCAGTGTGGAACAATAAAACTTGTTGGTTCATTGTGGTGGTTAAGAGAAGTGGAAATTACTATATTGAACCGATGTGTCAAAATGAATCCCTCAGGGTTCATTACTTAATTGTATAATGAACACACTAATTTCCTAATTCCCCTGTTTTTACTTTCTGTTAAATTACTTCCAGCTGAAAAGTTGTGGCCTGTATTGTAAAAGCACCAGGGGATTATGTGGAAGTAATTAGCCCAATTGAACCAACCAAGCCACTGTAAAGGAAAACATTKAAACGCACCTGATAGATGTGGTAATTTCTTTTCTCAGATGAACGATTTCCCTCGGATGCAACTGTAGAGTTTGTCTTTTCCTCTGGACCAGAGAAGATCAAAGGTTTGTTCTTACTATGTGTTTCGTCTTCAGCTCTCTCATTTCAGGAGAATTTACAATGTAACAGTACCAGTGAACACAATAGCAGTTTGTATTAATGTGCTTGTGCTTAATCATATGGCTAATCATATGCACTATCCCCTCAGGGCGTGAGTACCAGAGGAATGACCCTGCTGTCACAGTGGACTACAACACAGCTGACCCTGTGGTGCGCTGGGACTCCTATGAGAACTTCAACCAGCGCTACCAGGACAGTCTAGAAGGTACAGAAAGCCTCCCTGAATTTCTGGTGGGCTCTATCTCAATCATACAGCTTAAAGTAACTGCCCAGTGAAAATGTRACTTTCAAAAGTTAATATTTGATTAACTCATATCCAAATAATGTTGTTGACTCGTCCTATACACTTCAAAAACCCTGCCTCAAACTTGTATCTCAAGCCAGAGAGGGATAACTAGGCCCAAAATCTGTCTTTCACCACCATTTTTTTTTCACACCGAGCGAAAGGTCAATGAGTGTCAAATTTGGTCAAAATATTATTTAATGGCTTATTTGCTACGTGAGGTTTATTTGATTGAATAGAAGTTTTGTAATGCTTAGGTAGTTATGAGTGTACTGATATAAGTAGGGCACGTGACATCCCGGCAACTTRAATAAAAAAATTACTTCATATCAGAGTTGTGCTTGTTAAGGAAGGATGCTATGAAGGATGCTTGGGACGTCCCAATCCCTAAACCCTGACCTTAACTGGTACCTTAACCATTTTAAACGTCAACTTCAATGAGGGGTAGGGACATACCAAGGATCCCGGATAGCAAGGACTGTTGTGGTTGGTCACACACATGTATCTGCCCTCTCATTGGCTAGAATGGTCCCAACTTAACATTGCCTCCTCCTGACTGCCTTCCATTTTTTAAGACGTTTATTTTTATTGTTAGAGCGGCCAATSGAGTATCTGTATAATATAATGGAACATCTGTATGCAAACAGACCGTTTAAAAAATGCTTGCTATTTCCTCAAGGAACATCCCTGAGGAGGATGAGTTGGCCAATCAGCGGCCTACTTGTGTGAATATTTTTTATGACTGGGATACGGCCACACCATTTTGTTGTTGGGGTACACCCACCATTCCAACACAGCTGATCTTTAAGATACTTAATTTAAACAATTTGGAAATAAAACCATTTCACTCATATTGTAAATAATTATAGGTCATATTTCATAGAAATATGGAAACACTGGGCAATTACTTTATGGCTATACTGTCGATGCTGTACTCTGAAGGTACAGTATGTTAAATCTCTACTCTCTCTCAGACATAGCCCACACCAGGGGTCCAGTGGATGGCAGTCTGTACGCCCAGATAAAGAAACGTCGTTCAGGCCCAGGTTCAGGCTCTCTGACCTCCACCAATGGGAGTCCAGCAGGCACCAGTGAGGAGAGGCCGAGTCAGAACCAGCTCCTCTCCCCTAGCTCTGACTCGCTCAATCACTCCGGCCAKACTAGCCACTCCGGCCACTCTTCCCACTCTACGGCCCACCCAGAGCGTCCAGAAGAGCCCAGAAGGCCCCCGCCCCCCACTCGGCACGAGAGGGAGGAGCTGGAGCGCCTGCTGGGGGGCATCGAGGGGGAGAGGGACGACCGGGACAGMGAGAGGGAGACTGCCATCCTGGATGACGGGGACTCGTCCTCTCCCTCTGAGCGTACAGGTACCCTGAGGTTGGGCCGCTCCTGTTCCTGCCGGGTGGGCTACCGCTCCCAGCACTGTGCCAAGCCCGGTTGTGACCGACTCCACCTCATGCCCAACAGCTACTGCCTGGACAGAGCCCCGGGCACCAATGGTCATCCTGGGGCACCGCCCTCGGCTAACCCTGCCACCGTCCCCTCACATATGGACCTGTGCCAGCACTACAGCCCCCACCCTCACCCTCATCAGGCCCTGCCTCCCCCTGACCTGGTGTGGGACCGCCAGCAGGGCCCGCCACACTACCTGCACCGCTCCTGCTCTGAGGGACCCTCTCATCACCCCTCTCTGTGCCCKTATCCATCCCAGGAGCTGACCCCTCACCCCCACACCCTTCCTCCCGGGCGCCTGCTCTGTAGAAGTGATGACTATGGTCCGTACCATCACCCTCCCTCACACACCCATCACCACCCTCACCACACCAAGTCCTCCGGCCCCTACCACGACATGCTGCTGCTGGAAGGTCTGCCGCCCCCTGGCTGCCCCTGCCGGGACTGCCTCATCAGGAGGGAGGACTCAGCCTTCCGCGGCCTGCGGCTGGAGCGAGGAGAGAGCTTCCACTGGGACAGAGAGGCAGAGCTGCAGCATCGTGAAGCAGGGCTGAGGAGGGGGAGGGAGTCTGAGCTGCCCAGAGGGGTAGAGATGCACTGGGAGAGGGAGGCAGTGGGACTGAGAAGAGGCAGGGAGATGTCACTGCATTGGGACAGGGAGGCAGAGCTCCAATGGGAGAGGGAGAGAGAGGCAGACTATTGGCACAGGAGGGCCACAGTTTCTTCCTATGGGCCCCAGGGACACGAGCTCCCTGCCTTCACTTTTGACCCCCTGCCGTCAGGCCACCCTGCGTACCCAGAGCCGTCTCGCTCCCACGCCCACTCCCACCTGGATCTGAAGTACAGCAGCAGCAGCAGTGGCTACCAGACCCCCCACCAGGCCTACCCCTGCTCCCCCTACCATCCTTCCCCCTCTGAAAGCAGGGGCTATGCCTCAGGCTACCAGTCTGAGTCGACCTCCCCTCTGCCCCCTCCCTCCACCCTGTCAGGCCCCTGCAGCCACACCACAGGGCCAGCAGACCACCACCCTGAAGCCCACCCTCAGCAGTACCTCTCCGACAGCCAGACAGGTGAGACAACCTRGACTGACAACATTTTAGAAAATAATTTCATGAAATTACATTTAAACCAATGTAGGAAATACTTTGTCAATTGTCAGTTCGGTGTCACATAAAATAATTCCCTCTTTTCTCTGTCTTCCATAAGATGGAAGGGGGATGAGTGAGAATGTGGGTTGGAGAGACCACATCTCCCAGGGTTCCTTCAAGAGGATGCATCAAGATGCCCATGTCCCGTGTTCCACGCCTTATGACCGCTCTGGGCCACCCACTCCTGTTCATACCAGCAGCCCTCTGCGCACACAAGAAAGGTATTGTCTTCTTTTTAACATCTGCATGTCACATATCAGTCGTGTGTGTCGATTGAAAACATTCTCCAGAACTTTGGCAACTACTAAGTATTTTTTTACTTCCCACTTTGGGCTGGATGTGTCAATGTGCAGTTCATACATGCATAATCTATACTGTCTTACCTCAATTAGCCACGAAATCCCTAATTTGAAAMCAACTGTTTTTCTCAAAGCTCTGCTGCCCCATTTTCCCTACATTTTCCCCCACGTGGGCCAGCCCCCTAGCAATTCGAGTTCTAGCCAAGGAGCTTTAGCCCCTTGCAATTTGAGTGATAGCTAGCAAGATGCACACACAGAAGAGCGAGCAATGACGTGGTGCACATATCTGCACATATGTGACGTAGTAGCAATTTTCGGGGACCACTTTTGGCTTATAAGCGCTACTTTCAGAACTACTGGCTAAATAAACTCAGCAAAAAAGAAACATACTCTCACTGTCAACTGCGTTTATTTTCAGCAAACTTAACATGTGTAAATATTTGTATGAACGTTACAAGATTCAACAACTGAGACATAAACTGAACAAGTTCCACAGACATGTGACTAACAGAAATGGAATAATGTGTCACTGAACAAAGGTGGGGTCAAAATCAAAAGTAACAGTCAGTATCTGGTGTGTCCACCAGCTGCATTAAGTACTGCAGTGCATCTCCTCCTCATGGACTGCACCAGATTTGCAGTTCTTGCTGTGAGATGTTAACCCACTCTTCCACCAAGGCACCTGCAAGTCCCGGACATTTCTGGGGGAATGGTCCTAGCCCTCACCCTCCGATCCAACAGGTCCCAGACGTGCTCAATGGGATTGAGATCCGGGCTCTCTGCTGGCCATGGCAGAACACTGACATTCCTGTCTTCCAGGAAATCACGAACAGAACGAGCAGTATGGCTGGTGGCATTGTCATGCTGGAGGGTCATGTCAGGATGAGCCTGCAGGAAGGGTGCCACATGAGGGAGGAGGATGTCTTCCCTGTAACCGCACACGTTGAGATTGCCTGCAATGACAACAAGCTCAGTCCGATGATGCTGTGACACACCGCCCCAGACCATGACGGACCCTCCACCTCCAAATCGATCCTGCTCCAGAGTACAGGCCTCGGTGTAACGCTCATTCCTTCGACGATAAACGCGAATCCGACCATCACCCCTGGTGAGACAAAACTGCGACTGGCCAGTGAAGAGCACTTTTTGCCAGTCCTGTCTGGTCCAGCGACAGTGGGTTTGTGCCCATAGGCGACGTTGTTGCCGGTGATGTCTGGTGAGGACCTGCCTTACAACATGCCTACAAGCACTCAGTCCTGCTTCTCTCAGCCTATTGCAGACAGTCTGAGCACTGATGGAGGGATTGTGCGTTCCTGGTGTAACACGGGCAGTTGTTGTTGCCATCCTGTACCTGTCCCGCAGGTGTGATGTTCGGATGTACCGATCCTGTGCAGGTGTTGTTACACGTGGTCTGCCACTGCGAGGACAATCAGCTGTATGTCCTGTCTCCCTGTAGCGCTGTCTTAGGCGTCTCACTTAGGCGTCTCCTGAAAAAGGGACGTTTCTTTTTTTGCTGAGTTTAGGATACAGAAGTACCAGACAATTTCCTTAAATAAACATTTCAAAATGTAATGTAAGAATATATTGCATATCTCTTTTAATATGACTTTCTATTTTTTTAGGCCCAGTCTAGGTGTACAAGAGGATGAAGTTCGATCGACTGACATAGTCAACAGTGACTTTGAATCTGCCCAGTCTCAGGATAGGCACGATAGTACTGCTGCTCAAGTGTCTCAGCCCAACCAGCAACACATCCCTGACCCCTCACAGTCTTCATCCGTGACATCCACACCTTCCCCCACCCAACTCAACAGCCACTGCACCACACCGACACATCCACCCTCACCCAACCAGCCCCAGAACCACTGTACCACACTCTCACCTACAACCAGCCAACACAGCAACCACTGCCTCTCCGTATCACCCACTCAGACCCCCCCTGAGAAAGTTAGCCCACCTGGTCCAGAGACCACCCTTCCTACAGAGACTGCTGCACCGCCTCCTCTTGCCCAGCACCAGCCACCCAACCCCAACTCTGCACCTGGCACAACGGGACCCTGCCCAGCTCAGGGCCAGCTGAATGGAGCATGTCCACCCAGGGAGMTGACCCCAGAGGTCCCTAAATCCATCTCGACCCCCACTTCGGCTCCTTCCTCCCCCCAGCCTCCCATCAGCAGTCTGGAGGGCTCCCCCTCCTCAGAACCTCCTGTGCCTGGCTTCGCCACCCTGTGCCGGAGGCTGATGCTGGGCACTGAGCCCCCAGGACCCCTGCAGCATTACCCTGGCATGGAGGGCAGTGCCAGTGGGCACTCTTCAGCCCCTGAGGGACATGACACTCCCACCTTCCCCACCTCTGCCACCGGCTGCTGTGCCCAATCTGCCCCTCATGTGCCATACTCGGGCTACACTGCTGTCACCATCCACCAGCCCCCACTCCCAGAGAAACGGCGGCAGTCTGCCCAGCCAGGATCACCTAACGGCGGGGTGGGTACCCTGAGGCCCTCCCTCTCACAGCACCATGTCACCTTCTCTCCAATGGTGGGGGAGATGGCACCCCCTGCAGGCCAAGGAGAAGGAATTCTATCAGTGGAAGGAGAGATGGCAGGCAGAGTCAGTGTTAAATTTGTCCAGGACAGCTCACGCTTCTGGTACAAGCCTGGCATCTCCAGGGACCAAGGTAACTTAAGTTACTTTTTAACTCATCATAAAGAAAGCTGTTTGACTGTTATGCAATATGCATGAAACTTTTTTTTATGTCTATTTTCTGTTTGCCTGTAGCCATAGCTGCGCTGAAGGAGAGAGAACCAGGGGCGTTTCTTATCCGGGACAGCAACTCCTTCCAGGGTGCCTATGGCCTGGCACTGAAGGTGGCCATCCCGCCCGCTAACGTCAACAACCACAGCAGCAAAGGTATGACTCAACAACTGCCCGAGCCTTTTGCCTTCATCTCAACACCCTACATTTCCTCGACACAAAGCACTTCATGTTCAGCTAGCTAATAGTGTTCTTCATGTTCTCTCCCTAACACACACATGGTAGCCAATCCATTAGAGCAGCTGGTGCGACACTTCCTGATTGAGCCGGGCCCCCGTGGAGTGAAGATCAAAGGGTGTCAGAATGAGCCCCATTTTGGTGAGATGTTCATTAAGAATAGTATACTCTCAGTTTTGGGCTATATTGTTTTAGTTTGTTCAGTATTCAGCTATTTAGGCATTCAGTCATTATGTTCCATAGTTGTTGTTCCCAATGGATSATTTAGTCTAAGYGCTCTATTCAGTCCGTATCGCGGAAGMTCAGCATTWCAGCGAGATTGAAATTTAAAGGCAATGTTCCCACGTTAGGGGACACTGCATTCACAGTAAACGCTGCATATGTCGGCTCAATCAAAAATGACCTTTACATTTCTATCGTGCAATCGGTAACAATTCAGCGATACAGATTGAATAGAGCCCTAAATGTCTGTGTTCCACAGGGAGTTTGTCTGCATTGGTGTACCAGCACTCCATCACCCCCATTTCCCTACCCTGTTCCCTGCGGATCCCAGAAAAAGGTCTGCAGTCACTCACATTATGGCCTATTATTAGCTAGCCGGCTGGAGTCATTTTAATGGGAACCAGTCCCCACCGAAGTAAACATAAGCTATTTGATAACCATTGATGCTAAGTACCCACAATCTAATCCCTAGACAATTTGTGTAATAATAGTACATAGACATTTTTTGTTTGTAGCACTTTCACTGATACATAATGCATAGAATTATAACCTTCTGGCAAGGTTGAAATATTTCCAGCAATTTCCTCCAGATGGAGACAGAGTATAGATATTGATTCATATACCTTTATCTAATTTGTACATCCCTGTGTTGCAGATCCCATTGGAGAAATGCAGGCGCTGCAGTCGACTGCCAGTAACATGAGCACTGCTGCAGACCTGCTGAAACAGGGTGCAGGTGAGTTCCCTAGCCTAGTCAGTTATCACAATGTTCAATTACAAATGGCTGCATTCCTGCTGTTGTGTGTGACATATGAACTCCATGGTGCTTTATAATGTAATACATCTTATTTTCCACAGTATATAGGGCGTAAAATATGTTGTAGTCCATGCAACTGATAATGATGGAGCAAGTCACATGTTTTATACATTTGTGTAATACGTATACCAGTTTTTCTCATATTCAACAGTGACCTGCCAATTGCTAATGAAAATGCTTTTAAGCCTACCTCCACTTGTAAATTAAATCCATTCGTCTATCCTTCTGGATGAATGGAAAATTGTTTGCGGTGCATAATATCCATTTTGTCAGGTTATTGTTTTTGTTAGCTTCGTTGACGTTAGCTGACACTCAGGGGATGCCAGGACCAAACTTTGTAGACGCCCCAAATAAGCACTGTTTATCWTTTRTTTTWAAGGCAATACGCATGTGCAAACTATGAAATCCACTCAATTAAATGAATGAAGCTAGCAAAGCCCTATGCCTGAAACGTCCATCAACAGTTACTGGAGTGCATTTCAGTTAACGGGAAGGAAGGCACTGCATACGACGATCGTGATGCATACCCTGGCGACTCGAGGTTTTGATGCAGTTTTAGTACATTTTGGGATTTGAGAGAAATAATTTTTTGTTTGTTTGAGAAAACAAATATTAGATAACTAAAACAATACTTAAATATAATTGTCTTTTTAATTTGACTTTCATAACAGCTATTTTGATTAAATTGTCATTACAGAGTAAGCACTGCCTACCCTGACTGCACATCACTGACACACACACACAGATGGTGTGTTTGAGCAGTAATGCTAACAAAGCCCACAGTAAATTTGGTCGGTGAGTGAAGGCGGGGGAGGTGCATCTGCGACAGTCAAAAGTTGGGACACTGTGGGGGTTTTCCAGCAGCAAGGCTCAGGTCAATATGGCAGTGTCAACATAGCTGCTATTGTTTATAAAAGGTTTTCTTTACAAAATGTTGAAATAAACTTATGTACCCCCATATCACACTCACAAACTGAAAACATAACATGTGTACAATTAACTTGTTAGATGTTAAATATCACTGATTTTTATTCCCTGTAGCTTTAGAATCATGGCAAAGGTGGTTCCTAGTTCAGTCACCTTAACGTGGGTCAACCAAAAACACCCTAATGATTGCTTAACTCAAATCAAATTTATAAAGCCCTTTTTACATCAGTAGATGTCACAAGTGGTTATACAGAAACCCAGCCTAAAACCCTAAACAGCAAGCAATGCTGATTTAGAAGCACAAATGAAGAAGCAAAATTATTTTATTCATTTTTTTTTTTTACATTTGTAAAGTTCATGCAATCGATATGTAGGCACATGTCGAACAATTTTTATCCCATAATGCAACACTTTGAAAGGCGGTGACCGACTAGACAAAATGTATCTGCTTGAACGCGCCCAGCATTAAGTAGTGTTGTGGTAATTTCAGTTCTTGAGGACAGTGAGCAGATGATTGCGGAAGAGTGTGCACATACACGTGCGTGCGCCTCTACATCGGTGTGGCCTGTGTCTGGCCCTGTGATGTCACCAGCTGCAGCAGAGTTCCGGAGGCTGGTCGGTTCTCTCCTGTCGACCAGCCGTAGAACATTCTGGAACAACACAATTGAACATTCCATAGATCACAGCACAGTAGAACACAARACAGTAAAACATTCTAAAACATCACATCAGACAGCACTGAATCACAACACGTTATTATATCACAGTACTGTGTTAAAGCAGTGCTTCTTAATCCTGGTGCTAGGGATCCAATGGGGTGCACATTTTAGCTTTTGCCCTAGCACTGCACACATCTGATTCCATTATTCAAAGGTTTGATGATAAATTGATTAGTGTAATCAGGTGTCTAGTGCTAGGTCTCCTGGACCAGGATAGAGAAACTGTTACAGCATGGCTCTTGCAGCATCAGGGGTTTGGGTTCGATTCCTGCTGAGACCACCCATATGGAAATGTAAGCCGGCATAGCTAAATACTGTATATTACATCATTATATTATATTTTGTGTGGTGTGTGTGTGTGTGTGTGTGTATGGACAGCACTGTCGCACACTCACTCTGCCACATATTCCAGTGGTGTCCAGGAAGTGACATCAGCGTCAGGCATGAACTTCCTGTTCATAGGCGTATCCAAGGTAATGCTGTCAGAGTGCAAAAGATGATTACAGACTGGTGTGAATGTGTGCCCGTTCGTCTGTGTGGGTGTGTCTGTCTGTCTTACGGTAGTATAGCGACAGCAGCAGCTTGTGGAGGGAGGCCACTGTTGGTTCCCGCTAGAGACTGACACAGCTGGTGGACCGCTGCCTTCGCCATACCATAACCCAACATACCTACACACACACGCAAGAGGGAGAGAACAATATATGGAATCTACTGCTCACATTCTTAATGGATGCCAATCATAAAAGCCAGGCAGTGAGGGGTGGCAACGCAGATGCAAAATAGGGAGCGGAACAGAATGGATGGGTGGGAAAACCAGAGACAGCTCTGTGATGGAGAGAGAAGGGATATTTGTTAATTGATTTTTGAGTGTGTGTACCTGGGGTTCCGGTCAGGGCAGCCTGGGCTCCAGACAGTYTGAGCAGCCCCCCTTCTCTCAGGTGTCTGGTTGCTAGGTGACTGGAAATGGTAGACGTCCACACACTCTGCTTCCACATCAGATCACTGTTCTTATAGAGAGCTACACACACACACACACACACATACAATCATTGTCTTATACAGGGCTGAAGAGAGGGAAAGAGAGATCAGTGGTTGTCCGTGTGTCTGTCTGTGTCGAGCCCTGACCTTTAGCCTTGGCGCTGCCTCCGGCCCATCCTCCCGCCACACACAGGATGGCATCCACCTTCTGGTCGCCTAGCAACGACAACACATCCGCTGTCACCTAGGCAACACACACACACTCCATGATCAACATGGGCATACATACATCAACATGGGCATACATACAGCATATAACAGACACAGCCTGGCTTAATGTCCTCTTCTCCCTCATCTCCTTCCCTCTGTGGTGTTGAAGGAAATAGCTGAGGGAAAGAGACGAGACAAGGAGAGGAGAGGAGGAGCGGGGAGGGTCTCACCTGTTCTGCCTGGTCAGTAAAGGAGTCGGTTGGTTTGACTAGGATGTTGACGCTTGCCTCCTCATTGGCATTGATGTCAATACACGCCACCCACTGGAGAAACACACACAGTACTGTAGGCAGGGCTGCAATTTGAGTGTGGCTTCAGCTCTATATATTCTATTTATTTAACCTTAGTTCGGTTAAAAGATCTTTGAGGTTAGAGAGCTCTTTAGCGAGGGGTACCTGGCCAGTTAAGACAGTTCCTAATTCTACTGGCACCAACGTTACACCTTAAACCTGGGGGTGTATTAATTCCGCCGATTTTGTTTCAAAACGTTTCTTAAACGGAAGCAAACAGAACAAAACGGGGAGCGACTTACCTGAATTTGTCCAATAGAAACTCTCGTTTTAGTCGGTGTATCTTAGTGCACACAAAGTAGTAAACCGTTGCAAAACGTTTGGCAACGAAAACGACCGTTTCAATTAGACAAATTCYGGCTCCGTTTGCTTTTGTTTGGTTCCGTTTGTTCCTAGTGAATACACCTTACAAGAGCTACCATAATAACAACACTAGAAGTCTGACAGTCGGCATCAGWTATATTTCTATACTGTTCATATACCTGACGTTGTTGAAGCTAATATCGTTCATTGTAGCTTTACAAAGAAGAACAACAGTTTGTCTGTCTGTCAATTCTCACCCAGTTTTTAGACTTGAAGTATTGGACACAAGTGGCCCCTAGTGCTCCTTTCCCGCCGTAGATGATGACTTTTCGTGCCTCTCCCGCCGCCATACCTATAGCTTTGTCTGGTACGTTAACTAATGTCTGTCCGCGGACAGAAGGGGCTGTTGTAGGTTCTAGAACTAGACTGTAAACTCCTCCGTTCAGACTTTGCTATTCCACCTGGTCGTCACTAGTTACCYCAGCCACAAAGTCATAATTATGGCTAAACCCCTCCTATTTCTACAATTTATCTTCTTAAAATCAGATTTTAAACTCACCCTTAACCCTAACCACACTGTTAACATTATGCGTAACCTTAAATTTAGACAACAACAAAAACATTTTTTCATTAATGTTTCCGATTATAGGCATTTTTGACTTTCTGGCTGTGGTAACTAGTGACTACCCTTCCACCTCAATGATCAGTTCACCCGGAACTAGTTACTAACGAAATACCGCCCCAGAGCCCGGAGGACCAATAGAAATTCTCCAAAGCGAAATCTGACCAATCACTAAAAGAGTGAGRTTTTTTTTTTTTTTTAAGTTTATAAAWTMTTTATTGACATTACATGAATATACAGWKTTGATCATACATGCAAGTTACATTGATGGCCAGGTAGAACATACCTACTTTAGGTCAATGCATTTAATTACCAGGAAATTACCACACAANTGATCATACATGCAAGTTACATTGATGGCCAGGTAGAACATACCTACTTTAGGTCAATGCATTTAATTACCAGGAAATTACCACACAAGCTATACACTTCCCAACACTAACATTTCTCCCACAATCGTTAAGACTTAACTAAGAAATAAAAATCCCATAAATCATACATTCTGTACAGTACAAGCAGCACATAGCGCCAGCAGGCATCTCATAGGGTGAGTTGTTTTGCAAGGTCCTTGATCAGCGAAGACTTCAGCTGTGAAATAGTGGCAATTCTCATCTGCTTCTGACTAGAGTACTTGTTCTTAAGCATAAGAAGAGTGTGAGCTCGTTTGCCCAGCAGGGGGAGTTGGGACGTCACAGTACTAACTTTCCGTGTTGAACTTAACTGTTCTGATACCGTACTAAAAAAACAGAACAGAGCACACTGGAATTAATGAATCACTGTGATGTGAGCTGATATAATTCCTATGTGATGCATAATGCATTAGCTGCTATTGATACAGTACTATGTAATGCCGAATTTGAAAAACTTGCCTAGTTAAATAAAGGTTAAATAAATACAAATGTCGAATTTGAAACTAAATCATTCTCTCACAGTTCCCTTCCTGATTGTTCTGACTTTTTCCTGTCCCACCCCTCTCCCYTCCAGCCTGCAACGTGCTCTACCTGAATTCTGTGGAGACTGAGTCACTGACTGGACCACAGGCCATCTCCAAGGCAAACGGAGCCACGCTGGCACGAAACCCCCAGCCAGCGGCCACAGTGGTCCACTTTAAAGTTTCTTCACAGGGCATCACACTGACTGACAGCCAGCGCAGGTAACATTACCACTGACAAAATCATATGGTCTAAATGTCACCCACATAAGTCATTAGTGATTAGGAAAGAAAGCAGGAAGAAAGGTTGTATGGATGTATTGTGGTAGATTAGTACATATGATCGTGATATCAATGGTCACACTAAATGGTCTTTCTGTCGGTCTGTCTATAGGGTGTTCTTCAGGAGACACTACCCAGTCAACAGTGTGACTTTCAGCAGTATCGACCCCCAGGACAGGAGGTGGGCACTGGAGTAGCACACTAACACAAACCATTCACAAACAATTTAAATGTTATTCAACCATGACGTATAACATGAATTACATGAAGACTGTGCCCTTATGCAATCTAATACACCTCGACCACACTGTTTATAAACCATCTCAGCTAACCATCTAAACAAGAGAAAACATTGAGGCATTTCCATTCTGTCATCACCATATTTCATTCATCCATTGCTGTAAACCTGCGCATGGATCTGTGTGTGTGAGCTTGAAATATGTGTTTCTGTGTGTGTGTGTGTGTGTGTGTGTGTGTGTGTGTGCTTGTGTGTGTGTGTGTGTGTGTGTGTTGTGTGTGTGTGTGTGTGTGTGTGTGTGTGTGTGCATGTGTGTGGGAGAGAGAATGTGATGTGTTTATGCCTGGGCAATGCAGGGCCGTGGCTGTGACTGCACCTGTACCCATGCCTGTGCTTGTTTGAGAGCTCTGTCTGTCAGTGTGGGTCTTGAGTCCGGTCTGTCTTTCTCTTTGCTTCAGGTGGACTAACTCAGACAGAACAACATCTAAGTAAGTGCTCTATGTGTGTTTGTGCATATGTTTGTTTGGGAGTGTGATGTGTTTGTATGTGTATTGATCGGTGTGACACGATGTTTGATTACCTGCATGGCATCATATTGCTTTTGTGCCTTTGCCATCATCCCAGTAAATACAGTATCTGTTGACCACGGTCACAAATTCATGTTCACAAATATTCATGCTCACAGCTTCTGTTTTATGCCAGTTCATAGGCATTATGTACATTTGTGTAGTTCGATGATTATTTATTTTTTATCGTATATTAGCTTAGGAGATATTATCATAGCCTGATCCACCATCCTGACCGCTACGCACTTCACTGAATCCGAGTAGCGGAACATAATGTACTGTAAGCTCGCGAGATCAGGATAATCAGATGAGGCTAATATTATCCTTCCAGGTTCTACCTTCTACTACGGTAACTTTGTTTGGTTACCTGGCCCATATCTTAGTCTCAGCCTGTTCCCGTCTAAAGAGTTAGGCCTAGATTCGATTCAATCAGATCAAGCAATAACCTGCGATAGCAGACACAGATATTTTGGCYGTTTTCGGAGGTGGAACTGCTTTGGAGCAACTGCTCCGCTTAACTCGTGTTAGAAGTTCAGAATCAGAAAGTGTAGGCTATTATAAAAGTAATTATGCTCAAAATAAAAAATAATTTCGACGAAATAATGAGGATTGCTATCATCCTAATCGAGGTGTAGATTACATCTCACATTCCAGTGTTCAAACTTGTATACAAGGCTGCATAGAATTTCTCTTAATGTGACTCCTTTCAGCCAATGGCAATGTCCGCTTTAGYTATAATGCCGGGTGCCACTTATGGATTTGACAGCTCTGACACTGCCAAAACGGATCTGATTGAGTTGAGCCTTTAATCACAGAAGTCTCACTCATAGTATTAAACCAGTAAGAATGGGCATCAATATGTCTAAATAGGGGCTTGATTCAATCCGGAAAGCAGAATAATTGCAATATAGCGCAATTTATATTTAAAGGTAATTTCCGATTGAGCCGGCATATGCAGCGGTTACCATGAATGCAGTTTCCGCAAACGCAAGAAACCTTGTCTTTAAATGTCAATTGCGTTATAATGCGGATCTTTCGCAGTCAGTTTCGAATCTAGCCCTAGGTGTGTYTTTCTAACCCTCTAATATCTATTTCCTCTCTCCCCCTCCTCCTTCTGTTCAATAGGGTGTTTGGGTTTGTAGCCAAGAAGCCAGGCAGCATGGCAGAAAATGTGTGTCATCTGTTTGCTGAGCTCGACCCGGAGCAGCCAGCCTCTGCCATTGTCAACTTCATCAACAAGGTGATGTTAGGGCCGCAGCGCAGGTAGAGAACCAAGCCAAAGACCCGTCACCGGTGTTAGACTGTCAACAGTGTTACAACTCCCAAAGAGGAGGCTTCAAAACAAATGCTTTACAGACCCACAAAGCACCATTGGCGGTGGCCTCTTCTCAAAGACTGAGTTTTGAAACCAAAAGGCTCAACATTTCAAACATGACTGCCATTTTGAATTATAGTCAAAATGTATTAGTTGTTTAAATGTCTAATATCTAAAAATGCCTTAAAGGTCCAATGCAACCATTTTTATATCAATATCAAATCATTTCTGGGTAACAATGAAGTACCTTATTGTAATTGTTTTCAATTAAAATGGTTAAAAAATATATTTTTTCTCAGCAAAGAGCAATTTCTCAAGCAACAATTTTGCTAGAACTGTCTGTGAGTGGTCTAAGCGGAAAACTGAAAAACTAGCTGTTATTGGCAGAGAGGTTTGGAACTCTCTTATTTGTCTATTAACAKATGTATCGCCTTGTGATGTCACCAGGCAGGCCAAAACTTGATCCCACCATAACAGGTGGATATTTCAGGCGGTCCTTTCAAACAGCTCTTAAACTAAAATGGCATTTATCATTTTCAGAGTATTATTCCAACCTCAGRGTGGAAATACAAATAAAACACAGGAAACCTAGTTTTTAACAGCACTGGGCCTTTAATTTCCTATTGCCTTAAAGTTACCAAAGCCTTGTCGTCACTTGTTAGTCATTTAAGGTTTCAGGTATGCAGTAAGCAGCKTAGTCCACCCACAGGCCTACCAAAGACTACTCTTAATTACACATAAACCTTGCCTCAACCCTGTCACTCTCCCCAGTATAAGTCAAACAAAATGTTGAAGATGTAGTCCTACAGTAGGCTACAGTAGAAAGTKAAAGTGAACGTGAGAAACGTCTATTTGTAATGTGCAAGGGAGAGAGTGTATGTGGTTAGGGTATCAGTGTGTGTAGAGGCTAGGGCACAGATATGGTCAGTACTAGAGATTATGGGGTATTGTTATGTTTTGTTCACATGTACGTTCGTATGAATTGTACTCTAGAAAGAAAAGTTTGTAGTAACCAAGGAATAATGGTGTGCCGCACCAATGCATTGTATTTATACCTATGGCTTTTTCTGTTAAGAGCAATACACACTAATATTGCTGCAAATAGTCATTTTGTTCTATTCCACAATTTTTTTTGTGGGTCAATTATCTAGACTATGGGGCAAATACTAGTCCTTACTATACTGTATAACATTGAGAAATGTATTCAAACATTAAAAACAAGACAAGAATAAGTCACAATATCAATGTAACTCCCACATATATTTTTACCTGTATGACTTTATGTACAAAGTTAACACACAAAGCAGACAGTTGTCTAAGGTCCTATGTACTTAACCAAAGACAGAGCACTCCTGTATTAAGATTTAATCGTTCATATTTTTAAGCTTCATGTATTTGTATTCTTAGTGTTTTGCATTGTTTTTGTAAGAAAAYGAAAGACACTACTTTGTATGACAGCGGTAATATATTGTGGTCTGTTTTCTTATTGATTTTTATATGTAGTAATATATTTTCTCARATGCAGCTAGGAAAGGGAGGACAAAAGGAAACATTTGTAAGAAAATCTATGTTATATGCTATTTTTTAAGAAAGCTTTGTATGCACAAATAAAGAATATAATAAATAAAAAAWAWAAAAAATTCTGGTACCAAATCTGACTTCTGCTCATTGGATTTATTATCACTAGGTTTCTAAACTGTACTCCAGAATTTAAAGCCTCATGTATTTTGCTTAATTTTTTAAGAGCAAGAATCAGGCCTGAAAACAAAGATGTCACAAACAGAGGAGACATACAGACAGGTCCCAAAAAATAACCATCTTTATTAGTTGAATTATTTTTCGCCATTTTAGAATTCTGCATTTGAAAAATATACATTTATTCAAAAAGATCTAAAAAGCAAGATCCATCAAGTTATTTTTTTTACATCGCACATCATCCGTTTTAATTTCACCTTTCTCCATTGTAGCCTCGTCCCATGATCTTTGTGCTCTTGTCAACTCATTGCTGTCATTTTCATGCCAATCCCTGTCTGTCATTGTCAAACAGACAGGCATTCAGGCCATCTCTATTGCCATTTAGTGCAATAACACTCTTCAAATTAAACAGCCAATCCGCAAACTTGGAAATACCACACAAACGTACAACTTTTTAACGTTCTCGAAATACAACTCTGAAACTAAATTTCAAGCCATTTCAATAGCTTATTCTATGTAGGTCTATGACAACAAGAGGGTGTGCTTTGGAATGTAAACATTAGCAAGATGCTCAACATAATAGGACAGTGAGTGAGTTAATTTAAGTTATCCTGACCTGGTTAATACCACAGCAGTTGCCATTACAAAGATTCCTTTTACAAGCCACTATGGAGTTATGTCGAAGCTGGGCCTCCAGACAGACGTCCATACATCATACTGTGCTAGTGCTGTGTACTTGGCAAGACTATGCTTTTAGTATTACAATCCTGTCTAGACTACAATCTTGTCTAGACTTAAGGGTTGGATTTACTAGCTAATTGTGCTCAACTAAAACATTTGCAGTTTCCCCCATGATTTAGGGCAGTCAAATGAACGATCCCAAAAACATAAGACTGCCTTATGAACATTGCCTTTACCATCTTATCTTACGTTTAATCTTCAACTGTTGCACATAGTGCCTTCAGAAATAATGCATACCCCTTGACGTTTTGTTGTGTTATAGCCTGAATTCAAAATTTATTAAATTGAATAAAAATTCCCTCCTCACACAACTACACACAATACCCCATAATGACAAAGTGAAAATATGTTTAAATTGTACTTTTTGCAAATGTATTGAAAATGAAATACAAAAATCAAATGTATATAAGTATTCACACCATGAGTCAATACTTTGTTGAAGCACATTTGAGGCGATTACAGCTTTGAGTAATTTAGGGTTTTCTGCATCAGCTTTGCACATCTAGAGTGCAAAATTTCCCAAGCTTTGCTACGTTAGATGGGGTACGGCGGTGAACAGCAATCTTGAAGTCTTTCCACAGATTTTCAAAGGGACTCAAGTCTGGTCTTTGGCTGGGTAACTCAAGGACTTTAACATTCTTGTTCTGGAGCCATTCTCGTGTTGCTTTGGCTGTATGTTTGGGGTCATTATCCTGTTGGAATGTAAATCTTCACCCTAGTCTAAGGTTGTTTGCACTCTGAAGTAGGTTCTCATCAAGGATTTGCCTGTATTTGGCTCCATTCATTGTTCCCTCTATCCTTATCAGTCTCCCAGTCCCTGCCACCGAAAAACATCCCCATAGCACGATGCTGCCACCATCATGCTTCACGGTAGGGATGGTGTTAGATGGTTGATGAGCTGTGCCTGGTTTTCCCCAGACATAGTGCTTTGCATTCAGGCCAAAAAGTTCAATTTTTGTCTCATCAGACCACATAATCGTTTGCCTTATGATCTCAGTCTTTCACTTGCCTTTTTGCAAACTCCAGGTGTGCTGTTATGTGGCTTCTTCTCAGGAGTGGCTTCTGTCTGACCACTCTCCCATAAAGCCCAGATTGGTGAAACTCTGTAGAGAGAGTTGTCCTTCTGGCAGGTTCTCCCATCTCAGTTAAGGAACTCTGTAATTCTGATGAGTGGTCATCGGGTTATTGGTCACCTCCCTGACCAAGGTCCTTTTTGCCCAGTAGCTCAGTTTGGTCGAACAGCCAGCTCTAGGTAGTTCCATATTTCTTTACATTTTCCAATTATGGAGACCAAACTTTCTACATTCTAGAAATTGTTTCAACTGTGGGACCTTATATAGACAGGTGTGTTTCTTTCTAAATCATGTCCAAACAATTGAATTGGCCACAGGTGGACTCCAAGGAAGTAGTAGTGGCATCTTAAGGATGATCAAAGGAAATTGGATGCACCTGAGCTCATAGCAAAGGGGTGAGAATACTTACGTAAATTAGATATTTATGTATTTGATAAAACCTTTTTTTTCTTCACTTTGTCATTACGGAGTATTGTGTGTAGATTGGTGAGAAAATTCAGGCTGTAACAACAAAATATGGAATAAGTCAATGGGTATGAATAGTTTCTGAAGGCCCTGTAGCTGCTTTGTTGCTTGCATGCGATTGGCTGTGGTCTTGGGGGTGGCATACAGCCTGGGAGACAGGCTCAAATGCCCCACGATAGCTTAGATGCCCCAAGAGCTCTTAGCTCAAGGTAAAGGACATTTATCTTGCTAACATTCTAACTTATAAACTGATAATGTGCTCCAAACACAAATGAAAGCTGAAGATGTTCGCATGAAATGTACCATCCATTAGTGTAACAATCAATAAAAACATATGCACTGATCCACCATGGGCTCTGCCGCCTCAGCCATACTGTCCACTCCTATTTATCTTGTGATCTCAACAAAACAACTTTTTTTTCATGTTGTGATCATGAGTTAAATACGTTGTGATTATTTATTTATTCGTATGTCCTCTCTGGACTTCAGCATTTGTGGGTTCGATTACAGGCTCAAAATGGCCAGAAACAAATAACTTTTTTACAAAACTCACCAATCTATTCTTGTTCTGAGAAATGAAGGCTATTCCTTGCAAGAAATTGCCAAGAAACTGAAGATCTCGTACAACGCTGTGTGCTACTCGCTTCACAGAAAAGCGCGAACTGGCTCTAACCAGAATGGCTCTAACCAGATACTTTATACTGATAACAAGTTCAAACAGGTGCCATTAATACAGGTAACGAGTGGAGGACAGAGGAGCCTCTTAAAGAAGAAGTTACAGGTCTGTGAGAGGCAGAAATCTTGCTTGTTTGTAGGTGACAAAATACTTATTTTCCACCATAATTTGCAAATAAATGTATTAAAAATCCTACAATGTGATTTTCTGGATTTTTATTTCTCATTTTGTCTGTCATAGTTGAAGTGTACCTATGATGAAAATTACAGGCCTCTCTCATCTTTTTAAGTGGGAGAACTTGCACAATTGGTGGCTGACTAAATACTTTTTTGCCCCACTCTATATGTTAATGTTGAAAATGACTATTGTACCTGGAAACGACAGATTTTTTATGGAATATCTACATAGGCGTACAGAGGCCCATTATCAGCWACTTTTATTCCTGTGTTCCAATGYAGTGTTGTGTTAGCTAATCCAAGTTTATAATTATAAAAGGCCAATATATCATTAGAAACCCTTTTGCAATTATGTTAGCACAGCTGAAAACTTTTGTCCTGATTAAAGAAGCAATAAAACTGGCCTTCTTTTGAATAGTTGAGTATCTGTAGCATCAGCATTTGTGTAGTCGATTAATGCAAGCAAAACACCAGTCTCAACGTCCACAGTGAAGAGGCGACTCCGGCGTGCAGATGCACTCACACCTGCCTGCTGCCATTCCTGAGCAAGCTCTGTACTGGTGGTGTCCCGATCCTGCAGCTGAATCAACTTTAGGAGACGGTCCTAGCACTTGCTGGACTTTCTTGGGCGCCCTGAAGCCTTCTTCACAACATTTGAACCGCTCTCCTTGAAGTTCTTGATGATCTGATAAATGGTTGATTTAGGTGCAATCTTACTGGCAGCAATATCCTTGCCTGTGAAGCCCTTTTTGTGCAAAGCAATGATGACGGCACGTGTTTCCTTGCAGGTAACCATGGTTGACAGAGGAAGAACAATGATTCCAAACACCACCCTCATTTTGAAGCTTCCAGTCTGTTATTCGAACTCAATCAGCATGACAGAGTGATCTTCTGCCTTGTCCTCGTCAACACTCACACCTGTGTTAACAAGAAAATCACTGACATGTCAGCTGGTCCTTTTGTGGCAGGGCTGAAATGCAGTGGACATGTTTTTTTGGGGGAATTCAGTTCATTTGGATGGCAAAGAGGGACTTTGCAATTAATTGCAATTCATCTGATCACTCTTCATAACATTCTGGAGTATATGCAAATTGCCATCATACAAACTGATGCAGCAGACTGTGTGAAAATTTATATTTGTGTCATTCTCAAAACTTTTGGCCACGACTGTACACTGTTCAAGAAAAGGTTCAATATCCCTACCCATCGAGATGAATTTACCAGAGATCCCGTTACATTTAATCAAATTCCTAATTCTATGGAATGAATGCCCTTTATTGAGACATCATGTCCAGAAAYTCTCTGGTACATGCAACCATAGATATAGTGTCTATGCAGGCAACTTTGTATAGCCCAACATGTATGCTCCAACCATTCATGTTTCAGTCATTTAGCAGACGGTCTTACAGTAGTGAGTGCACACATTTTCGTACTGGTCCCCCATGGGACTCGAACCCACAAACCTGGCTTGCAAGCGCCATGCTCTACCAACTGAGTCACACGGAACCACATTCATGTGCATATTGTGAACACACAGTCAGAATTTCACATATTGTCCAGCAACACTTTCTACTTTTATTACAAGTCAGAAATGCTTCCCATTGGTTGATTCCATCAGAGGGATCAGCCAATGAATTATACCCATTGTTTGTTTGCAAACCATAGAGATAGAGGACTCATCTTTGTATCTGTGACATTATAGTGTCTTTGACAGCATGGGCAGTGCCATTGAGGCAATCTCCATTTTTAAGTAGTCAATTTTCTTCTTCACGATTGGCTGATCCCTCTGGATGACCCGGTTGAACAWGACTCCAACAGGGTTACCAGGAGGGATCAGCCAATGAAGTTGGAAGGCCCACCCAGTTGACRACATTAAATAGGTGGAAACCCGCAATGCCGCTGCCCATGCTAATACAGCCTTTTGGCCACTAGAGGCCTCTATCATTCTCTATGTTGCCAACTCATAGAAGTAGTAAGAAGAAATGGACTACTTCAAAATGGAGATTGCCTCAATGGCACTGTGCTACTTGTGTATAGTATAATAAACCAAGTTATGAAATAAAATACAGATGGTCTTCGCCATAGTGTGTAATAGACATAATGGGATTTCAATGTATTTTCCACAGTTGCTTCTGATTCTAATCAAATGGTATTATTACACACATCTTGGTATGTGCTTTTTCATGTTATAACCAATTTAATCCCAGCCTTAATGTTCCTTATTGATGCTGGCTTCACACAGATAATTCACTGCTGTGGTAACTTCCAGTGACTATGAGAAAGGCTGTTTTCAAAATTAGAGGCAGTGAAACTGTATAGCTTAGCCCTAAACTTGTGTGCATTACTTCAGATTTTTTTTTGCATTCTCTGTACACTATTTTGATAGTGCTTACAAATGCAATGTCATTACAAAAAGCCACTCCGTAGCAATTGCCAGTGTTTTCCAGGGAGTCCTGGGTTCCATAGAATCAATAAATACATATACAGCATACCCATTGGCATACATACAAAGGGATACATACAAAAGCACATCTAAAATCACAGCATACACATCATATGCGGTAGCCTACATACAAAACCACGCTCACGTTACAGCTATATGTACTGCTCTTTTGAAGGTGGACATGCTAGATAGGTCTCGTGTGGATAAGTCCAGCTTGTTCCAGTACAACGGTCCAAAGACCTGCAGACTGCCTTGAAAGGCCATTTTTTTTTTTGCTAATGGTTGTGCCAGTAGATGCGGGTCCCATTGGTCATAGGCTTTGACTGCTGCTGTGGTGCGCCCCCGGTGTTGGTAAATTGTCAGGATGATGTCCTTGGAGATGAAGTCTCGTCTCCTTCTCAAAARCCATTGGAGCAGAAGCTCAGAGGGGAGGGACATCTGGCTTTTTCATCCAATGGATTTTGGAGGAGACAAGGAGAGAAGAGCATGCAATTGCTCATCTCAAGAGCAGTAKACATGATTTATTAAATGTTTTGAGTTACAGTATTTTCATTTACAGACAGAAAAACACTTATGCCTATTAACCAAATGTAAATATTACATTATAAAATAAATGACTCTTAAGGAAGCCAACAAGTATCTTTATGCAGTTTGAAGATGGCATTGTGATCCATCTTTGCAGAACAAATATAGAAAACAGCAAAAGCTTGATGAAACAGAAATACAAACATCAGAAAATGCWAGTCTGTAAAATGTAAATATTTTCTAAAACATCTTAAGATGCTTAGTCAATGCATCAATATATTCTCTCACTACCCTTATCCACTGGGAAAAACAGGACAGTTACATTTCAATACTGAAATTATTGTATTTTGGAATTAAACATTCAATACTGAAAATAAGTTAATTAATTTCCTGCAGTGAATAAAACTTAAATTACATAAATATGATGGATAAGAGTTCTAAGGCTAAAGTTGTGAGATACATTATGGGATTTGAAAAGTGATTCCATCCTCTCAAACTCAGCTCATGTTCTTTCTAATCATCTCAAGAGCCGCTTCCTTCTCCTTCAAGAGATCTTTCAGTCGTTTGATTCTCTCATGACGCTTGATTTCTTCAGGGTCCATGGGTGCTGTAGAGCAGAGATAACTGGTTGGGATCTCTCCAGCTGTACTACTTCCCTGCTCACTCATAGTTGAAGGACATTGGATCTCCATAGATGCTGGCTCTTTATCTTTCGCTTGAGCCTTTGTGGACTTTCTCCCCTTTTGTTTAGTCGACTCTGCAACTGCACTGGTACGGTTCCCTGAGGACCTGGTGTTTGGTGGTTTAGATGAATCAGGCTCCTCTTGTGAAGTGGATGATGTGCTCATTGCTTTGACTTGTGTTCCAGTCACCTCACATGGACATGCAGTGCATCTTCTCCCCTTTCCCCTTCTTCTTCTTCTAGAGTTTGGCTTTATGTTGCTTGCTGTACCACAGCAGGGCCTAGGAGCGCAATCCATAGCTTCAGTGTTTGTTTGTGGGTGGACAGATGAAACAGGTGAGTTTGAGCTTCGTTTTGAAATATGCACCACATCGAGATCTGGCAGAATTTTGGAAGGGACAACTGTTTCATCTGTAAAATAATTGACAGTCGGTTCCTCATAAACAACTATCTGTTCACCATCAAATAACATGTCCAGCTGAGGAGTTTGACTGGTAAGGGGCTGCAATATCAACTGAGGAGTTTGACTGGTAAGGGGCTGCATGTCCAGCTGAGGAGTTTGACTGGTAAGGGGCTGCATGTCCAGCTGAGGAGTTTGACTGGTAAGGGGCTCTGGGTTTTCTGAACTTTTAAATGCATTTTCAACTTTTTCTATTTTCTGCCTTTTAGCATTTTTTGGGCAACTATCATTGTTCCTTGTGGCAGAGACCTGTGAGAAAACAATGTTTTTAATTTCAGAGTGGAAAATACAGTAATAAACTCAGCAAAAAAAGAAACGCCCTCTCACTGTCAACTACGTTTATTTTCAGCAAACTTAACATGTGTAAATATTTGTATGAACATAACAAGATTCAACAACTGAGACAAACTGAATCAGTTTCACAGACATGTGACTAACAGAAATGGAATAATGTGTCCCTGAACAAAGGGGGGGTCAAAATCAAAAGTAACAGTCAGTATCTGGTTTGGCCACCAGCTGCATTAAGTACTGCAGTGCATCTCCTCCTCATGGACTGCACCAGATTTGCCAGTTCATGCTGTGAGATATTACCCCACTCTTCCACCAAGGCACCTGCAAGTTCCCGGACATTTCTGGGGGGGAATGGCCCTAGCCCCCACCCTCCGATCCAACAGGTCCCAGACATGCTCAATGGGATTGAGATCTGGGCTCTTCGCTGGCCATGGCAGAACACTGACATTCCTGTCTTCCAGGAAATCACACACAGAACAAGCAGTATGGCTGGTGGCATTGTCATTCTGGAGAGTCATGTCAGGATGAGCCTGCAGGAAGGGTACCACATGAGGGAGGAGGATGCCTTCCCTGTAACGCACAGCTTTGAGATTGCCTGCAATGACAACAAGCTCAGTCCGATGATGCTGTAACACACCGCCCCAGACCATGACGGACCCTCCACCTCCAAATCGATCCCGCTCCGAGTACAGGCCTCGGTGTAARGCTCATTCCTTCGACGATAAACGCGAATTTGACCATCACCCCTGGTGAGACAAAACCGCGACTCGTCGGTGAATAGCACTTTTTCAGTCCTGTCTGGTCCAGCGACGGTGGGTTTGTGCCCATAGGCGACGTTGTTGCCGGTGATGTCTGGTGAGGAAACTGCCTTACAACAGGCCTACAAGCCCTCAATCCAGCCTCTCTCAGCCAATTGTGGACAGTCTGAACACTGATGGAGGGATTGTGCATTCCTGGAGTAACTCGGGCAGTTGTTGTTGCCATCCTGTACCTGTCCCGCAGGTGTGATTTTTGGATGTACCGATCCTGTGCAGTGGTCTGTGGTATGCCACTGCGAGAACGATCAGCTGTCCGTCCTGTCTCCCTGTAGCGCTGTCTTAGGCGTCTCACAGTACGGACGTCGCAATTTATTTCCCTGGCCACATCTGCAGTCCTCATGCCTCCTTGCAGCATGCCTAAGGCATGTTCAAGCAGATGAGCAGGGACCCTGGGCATCTGTCTTTGGTGTTTTTCAGCGTCAGTAGGAAGGCCTCTTTAGTGTCATAAGTTTTCATAACTGTGACCTTAATTGCCTACCGTCTGTAAGCTGTTAGTGTCTTAACGACCGTTCCACAGGTGCATGTTCATTAATTGTTTATGGTTCACTGAACAAGCATGGGAAACAGTGTTTAAACCCTTTACAATGAAGATCTGTGAAGTTKTTTGGATTTTTACGAATTATCTTTGAAAGACAAGGGTCCTGAAAAAGGGAAGTTTCTTTTTTGCTGAGTTTAGCATCTTGGAAAATACTGTTCTAATGAATGGTAAAACAATGTGGACTTTGCCAAAGTTGAGTTTGGAGACAATCTAATAGGCAACATCAATATACAGTACAAAATCCATTAGAAAGCTTTAGAAAAGTAGAAAATTATAATTTACCTGTGTTTCATTATGTACCCTCTTTTTCGTCACAAATATTGATCTCTGTAACAATTTGCGAATAGCCTCTATGGTACGTTTGTTTGTGGTCCCAATCTGAGGAAACACCTTAGGGTTAGCCTTGGGCTTAGAATCTATCCTCTTCAAACATATCTGCACATCAGATGTGATCCCAAACATCTGTTTCAGCAGGCGATCACAAGTTCCCAGGGATTCCTGGTCCAACATGGAAGTCTGCTGCTCAGGAATGGGATCTGATGAGCTCTGAAATTTGGGAATGATCAAGATTAAAAGTTTAGAAAAACTTGGCCCTTGAGAGTTTACCTTATTAGCTATCCTACTGATCATGTAGTTATGTGAATAGTGGGTTGTCGTACCTTTTTTTTGTGTGTCTCCATTTCTGTTTGGAGAGCGGTGCATTCAGGAATGTTCTCCATTTCTTGAGTGGAGGCATTGTGCTGACTATTTCCAATGCTTTGGTCAGTGGCATCATTCTGGATGTTCCCCATTTCTTGGGTGGTGGCACCACTCTGAATGTTCTCAATTCTGAGTCCAGTTGCACTGCCATAAAATCCTTCCATGTGCAGTCTTTTCCAATCCTGACCAGTGATGTTTTGCTGACGGGAGTTCAACTCTTGGCCTGTTGCAATACCTTGACAGTCTGCCATGTCGTGGGCAGTACCAACATTCTGACACCTTTCTATTGAAAGGCCAGATACATTGTTCTGACTATCCACTACCTGGCCATTCAAATTATTTTGACTACGTACCATTTCTTGTCCAGCTCCGAAGTCATCCAGCATATGAGACATTTCTCCTTCACCTACTTTAGGCACCGCTTTGGGTGGAAGGTATGAGACAAATATTACATTGGAGTCTTCGTCCTCATCAATTTCAGACTGTCTGAAAAGTTGCCTTGTTACATCTCTTGTTGATATTGCCTGGCATGTGAGGTCATCCTGGGAATCATCGTCACAGAGGTCAATGATTTCATCTGGTATGACAATGTGTTTTGCGTCTGGTCTGGTTTTATTTGACAATTGTGACCCAGATGAGGAGCACAAGGGTAGGGAGGGCGGTAAGCTGATTCTCTGATTGAATCCAACATTTTCCTTTGCCTGCGTAGAGGAGGTACCCATGCTCCTACTGGCCTCCAAGGGTTTTGATGGTCTGTTACAAAGCTCAGGGGTTTTGTTAGCTACAAAATACACCTTCCCATTGTACATCACTAAGGCATTGTCCTTCTCTTGTCCAATTTTTGTCTGACCCTCTTGGGAAGTTGAATAGTTTTTTGCTGTGTGATCACACGTTTTGCTGGCTTTTTCCATCTCTGCCACAGTTTTCAGGATATCTGAGGTCATAGAAGATGAATTCACAGGAACACGGCATGGAGCAGGTAAGCCATCCGCCTCCTCAATCACCCACTTAATAGGAGTGACCAGTCTTTTGCCATCCTTGGCAGTAATAGAACACTGTCTTGAGCCTGTTGAAGAGCATGTAGAAAGTGTTTGGCCAGATGACCTTGGAAGTCGGCTGAGTGAYGGGGCTGATTTCGGAGATGTTGGTACATAATTATGCTTCATGGTTTGGACAGGGGACACATAAAGAACCATTGGTGAATTTGAGGCACAGGTCGTTGATGAAGTAAATATCTGTCTCTTTATGGCTGGGGGGAGTGCGGATGCTGGGAGGGTTTTGACTTGTGCATTAGGTGGAATTTGAAGGTATTGTCCATTTGGAAGCGCTGGGGATTTCACAGTGACTGGCAGCTTTTTCTTATTTATAAGTGTTAGGCCAAATGTGTTCCCACAGGTAAACTCTGGTGATGTCAAGGATCCTGCACTTTGGGCAACTTTTGTTGTTACTATTGGAGTCTGGATGCGCACTGAAGGATATATTCCTGTCAGATTGGCTGGATTTGGAGAGGTACTCGCGTAAAATGGCCTTTTATTCACAAATTGTTCTTTAGCTGTGGGTCCCGAAATAGATATGTTACTCTTCGAAATTGATGGAACATTCGAGGTATAATCTCGTTTAGTTTCAGCAATGTCCTTTATAGTGCCCGTTGGTGATCGAACAAACTGTCCGTTGACTTTTTGAACAGGGATTAGATTCATAACAGTTCTCCCATTGGTTCCCACAGCTGGCATCGCTTGGTAAAAGACACCTGTCCCACTGAAAAGGAAAAATAAAATATATATAAACATTTCACAGCAAGACACCAGGTAATTCAAAACTTTAGACAGTTAAACTCTCGAGAGAAAGAWTTACCAATCTTTCCCTTAAGAAGGTTAGGCCTGTGTTCAATACAATACAGGCCACCTCTTAATTGAGAACAAATCAATGCAGTTAGATTTGGATGTATTCAATACAACAGTCACTCACTCATACACTGACACATCACACCCTTTCCTTGAAAGCCCTACTCCCTACTTTTTCTTTAATAATTCTCTCTTTCTGAGATTGTTTTTGGCATTGTTTTTGTATAGATTTCTGTTTCTTGTGGTTCTTTGATACTATCTAAAATATCTTAGGGGCCTTGGAAAATATTATATAAATCCCATGTATTCTTATTATTAAAGAGCCAAGCCTTATTGTTTTTGTGTGATTCTCCTTGCATCTCAAGCCCAGATTGTCAAAAAAGTTATACAAATGGGCATACAAGTYAAACAGCCAATCCCAGAACTGAACGGCCCACAGGTGGCACTATAAAAGGCACTTAATAACAGGTAGACTCAGTGAAAAGACATTGCCACGAGCAGCACCGCAGATATTGAAACTTCGCTCTCACAGTCACACACAGTATCTGCGCAAGAGGACCAAAACAGCAGAGAAGATGAGCCTCACCCTTCAACACTCTTAGTTGTTGCGGAAATTGACCACCTATGATGTTGATTTTCTGCATCTACGTCATAACGCTGAGTCTACCTTTAAATTCAAACGCTCAGTCCACCACGCCATTTGATGGAGAGCTAAGAAATTTAGTATATGCAATAACGACAGAAATGTTATTGGCACCCTTGATAAAGATTATCAAAAAAGACTGTATAATATAAATAATACAAATACTGAGCTGTATTGTATTCACATTTCATATATATACACACACACACAGTTGAAATCGGAAGTTTACATACACCTTAGCCAAATACATTTCAACTCAGTTTTTCACAATTCCTGACATTTAATCCTAGTACAAATTCCCTGTTAGTTAGGATCACCACTTTATTTTAAGAATGTGAAATGTCAGAATAATAGTAGAGAGAAAGATTTATTTCAAATGTTTCGGGTAGCTTCCCACAATAAGTTGGGTGAATTTTGMCCCATTCCTCCTGACAGAGCTGGTGTAACTGAGTCAGGTTTGTAGGCTTCCTTGCTCACACACGCTTTCTCAGTTCTGCCCACAAATTTTCTATCGGATTTTATTTGATTTATTTTACCTTTATTTAACTAGGCAAGTCAGTTAAGAACAAATTCTTATTTTCAATGACGGCCTAGTGGGTTAACTGCCTGTCTCAGCGAGGGCGAACGACAGACTGTTACCTTGTCAGCTCCGGGATTCGATCTTGCAACCTTTCGGTTACAAGTTACTAGGCTACCTGCCGCCCCTTCCAGAATTGAGGTCAGGGCTTTGTGATGGCCACTCCAATATAGAGGTCGACCGATTTTGATTTTTCAACGCCGATTAACGATTATTGGAGGACCAAAAAAAGCCGATACCGATTACAATCGGACGATTTATATATATATTTATAATAAATATGACAATTACAACAATACTGAATGAACAGAGATCACTTTATTTAACTTAATATAATACATCAAGTTAAATACTCTATTTAGTCTCAAATAACATAATGAAACATTTCAATGTTTTAAATAATCCAAAAACAAAGTGTTGGAGAAGATAAGTAAAAGTGCAGCAGTGTGCCATGGTGAAGAAAGCTACACGTTTTAAGTTCCTAGCTCAAACATTGAGAACATATGAAAGTGGGTGGTCCTTTTAACACGGAGTCTTTCAATATTCCCTAGGTAATAAGTTTGCAGGTTGTAGTTTATATAGGACGTATTTCTCTCTATACAAATATACCATTTATTTCATATACCTTTGACTACTTGGCATGTTTCAATAGGTCTATTAGTATTGCCAGCCTAATTCCGGTGAGTTGAATAGCTCTGAAGTCATTAAACGCATGCGCAATGCTTGAAGAGCATTGCGAAGAGCTGCTAGCAAATGCAGGAAAGTGCTGTTTGAATGAATGCTTACGAGCCTGCTGCTGCCTACCACTGCTCAATCAAATCATAGACTTAATTATAATATAATAACACACAGAAATACGAGCCTTAGGTCATTAATATGGTTAAATCCGGAAACTATCATTTCGAAAACAAAACGTTTATTCTTTCAGTGAAATACGGAACCGTTCCGTATTTTATCTAACGGGTGGCATCCATAAGTCTAAATATTGCTGTTACATTGCACAACCTTCAATGTTATGTCATAATTACGTAAAAGTCTGGCAAATTAGTTCGCAAAGAGCCAGGCGGGCCCAAACTGTTGCATATACCCTGACTCTGTTGCACAGAACGCAAGAGAAGTGACACAATTTCCCTAGTTAACAAGCGCATTCGCAAAAAAAGCACTGTCGTTGCACCAATGTGTACCTAACTATAAACATCAACGCCTTTCTTAAAATCAATACACAAGTACATATTTTTAAACCTGCATATTTAGTTAATATTGCCCACTAACATGAATTTCTTTTAAATCACCCGTTTGGCGAAGTAGGCTGTAATTCAATGATAAATGAACAGGCACCGCATCGATTATATGCAACGTAGGACAAGCTAGATAAACTAGTAATATCATCAACCATGTGTAGTTAACTAGTGATTATGTTAAGATTGATTGTTTTTTATAAGATACGTTTAATGCTAGCTAGAACCTTACCTTGGCTCCTTGCTGCACTCGCATAACAGGTAGCCAGCCTGCCACGCAGTCTCCTCGTGGAGTGCAATGTAATCGGCCAAAATCGGTGTCCAAAAATGCCAATTACCAATTGTTATGAAAACGTGAAAATCGGCCCTAATTAAATCGGCCATTCCGATTAATCGGTCGACCTATACTCCAATAGCTTGATTTTGTTGTCCTTAAGCCATTTTGCCACAACTTTGGAACTATGCTTGCGGTCATTGTCCATTTGGAAGACCCATTTGCGACCAAGCTTTAACTTCCTGACTGAGGTCTTGAGATGTTGCTTCAATATATCCATATAAAACAACCTAAGTGTATGTAATATATATATATATATATATATATACTGCTCAAAAAAATAAAGGGAACACTTAAACAACACAATGTAACTCCAAGTCAATCACACTTCTGTGAAATCAAACTGTTCACTTAGGAAGCAACACTGATTGACAATAAATTTCACATGCTGTTGTGCAAATGGAATAGACAACAGGTGAAAATTATAGGCAATTAGCAATACAAGTGTGCACAGGCCTAGAGTGCGCGTGTTAACTGCCTGTTCAGGGGCATGTAACGACAGACTGTTACCGCACTTGAGTAGTTGAGTTGTCAGCTCGGGGATAACTCGATATCTCTTAGGGGCACTTGGTCACACGTTCGTTAGATCTATAGTCTTACTCACTGCAGGAGTGGATGTCATCATTGCCTAGCGCGGATCCCCCTTTCCCTTTGAATGAGTGTCAGTGAAGTACTGTCTTCGTGAGTGGGCCTACAGGCTCAGGACATCATCAATTCCGGATAGGTTGGGTCCAAAACCCAGATAAATGAGGTATCACAGATCCCCGGAGCTTTGAATTTATTTCAAAGGACCGCCGAGATTGTATGGAGTGATGTAAGAGCTGAAGAGGGACAGAAAAGAGAACATGGACGAGATCACCCACAAGAGGTTAATTGTGTTGGCGGCGAAGTTGGTCCTTCCCCGGGAGATTGTTCAAATCGAGGGACGAAAGTGTATATATTATCACAGTTCTCTATAATCAGATACTCTGTAACAAGACACCGGAGAGAGTTCAAGGGTACTTGATATGAGTGAGGAATACAGAATATACTGAATGAAACGAAGTGAAAGCAGGATTTATTTTAGACTTTAAAATATAATTGATTAGTACATATTTCAATAAAAACCTGAATTTTAGGATCTTCTAAATAAAGATGAGAGGGAACTTGTACTATCCGTGTTCACATATTTATCTTGGCTTTTAAATAATCCCAAAACAAGTTTGGGAAGAAAGTAAAAGTGCATATCAGTGCCCATGTAGAATAGCTACCGAGCAGTAAGTTTCGTGCATTCTAAGACATGTAGAAATATATGAAATTAGACTGGTGGTTCCTTTAACACGAGTCTTGTCTATAGTATTGTTTCCTTCCTAGGTAAATAAAGTTTAGGTTTGTAGTTATATAATAGGGGATATTTAACGAGCGTCACTATGAATGAGGAAATATGCCAGGGTTGTTATTTCATATACCTGATCATAATGAATGTGTCTTATCTTATTTCAGGCTTTACTCTTTAAGTATTGCACAGCCTAATCTCGGGAGTTGGATAGGCTTGAAGTCATAAAACAGCGCAACTGGCTTGAACATTGCGAGCACGAGCCTGCTAGCAAATGCAGGAAAGTGCCTTTTTGAATGAATGCACTTAGGAGCCATTTTCCTGCTGCATACTCCAACTGCTCAATTTCACAATCATTATGCGTACTTATATGTAGTATAATTATATATGTAGAGGTACCCAGAAAGTAAACGAAGCACCATCGTAATAATGGTTCAGGAAGTAATTGCGTAAATCCGCGTGGAGGAGCTATCTAATTCGAGCGATAAACAAAGTGTTTAACGTTTTGGCAATAGTGAATATGGCGGAAATCTCGAATTTTTATGATAATATCTGTTTTTAGGGCGTTAGACGGGTGGTCGAGCCTATGGAGAATGTTCGAGAATTGCTTGAGTTCACAATTTGTCTACAACCTTGCAATATGTTATGCTCGAGTGAATTCTGTAAAAAGTCTGGCAAATTAGTGGCTGTCGTAAAGGAGTGATCTAGGCGTGTGTGTTGTGGGTGGCGTCCATTAGCTGTTTTGGCAGTTATTATGGGCTCCGACTATGTTGCACAGCAAATCTGCAAGAGAAGGTACGTACAATCTTGGTTATCACCCGTGAGTAAGACCAGCAGCAATATACGTCTGATAAAAACAGCACTGTCTTGCACAATGGTGTACCTAAACTATAACTCAGCACGCCTGTTCTTAAAATCAAATACACAAGTACAATATTTGTATATTTTGTTATAAATCCCTGATATGTTAGTTTTAAATGGCCCCACTTGATGGAACATGAATTTCTTTGCTGTTAATATTCACATGGTGCACTGGATCAATTGGTGAACCGTCATTGAGGATCGAAGGAGACCTTCAGATAAATTCAAATTTGATAACAGGAGAACTAATGGCACCATGCATTTTCGATTATCCATGTTCTGACAACAGTATGGACAGCTAGATGACTAGCTATATGGCATCCCGCTATCACCGCCCCGAGCGCCCTGGCTATTGAAGGTTCTTTCATGTATACGTTTGTATGGTCTATTGCGTTTACAATTACGATAATGTTTTTTCATTATATTGAGAACTCTGTTTTATGATGCTAGCTATATACTCTACTGCGGTTTGGCGTGCCATTGGACTTGTCTGCACGCCTCGCGGTAACAGGTAGTCCTCGTTGCCGCCTCGAGGCCGGGGCCGGACGCATGGATCCTTTGTCGGTGCCTCGTGGGGTAGTGCGATGTTGAGTAGTGACACTGTTTTTCAGCCTCTCACAGCCATCGCGTCGTCATTAATTGCCACTCCCTCAATTATCGAGGTTCTGTCTTATGCAAAACGTGAAAATCGGGCATTCTACCATAATTAAATCGGCATTTCCGCATTTATATATCAGGTCGATCCTATATACCAATAGCTGTGATTTTGTTTGTCTCTGTCAGAGACACATGCGCTTCTTTGCCACAACCTGGCCTAACTATGCTTTGCGGTTTTCATTTGAGTTCTCACGTTGGCTTACGTAAAGAATCCCATATTTGCGACCCTTAAGCTACTTAACTTCTGACAGACTGAGGGAGAGTTTGAGAGACCTGTTCCGACCTCTGTGCGTGGGTGTGAGTAGGTCGCTAATATGACTCTGACAATAGCCGATAGAGAGTGGTGCAGACGAGTGTAACATGTATAATGAGGCTATATCTATTATTCCATATAGATCCTAGTTTGAATAACTATAAGGTTATTATTTTGGAACAACTTGTGGGGGCTACAATAGATTGAAAAAAGTAATGAGAGGAACCGACTGTAACACCGAACACAAATGTATACTACCAAGTCAATCAGCAAAGAAGCCCTCTTCCTGTGAAATCAAACTGGTCACCTTTAGGAACGCGCAACACTGATTGACAATAATAATTTGTTCGAGCAGTACTTGTCTTGTGAGAGTTGGTGGAGATAGTTCAACAACGGTTTGGGATAAAATTATAGCAATACTGGCGAGACATTGCCGGTGTGTCCAATAGATGAGTGCGTAGTGAGTTGCCTAGTCAGGTTGGGGCTTGACCACATGACCACTTCGTCAGTATTCCTTCATGCACTACTGTCTATGATTTGTTTTTGGTCAATTTGAAATGCTGTCTGGGTCATATTTTATAGTGAGTACTACCAGTTTGTGGGTTCATCTTTATGTACGAGTGAAGACGGAGTTCATAACAACCGTCAGTTGTCAGCGTATCATAGTGTATAGATGGTCTCTAGAGTTCTTGAGATGCTATGGCTGTCTGTAATCCAGGATTAGTGTACACATCAATCGCAGAAGCTGTGGCAAAGAAGTGTTTTGCTGTGTATTTGTGCTAGCTAGTTATAGGTTGTACCAGAGCCATTGGAGGGCGCTATCGGATATAGGCGTGTGGATAGGTGACATTAGTGTTGACTGGGTAGTTAGTATTTATTGTTCCAAATTTGATCTTCAGGTTTAGGGTTGCGACTAAGTTTAAGAGAAACGATTGTGAGGATGGCCGTTTTATGTGTGTAGGGGGCAACACAAACCATAGACAGCAGCAGTACTACGCTTATCCTATCTTTTCAGTTCTGTCGGTCCCGCGGTAGTCGCTGGGTTGCTTTCGTTTTCGGGCTCTCATTTGTGCACAGGAGGAATCTAGGAAGTAGCATCGGAGGCCACAGAGCCCCTGCAAAACTGAAACCCTCGCGGGTCCGATGACGTTAGTGCGCGACACATGCATGCATGGGTAGGTGTTCGAGTCCTACAAATCGAGATCAGTTAAATCATGAACTTCAAGATATGGGGGTTATGAGTGCCCCGAAGTACGTCCACATAGGTGTCGGAGGTTCTTGCTTACGTACTATATGCTGCTCAAACACCGTTTGCAAGTGAGACGTGTTTGCGAGTTGAGTGAGGGCCTCGAAGTATAACGAGCGTCAGGATTTCTGGCTATTAGAGGTGGTGTGTTGGCTTAGCATCTTGTTATTCTTGCATTTGCTCTTGATATTATTTATATTTCTGTTTATGCTCTTTTCTTATGTATTTCTGAATATTGTCTCTTATGCGTTCTATCACGTAGCTATTCTTCCATCGTTAGATACATGATCTTGGTAAGACTTATGCCCCCTGCCTTGGTTGCTAAATACGTTTACTAGATATATTCCTGCTAAAACATCCTACTTTTTTATTCACGACATGATCTCAAGGTTTGGCCGTGGTTTCAGTCATGGTGTGGGGTGCATTTCTTTGGGGGGCCGCACAGCCCTCCATGTGTTCGCCAGAAGGTAGCCGACTGCCATTAGGTACCTAGATGAGATCCTCAGCCCCTTGTGAAACCATATGCTGGTGCGGTTGGCCCTGGGTTCCTCCTAATGCAAGACAATGCAAGACCTCATGTGGCTGGAGGTGTCAGCAGTTTCCTTGCAAGAGGAAGGCATTGATGCTATGGACTGCCCGCCCGTTCCCACAGACTGAATCCAATTGAGGCACATCTGGGACATCATGTCTGCTCCAGCCCACACGCCACGTTGCACCACAGACGTCCAGGTTGGGCGGATGCTTTAGTCCAGGTCTGGGAGGAGATCCCTCAGGAGACCATCCCGCCACCATCATCAGGAGCATGCCCAGGAGCGTTGTTAGGGAGGTCAATAACGGGCACGTGGAGGCCACACACACTACTGAGACCTCATTTTGACTTGTTTTAAGGACATTACATCAAAGTTGGATCAGCCTGTAGTGTGGTTTTCCACTTTAAATTTGGAGTGTGACTCCAAATCCAGACCTCCATGGGTGATAAATTTGATTATCCATTGATAATTTTTGTGTGATTTTGTTGTCAGCACATTCACTATGTAAAGAAAAAAGTATTTAATAAGAATATTTCATTCATTCAGATCTAGGATGTGTTATTTTAGTGTTCCCTTTATTTTTTGAGGCAGTGTATGAGTTGAAGTCGAGGTTTACATACACTTAGGTTGGAGTCATTAAACTCGTTTTTCGACCACTCCCACAATTTTTGTTAAAACTTCTGTAT
>NC_036857.1:31592800-31599071 GCF_002910315.2 Salvelinus sp. IW2-2015
GAACCCACCCCCAATAAAGGAGTGGTTCTGCAGTGGTGACCACAGACCATCCTCCAGTTCCTATGCTTCCTGGCTGATTGTTTGGTCAATTTTGAATGTGCGCTGCTTTCACTCTAGTGGTAGCATGAGGACGGAGTCTACAACCCACACAAGTGGCTCAGGTAGTGCAGCTCATCCAGGATGGCACATCAATGCGAGCTGTGGCAAGCAAAAGGTTTGCTGTGTCTGTCAGCGTAGTGTCCAGAGCATGGAGGCGCTACCAGAGAGCAGGCCAGTACATCAGGAGACGTGGAGGAGGCCGAGTAGAGGCAACAACCCAGCAGCAGGACCCTAACCTCCGCCTTTGTGCAAGGAGGATCAGAGAGCACAGCCAGAACCCTGCAAAATGACCTCCAGCAGGCCACAAATGTGCATTGTGTCCGCTCAAACGGTCAGAAACAACTCCATGAGGGTGGTAGGAGGGCCCGACGTCCACAGGTGGGGTTGTTTGCTTACAGCCCCAACACCGTGCAGGACGTTTGCATTTTGCCAGAGAACACCAAGATGGCAAATTCGGCCACTGGCGCCCTGTGCTCTTCACAGATGAAAGCAGTTCACACTGAGCACGTGACAGAGTCTGGAGACGCCGTGGAGAACGTTCTGCTGCCTACAACATCCTCCAGCATGACCGGTTTTGGAGGCGGTTTCAGTCATGGTGTGGTGTGCATTTCTTCTGGGGGCCGCACAGCCCTCCATGTGCTCGCCAGAGGTAGCCTGACTGCCATTAGGTACCTAGATGAGATCCTCAGACCCCTTGTGAAACCATTATGCTGGTGCGGTTGGCCCTGGTTCCTCCTAATGCAAGACAATGCTAGACCTCATGTGGCTGGAGTGTGTCAGCATTTCCTGCAAGAGGAAGGCATTGATGCTATGGACTGCCCGCCCGCTTCCCCAGACTGAATCCAATTGAGCGCACATCTGGACATCATGTCCGCTCCATCCACCCACGCCACGTTGCACCACAGACTGTCCAGGAGTTGGCGGATGCTTTAGTCCAGTCTGGGAGGAGATCCCTCAGGAGACCATCCGCCATCCTATCAGGAGCATGCCCAGGCGTTGTAGGGAGTCTCAACGGGCACGTGGAGGCCACAACACTACTGAGCCTCATTTTACTTGTTTTAAGACATTACATCAAAGTTGGATCAGCCTGTAGTGTGGTTTTCCACTTTTAATTTTGAGTGTGACTCCAAATCCAGACCTCCATGGGTTGATAAATTTGAATTCCATTGATAATTTTTTGTGATTGTTGTCAGCACATTCAACTATGTAAAGAAAAAAGTATTTAATAAGAATATTTCATTCATTCAGATCTAGGATGTGTTATTTTAGTGTTCCCTTTATTTTTTGAGCAGTGTATGAGTTGAAGTCGGAGGTTTACATACACTTAGGTTGGAGTCATTAAACTCGTTTTTCGACCACTCCACAAATTTCTTGTTAAAACCTCTTATGGCTAGGGGCAGTAATCGGAAGTTTGGATGAATGACGTGCCCAAAGTAAACTGCATGTACTCAGGCCCTGAAGCTAGGACATGCATATAATTGGTAGGATTTTTCTATCCACTCTAAAGTTTCCAAAACTGTTAAAATAATGTCTGTGAGTATAACAAACTGATATAGCAGGCGAAACCCGAGGAGAATCCATACGGATTGTTTTGGGGGGAGGGGTGACACCACTTTATTTAAAATGCCTGTCTATGGGAATATCAAAGAATACCTCCCAGATTGACGTTCCTAGGGCTTCCAGCAGATGTCAACAGTCTTAGAAAGAGTTTCAGGCTTGTTTTTTTGAAAAATGAGCTAGAATTCGTAGTTTTTCTAGTGGCATCCCATTTTGGCTGTAGTATTGTGCGCGTGTCGGTGAGGGTGAGCACTTCGTTATTTATCTCCGGTAATGAACATACTATTCTGTTTAATTGATATATTACATATTAGGGTACCTGAGGACTGATTAGAAACGTTGTTTGACTTGTTTAGCCTAAGTTTATTGGTAACTTTTGGATTCATTTGTATGCAATTGAACGTGGGAAACCGGTGGATTACTGAGTCAAGTGCGCCAACTAAACTGACTTTTTTGGGATATAAAAGAAGGACTTTATCGAAAAAAGGCATTTTGTTATGTATAGATGGGACCCTTGTGATGGCAAACAGAGGAAAATCTTCAAAGGTAAGTGATTTATTTTATCGCTATTTCTGACTTTGTGATGCCTCTGCTTGTTTGGAAAATTTTTGTAATGCTTTTGACGCGGCGCGATTGTCCTCAGAATAATCGCATGTAAAAGCCTTTTTTGACATCTGAACAAGCGCTGATTAACAAGAAGTTAAGCTTTTAAACGATGTAAGACATTCTTTATGAATGTTTAATATTTTGAATTTCGCGTTCTGCAATTTCACAGGATTTTGGCCAAAGAAGCCCAAAGAGTTAACAAACCAAAATTTTGGGCTAGGGGGCAGTAATCGGAAGTTTGGATGAATGACGTGCCCAAAGTAAACTGCATGTTACTCAGGCCCTGAAGCTAGGACATGCATATAATTGGTAGGATTTTTCTATCCACTCTAAAYTTTCCAAAACTGTTAAAATAATGTCTGTGAGTATAACAGAACTGATATAGCAGGCGAAAACCCGAGGAGAATCCATACGGATTTTTTTTGGGGGGGGAGGGGTGACACCATTTAAAATGCCTGTCTATGGGAATATCAAAGGAATACCTCCCAGATTGCAGTTCCTAGGGCTTCCYGCAGATGTCAACAGTCTTTAGAAAGAGTTTCAGGCTTGTTTTTTGAAAAATGAGCTAGAATTCGTKGTTTTTCTAGTTGGCTCCCATTTTGGCTGTAGTATTGTGGCGCGTGTCGGTGAGGGTGAGCACTTCGTTATTTATCTCCGGTAATGAACATACTATTCTGTCTTAAATTGTATATTTACATATTAGGGTACCTGAGGACTGATTAGAAACGTTGTTTGACTTGTTTAGCCTAAGTTTATTGGTAACTTTTGGGATTCATTTGTATGCAATTTGAACGTGGGAAACCGGTGGATTACTGAGTCAAGTGCGCCAACTAAACTGACTTTTTTGGGATATAAAGAAGGACTTTATCGAACAAAAGGACCATTTGTTATGTAGATGGGACCCTTGTGATTGCAAACAGAGGAAAATCTTCAAAGGTAAGTGATTTATTTTATCGCTATTTCTGACTTTTGTGATGCCTCTGCTTGTTTGGAAAATGTTTGTAATGCTTTTGTACGCGGGGCGATGTCCTCAGATAATRGCATGTAAAGCCTTTTTGACATCTGACAAAGCGGCTGGATTAACAAGAAGTTAAGCTTTTAAACGATGTAAGACATTTTTATGAATGTTTAATATTTTGAATTTCGCGTTCTGCAATTTCACAGGATTTTGGCCAAAGAGAGCCCAAAGAGGTTTTAACAAACAATCATTTTGGCCAGTCGGTTAGGACATCTACTTTGTGSATGACACAGTCATTTTTCCAACAATTGTTCACAGACATTATTTCACTTATCACAATATCACAATTCTAGTGGGTCAGAAGTTTACATACACTAAGTTTAAACAGCTTGGAAAATTCCAGAAAATGCCACCATGGCTTTAGAAGCTTCTGATAGGCTAATTMACATAATTTGAGTCAATTGGAGGTGTACCTGTGGATGTATTTCAAGGCCTACTTTCAAACTCAGTGCCTCTTTGCTTGACATCATGGGAAAATCAGCCAAGAAAAAAATTGTAGACCTTAACAAGTCTGGTTCATCCTTGGGAGCAATTTCCAAACGCCTGAAGGTACCACGCACAAAGTCCAGTCTGTAACATACCAATAGTACACAAGTATAAACACCAGGGACCACGCAGCTGTCATACCGCTCAGGAAGGAGACGTGCGAAAAGTGCAAATCAATCCCAGAACAGCCAAAAGACCTGGTGAAGATGCTGGTACAAAAGTATCTATATCCACAGTAAAACAAGCCCTATAATCGACATAACCTGAAAGGCTCTCAGCTAGGAGAAGCCACTGCTCCAAAACCGCCATAAAAAAGCCAGACTACGGTTTGCAACTGCACATGGGGACAAAGAGAGTACTTTTTGGAGAATGTCCTCTGGTCTGATGAAACAATAATATAACTGTTTGGCCATAATGACATCGTTGTGTTTAGAGGAAAAAAGGGGAGGCTTGCAACCCGAAAACACCATCCCAACCGTGAAATCCAGGTTGTTCTTCAAATCAGTTTTGGAATACACAGTCGAAACAGCAAGTTATCAAATCGGATGTGTGGTTTTTAGACAGCAGTCATTTGCTGACATGGCTACGCAAATTGACATAGTAACAACGGGTTTGCTTTGAGCCTTGATATTTAACAGAATGTGCAACCTCATCTCCCCCTCTTTAACGCAATTGATTTCAACGTGATATATCGATATGAGTTGACTAATAAGTGTTGCATTTCTCATTGTTTTGGCGACCCTCAAATCAAAATGCATCACTTTTGCAGGTTGTTCTCTAACCAGTGATGTAAAGAATCTCCAGTTTCCAAGTGTAAAAAAACGTGTTAGTTTCAACAGTGCATGCAACCTGATTTCCCCCTAATTCATAGTGATTTAATACCACCCTGTAAAAACATGGTTTTGGTGCGCGTGCCATTTACAACGCATTCGGAAATATTCAGACCCCTCGACTTTTTCCACATTTTCCACATCAATCTACACACAATACCCATAATGACAAAGCAAAACGTTTTTTTTTTTTTAAATGCACAATTATAAAAAATAAAACATTGAAATATCACATTTAGATAAGTATTCAGACCCTTTACTCATTACATTGTTGAAGAACCTTTGGCAGCGATTACAGCCTTGAGTCTTCTTGGTAAGCTAGGCAACACTGTATTGGGGGTATTTCTCCCATCCTCTGCAGATCCTCTCAAGCTCTGTCAGGTTGGATGGGGAGCGTCGCTGCACAGGTATTTTCAGGTCTCTCCAGAGATGTTTGATCAAGTTCAAGTCTGGCCTTAGGCTGGGCGACTCAAGGACATTGAGACTTGTCCCGAAGCCACACTGCGTTGTCTTGGCTATGTGCCTTAGGGTCGTGTCCCGTTGGAAGGTGAACCTTCGCCCCAGTCTGAGGTCCTGAGCAGGTTTTAGTCAAGGATTCTCTGTACTTCGCTCGGTCCATCTTTCCCTCGATCCTAGTCCTTGCCACTGAAAATCATCCCCACAGCATGAGTCTGCCACCACCATGCTTCACTGTAGGATGGTGTCAGGTTTCCTCCAGATGTGACGCTGGCATTCAGGCCAAATAGTTCATCTTTGGTTTCATCAGACCAGAGAATCTTGTTTATCATGGTCTGAGAGTCTTTAGGTGCCTTTTGGCAAACTCCAAGCAGGCTGCCATGTGCCTTTTACTGAGGAGCGGCTTCCGCTCAATCTTGAGTCTCATAGGGTCTGACTACTTATCTAAATAAGTAGTTTTTATTTTTTAATAAATTAGCAAACATTTAGAAAAAACGTTTTCGCTTGTCATTATGGGCTATTATGTGTGATTGATGGGCCATTATTTATCCATTTTAGAATAATGCTGTAATGTGGGCACCATTGAGAGCATCCTGTCGGGTTGTAACACCGCCTGGTACGGCAACTGCACTCGAAAGGGTGATGCGGTCAGCCCAAAGCATCACCGGGAGCACACTGCCTGCCCTTCAGGACATCTGTTCACCACACTGTCATCCAGAAGGCGAGGTCAGTACAGGTGCATCACAGCTGGGACCAGAGACTGAAAAACAGCTTCTATGTCAAGGCCATTAAACTGTTAAATAGCCATCACTAGCTGGACTCCACCCAGTACCCTGCCCTGAACTTAGTCACTGTCACTAGCCGGCTACCACCGGTTATTCATCTCTGCACCTTAGAGGCTGCTGCCCTATGTACAATAGACATCAAAAATAAAATGTTATTGGTCACATACACATGTTTAGCAGATGTTATTGCAGGTGTAGAGAAATGCTTGTGGACATGGAACACTGGCCACTTTATTAATGTTAACATACTGCTTTACCCATTTCATATGTACACTGTAACTCTAGTCCATTCAACTATTGCTGTACATATAGGTTGGGTTGCACCAACATGGATTAATCTTGTTGCACCAAATTTTATACCTAGTTTTACATTAATTGGGGGGGCAGGTGGTTGGCCAGTAACCGAAAGGTTTCTGGCTCGAATCCCTGAGCTG
>NC_036857.1:31603970-31616391 GCF_002910315.2 Salvelinus sp. IW2-2015
TAAGCAGATGTTATTGCAGGTGTAGAGAAATGCTTGGTGACATGGAACACTGGCCACTTTATTAATGTTAACATACTGCTTTACCCATTTCATATGTACACTGTAACTCTAGTCCATTCAACTATTGCTGTACATATAGGTTGGGTTGCACCAACATGGATATCTTGTTGCACAAATTTTAAACCTAGTTTTACATTAATTGGGGCGGCAGGTTGGTTGGCCAGTAACCGAAAGGTTTCTGGCTCGGAATCCCTGAGCTGACAAGGTAAAAAATCTATCGTTCTGCCCCTGAACAAGGCAATTAAACCACTGTTCCCCGGTAGGCCGTCATTGTAAAATAAGAATTTGTTCTTAACTGACTTGCCTAGTTATAATTTAGTTAAATAATTGTTACATTTAAAAATGAATCCTAGTTAAATTAAATCATTCCTCTAATCTAAGTTTAGTTTTCACTTTAAACCTTGATTAATTTTAAGCCTTTTGCTGAATGAATTTAAAATATATATATGAACTTGAGGTGGTTTAACTGGTAAACCAAAACAAATTCCTCAGAGAATATTTAGAGACAGGTTGAATCTTGTTGAGTTTTTGCCGCCCCGCGTTCCACTAGCAAAACATAGGCTTGGGGGACGACACCATGCCTGTTAGTTAGCTAGCCGGAGAAAACCGTACCTGAGAGGCGGGGGCGAAGGACACGGTCTACCGGTGGCTACGTCCAAAGGATCCCGGATAGCAATGATCATTTGAATAGATTTGGCTTTTTCCTTACCTTCCAGTTTAATCCTTTCTTCAATTCAATRGATGTCACCTATTCCAAAAGTTTAAGACKCCAGCCRTCATTCCAACTAACATGTTTTTTGATACAGAGATTATCAGATTTTCTTCGTTTAATCTTACCTGAGACACGCGCCTTGAGATGCCATTGTTTTACCTTGACTACTGTATGACACGATATTCAAGTTACTCATCGTTATCCAATGAGTTAGCTTGCCTATCAGTTTGAAGCGCCGAAAGGCAGCGGGKACCCCTTAACAATTTATATAAAGCATATTCATGGCTAACCGAAATTACTGGCAACGTCGTAGGCTAGCTAGCTAATGTCTGTTGGTAACGTCGTTTGATGACAGCTGCGCCATCGAAAGTCAGCTAGCCTAGAGGCATCGTGCTGCTCAGAGTAACGTTAGRTACGTTGCTTTGGCCCTGTATGACTGTCTAATAAACTGGTCAACTAACTCACCTAATTTATATTACATCACTGGTAGGCACTACTTTCTACTGGAAAATAGTTTAACTTTCCAAAACTCTCTGTTAGCTATCGTAAAACTATTTCCGTTGATTTCCTTTTTTGTTGCGTTACACTTCCGCGAAACGTTACCATGGTGCACGTTCAAGAATTTGAATAATTCAAGTTTGTCAATGGCTTCAGAATTCCGCTCAAAACTGTGCGCAAGGCTCATTGAGACCCGTATCTGTTTCAAACGGTATTAATCAAGGTTTCAGTCTATTTCTCTCATCTCCTTCCAACGCAGAGAGCGAACAGAATAGATCAAAACATTAACAGCATAAAAAAAACATTGACGATCTTGAATGCTCCCCACTTGAGACGGCTACAAAAAGAAAGCATAACTTCCGGGGACAATATACAATTTCCGGTGGGATTTGGAGACCTCGGTTTTGTCTAGAAGGGATACAGCTTTTGTCCAAATTGACTTTTCGTAGCAGGTTTATGAGAATTTACAGCAGTTTAGGAGAACTAGTTTAGGAAAAGGGTTAGGGTTAAGTAAAATCTAAAATAATGCTTATGTTATTTGTAGTTAGATGTGCTTGCTGAAGGCAAAGCACAACTCTAGATTTCTTACATACTCATATTATTAGCATTATTTGATTTCTCCCTCCCACTCTAGAGCTTAAACGTTCAGGTTATCCTAACTTCAAATTCTTTAAAATCTTTATCAACTATAACTATGTGAATTATGTGAACTTTTCTAGTATTATTTGACTTCTTCCTTCCGCTCAAGAGCTTAAACGATTTAAGCTATTATCAAGAAAGCAACCTCCAAATGGGCAAACTGATCCAACTATAAGTAAACAGTAGTTGGTATTCAAAATTGCCTGTTCTTTGGCCAATGCTACAAGACCAACTTTAAAACGTTCAGGCTATCCTAACTTCAAATTCCTTAAWACTTTTATAAACTATAAACAATGTTAATTAGCATAACCCTTCATGGATTCAATGCCAAACATATGAACACAGTGGTAGACATTTTAAATGCTACTGTTCTTTAACCATTTCAACCAACAACAAAAAACTAACATTAACATTTTCAAAACATTATAAATGATAACTATTTAAATTGGCATAAATTAGCATATAATACCCACCAACAATAATTGTAAATCTTGAACTGTTCAAGCTAGACACCAAACCAACTTTCACATGATCAGGCTATCCTATTGATCAACTCAATCAATCAACCATCCAATCTTTTCATCTACCTACCGTTTCAATTCWAACCAGTTACGATTACTACTGCAGTCACAACCACTACTAGAACTTATTTCAAAACTATAAATACTTTAAAAAATCTAGCAAACACATTTTCTTTAGGGAAGGTACTTTTCTGGTTATTTCAGTTATATAATTGTTCTCCCTCTTTAGAAGCTTGCAGGGCAGGGTTTTCACAAAAACATCTGTAGAGTCCAAACGGTTTAGCAATTGTGTTGTCCGTTTTGAAAAACTATGAAATAACAGATACGGAATCATGTAGTTACCAAAAAAAGTGTTAAACAAATCCAAATATATTTTTGATTTTAGATTCTTCAAAGGGTGGCTACTTTGAAGAATCTCAAATATAAAATATATTTTGATTTGTTTAACACTTTTTTTGGTAACTACATGATTCCGTATCTGTTATTTCATAGTTTTGATGTCTTCACTATTATTCTACAATGTAGAAAATAGTAAAAAAATAAAGAAAACCCCTTGAATGAAAAGGTTGGTCCAAAATTTTTGTCCAAACTTTTAACTGCTACTGTATATAGTACCAGTCAAAAGTTTGGACAAACCAACTCATTCAAGGGTTTTTCATTGTTTTTACTATTTTCTACATTGCGATACGCCATCCCATCTGGTTTGTGCTTACTGGGACAATCATTTGTTTTTCAACAGGACAATGACCCAACACACCTCCAGGCTGTGTAAGGGCTATTTGAGCAAGAAGGAAAGTGGAGTGCTGCATCAGATGACCTGGCCACCACAATCACCCGACCTTAACCGAAATGAGATGGCTTGGGATGAGTTGGAGTGCAGAGTGAAGGAAAAGCAGCCAACAAGTGCTCAGCATATGTGGGAACTCCTTCAAGACTGTTAGAAAAGCATTCCAGGTGAAGCTGGTTGAGAGAATGRCAAGAGTGTGCAAAGCTGTCAAAGGTAAAGGGTGGCTACTTTGAAGAATCTCAAATATATTTTGATTTGTTTAACACTTTTTGGGTTACTACTTGATTCCATATCTGTTATTTCATAGATTTGATGTCTTCACTATTATTCTACAATGTAGAAAATATTAAAAATAAAGAAAAACCATTGAATGAGTAGGTTGGTCCAAACTTTTGACTGGCACTGTTATGTACAGTTGAAGTCTGAAGTTTACATACACTTAGGTTGGAGTCATTAAAACTCGTTTTTTCAACCACACCACACATTTCTTGTTAACAAACTATAGTTTTGGCAAGTCGGTTACGACATCTACTTTGTGCATGACACAAGTAATTTTTCCAACAATTGTTTACAGACAGATTATTTCACTTATAATTCACTGTATCACAATTCCAGTGGGTCAGAAGTTTACATACACTAAGATGACTGTGCCTTTAAACAGCTTGGAAGCTTTAGAAGCTTCTGATAGGCTAATTGACATAATTTGAGTCAATTGAAGGTGTACCTGTGGATGTATTTCAAGGCCTACCTTCAAACTCAGTGCCTCTTTGCTTGACATCATGGGAAAATCAAAAGAAATCAGCCAAGACCTAAAAAAAAATGTGTAGACCACAAGTCTGGTTCATCCTTGGGAGATATTTCCAATCGCCTGAAGATACCACGTTCATCTGTACAAACAATAGTATGCAAGTATAAACACCATTSGACCACSCAGCCGTCATACCACTCAGGAAGGAGACGCGTTCTGACTCCTAGAGATGAACYTACTTTGGTGRGAAAAGTGCAAATCAATCCCAGAACAACAGCAAATGACCTTGTGAAGATGCTGGAGGAAACAGGTACAACAGTATCTATATCCACAGTAAAATGAGTCCTATATCGACATAACCTGAAAGGCCGCTCAGCAAGAAGAAGCCACTGCTCCAAAACCGCCATAAAAAAGCCAGACTACGGTTTGCAACTACACATGGGGACAAAGATAGATCTTTTTTGGAGAATGTCCTCTGGTCTGATGAAACAATAGAACTGTTTGGCCATAATGACCATTGTTATGTTTGGTGGAAAAAGGGTGAGGCTTGCAAGCCAAAGAACACCATCCCAACCATGAAGCACGGGGGTGGCAGCATCATGTTGTGGGGGTGCTTTGCTGCAGGAGGGACTGGTGCACTTCACAAAAATAGATGACATCACGAAGCAGGAAAATTATGTGGATAGATTGAAGCAACATCAAGACATCCGTCAGGAAGTTAAAGCTTGGTCGCAATTGGGTCTTCCAAATGGACAATGACCCCAACCATACTTCCAAAGTTGTGGCAATATGGCTTAGGACAACAAAGTCAAGGTATTAGAGTGGCCATCACAAAGCCCTGACCGCAATCCTATATAAAACTTGTGGGCAGAACCTAAAGTGTGTGCTAGCAAGGAGGCCAACAAACCTGACTCTGTTACACCAGCTCCGTCATGAGAAATGGGACAAAATTCACCCAACTTATTTGTGGGAACTTGTGGAAGGCTACCCGAAACATTTGACCCGTTAAACAATTAAAAGGCAATGCTACCAAATACTAATTGAGTGTATGTAAAACTTCTGACCCACTGGGATGTGATGAAAGAAATAAAATGCTGAAAATAAATCACTATTATTCTGACATTTCACATTCTTAAAATAAAGTGGTGATCCTAACTGACCTTAGACAGGGAAATTTACTAGGATTAAATGTTCAGGAATTGTGAAACTGAGTTTAAATTTATTTGGCTAAGGTGTATGGTAAACTTCCGACTTCAACTGTATGTATTTATGTATCTATGTATAAACTCAGCAAAAAAAAAGGTCTCTCACTGTCAATTGCATTTAATTTTCAGCAAACTTAACATATGTAAATATTTGTATGAACATAAGATTTAACAAATGAGACAAACTGAACAAGTTCCACAAGACATGTGACTAACAGAAATGGAATGTGTCCCTGAACAAGGGGGGGGACCCTCCACCTCCAAAGTCGATCCCGCTCCAGAGTACAGGCCTCGGTGTAACGCTCATTCCTTCGACGATAAACGCTAATCCTACCATCACCCCTGGTGAGACAAAACCGCAACTCTTCAGTGAAGAGCACTTTTTTCCAGTCCCGTCTGGTCCAGCGARGGTGGGTTTGTGCTCATAGGCGACGTTGTTGCCGGCGATGTCTGGTGAGGACTTGCCTTACAACAGGCCTACAAGCCCTCAATCCAGCCTCTCTCAGCCTATTGCAGACAGTCTGAGCACTGATGGAGGTATTGTGCATTCCTGGAATAACTCGGCAGTTATTGTTGCCATCTTGTACCTGTCCCGCAGGTGTGATGCTTGGATGTACCGATCCTGTGCAGGTGTTGTTACACGTGGTCTGCCACTGCGAAGACGATCAGCTGTCTGTCCTGTAGCGCTGTCTTTGGCGTTTCACAGTACGGACATTGTAATTTATTGCCCTGGCCACATCTGCAGTCCTCATACTGCCTTGCAGCATGCCTAAGGCACGTTTACGCAGATGAGCAGGGACCCTGGGCATCTTTCTTTTGGTGTTTTTCCAGAGTCAGTAGGAAGGCCTCTAGTGTCCTAAGTTTTCATTACTGTGACCTTKATTGCCTACCGTCTGTACGCTGTTAGTTTCCTAACGACCGTTCCACAGGTGCATGTTCATTAATTGTTTATGGTTCATTGAACAAGCATGGGAAACAGTGTMTAAYCCCTTTARAATGAAGATCTGTGAAGTTTTGGATTTTTACAAATTATCTTTGAAAGACAGGGTCCTGAAAAAGGGATGTTTCTTTTTTTGCTGYGTTTATATTTTAAAACATTAATCATTACAGTATAAACCTGGTATTTACTTGAAATGAGCCGCAATGTTTTTGCCTTGTGTCCCAGTCTGTTTTACTTCGTCCATTGTTGTTATGAAAATACAAGTATCACAGATAGAAAGGACATAACACAGAATGTAATTGTATTATTCAATGACTGTCATAGAACGTTTGGCTGCATGTAGGTTAATTTAATCATTGACCAGACATGAGTTACTGTAAATGGTTATTTCCTTATAACTATACAGCTGCTAGACTTTAAAAAAAGCACTACAAATTATGAAATTAACATCCCAGTAAATGAAAAATTAGAAAGAAAATCATAATATAACTACAGTATACAATTTTAAAATATGCATTAGGTTATGGATCAATAAAGCGCAATTTACATGTGATACATTTATCATAGAACAGCAACAACAAGTTATCTTGGGTCTAAAAGGGTCATGGGGCATTTTTGTGGTGCTGCTTGCTGCGCTCAAAGTTCAAATGATTTTAAGTTTCAAACACTACTTCAAATTAAGCAAGAGCCTTGTTGCCATTATGTGAAATGAGTCTAAGCTTCTCTTGGTGAGGGATGCAGAGCTGCACACCGGAACATGACCTCCTGACAATAATGTTATAGATGGTGATGTTCTGTCTTTCRGGCTTGCAGGCTTTGACACTCAATAACTTGTTGCAATATTCTCTATGGTAAATAACAAAGTGATTTTGGGTCACCTTACGTGATAACAATATTTCCCTTATTTACCTATGATTTCATGAATTTATTAAGTTGTGTTTCATATTTCAAGATGCCACACATATGGGCTTACAACACACAGTTAACACAACAAACAGTTGAGCTGATGTAATGTAATCATCTTAGTACAAAACTTTGCAGTGTGTGTCCCCTATTTGTATATCCATTTTCTTCCCCTTCACTGTTACTAATAAAATGTAAGCCATCTTCACTTTAAGAACATATGCAGTAATCTGCAATTTTGCTTTCAAAACTGTCTCCAGAATCTCAGGAAATTGACACCATTGTCCAATATAGACCTACACTGTGTACAAAACATTTCCAAGAGACTGACCAGGTGAACTCTATGCTTCCTTTTTGATGGCACTTGCTAAATCCACTTCAAATCAGTGTAGATGAAGGGGAGGAGACAGGTTAAAGAAGGATGTTTAAGCATTGAAACAATTGATACAAGGATTGTGTATGTGTGCTAATCAAAGTGTGAGTGTCTTTGAACGGGATATTGTTTGTGTCAAGAACTTTAAAGCTGCTGGGTTTTTCACACTCAACAGTTTCCCGTGTGTGTCAAGAATGGTCCACCACCCAAAGGACATCCAGCCAACATGACAATTGTGGGACGCATTGGAGTCAATATTGGCCAGCATCCCTGTYGAACGCTTTCGACACCTTGTTGAGTCCATGCCCTGACGAATTGAGGCTGTTCTGAGGGCAAAAGGGGGAAATGCAACTCAATATTAGGAAGGTGTTCTTAATGTTTTGCATACTCAGTGTAAATAATGATTAMAAAATGACATTGTCCAGGTCATGCTAGTTGGTGACCTCAGGATTCTTGTTTGTTCAGTATAGAGTCCAGGATTTTCTCGCACATATAAAGGCACCGAGGCACGTGGAAGAAACCTGAAATAAAACGAAAGGCAGATTAATAGTCAGTGTAATCAGAKGTACACAAGGTCAAAACATTTGATCTGATTCATTTATTTTGGGCAAAGAAACCAGTCTGATGAAGGTCCACCATGACCGAAACGTCTGTTTTTAATTAATTCATAATAAAATAGAAGAGTGTTGCGCCTCCACCACTTTTTGGTTGGGGGAAAGGAAGCCTTGCATTCACTTTAATCAAATACAACCACATTGTATTTACTATATCCACTAGAGTGGGTGATATGGACATATAGAAACAAGGGCAAAACATCAAATAGTACAGATTGAGCATATATCAAACCAATGTATACATCACTGTATTGCCTCAAACAACAGGAGGTACAATTATTTGTGCCCGTCATGGTTTCTGACTAACCCCTTCTCTGGCCTGTTAACATTCTCACCTTTGAAAGGCCCTCCTTTAAAATCCAGTGCCACTTTCCCTTGCTGGGTCAAATATCCAAACCACTCGCCATTCTCCGCATCAGAAAACTGCATAAACAGGCAGACAAACAGCACACCATATTGAAAAAGGTTAGCTCCTCAAAGCAGTTTAGCTTAATTTTAGCTGCAATATCTAATATTTGTGTTATTTATTCTCTACYTATAAAATGACACCCATTTCCATGTATTGTCTATTTCTAGCAGAACGATAGCAAATTAAAAAAAAACACACAATTAGACTGGAGTTCACTCACATGGCTGAAGCTGTAGTCGTACACTTGAGAGAATCGCTCCAGCAGGGCTGGCTCTTTGGTATGGCTGTAGGCCATCAGGTATGCGATGAGAGCCTCACAGTGCGGCCACCATAGTTTCATACTCCACTCCAACTGTGAGAACAGAACACATTGGCCCTGGATCACATTTCCATAGTACTTTGTTCCCTTATTTAGTCAATTAATAAAGGCCTTGAAAGGGTTGGACAAGCACAAGGTTTGGTACCCTCAGTTGCCATTTCATCCATATTACTTTCACCCATTCAACCCTTTGTGATGAGTGTGGGTTTGAGCTGCCAAATGACTCCTACACTGATTTTTATGCTATAGTTGGTTGAACGACTCATGCATTTGCAGCAAGCGTAGTGTTCTATTGATGGYTTCTGACTTCCAAACTTAAAAATAGGAAATATACTTATTCATGTTACRGAGGGAGAGAGGGAAATGTAGAACGTTTACATTCTGTCAGAATATGTTATTGTTAGACATCAGGGATCCTATGGGGAGSAGTGAGGAGTTGGGGCCGAGGTCAGGTCAGATGAAGTGAGGAAGAACAGAAATCACTAAGGTTCTGTCTAGCAACAGACGTGTAAAAAGGAAAGGGGGATACCCTGTACAACTGAATGCCTTCAACTAAAAAGTGTCTTCAGCATTTAACCCAACCCCTCTGAATCAGGGAGGTGCGGGGGGGCTGCCTTAATCGACATCCACGTCTTCGGCGCCCGGGGAACAGCGGGTTAACTGCCTTGCTCAGGGACAGAACGACAGATTTTTACCTTGTCAGCTCAGGGATTCAAATCCAGCAATTGCCTGTCCAGATGTGTAAGMAGGGGCTCAGCATAGMAGAAAGGGTTAAATAKCAGTMCTTGTGTGAATATGTTTTTTGTCTTATGCAGCTGTATGACCCAGTGGGTGAATCAAGTTGTTTTGAGCTTTACTAAGTGTCCGTGAGTTTTTTACTCCATTTAGAAAACTAACAGTATGCAGGGGTGAAAGTAAGGCCTTATGGTCCGGTACGGCATCCCAGCAAAATAAATAGTGGGGGTACGCCGTATCGGTAAAACATTGACAATCAAATAAAAAAAAATGACTGATTGTGTTTATGCCAAAATGAAAAATAATAAAAGTTAAATGACAAATCTTTTAAGACTAGGCCCACAGAGAGCCTACTGAATGAATAGGGATTCTATATGTATTTCTATGATTAGGCCCATAAAAATGTTTTGGTGCACACATAGTAGGCCCATACCGGAAATAAATTAAGTCTACTTTCACAGGATGTACCTGTGTGGGGCAGTAACCGTCCACATCCAGGAAGTAGAGGAGCCCTCCGTGCTCCTTGTCCCAGCCTGTCAGAAAGGGGATCTCCATGAACTTYTCCACTGCTGTCCTTTGGAGCTCCTGGTCCCCATTTTCCAAACCGTACTGAAGCAGGAACCAGCCTGCTTCCAGTGCATGGCCTATGGCAAATGTGTATATATAAAATAAATAAGGAAACAACAGGCAGGCAATACAATGGTAACAACCCAGTCATCTTAGATATCACTACATGTGCAGTATCCAGTCTAACTAAGTAACTAGTGTTATTACACAAAACATATAGTATTAAATGACTTGACATAAGTAATATGGAGCTTATCAAACATTATCTACAGCAGGGCTGTCAATGTCGATCCTGGAGGGCCAAAACACTTCTGGTTTTCATCCTCTCCTTCTAATAAGGGACTAATTCAGACCTGGGACACTAGGTGAGTGCAATTAAAAACCAGGTAGAAACAAAAAACAGAAGTGTTTTGGCCCTCCAGMACTGGAATTGAACAGCCCTGATCTAGAGAAATCTCCTTTAGTTGAGTACAAAGGGTATCACCTGGGTTCTGCAGTCGCCCCTCGCAACCAGGAAGTTCCTTTCCTTCTGATGAGACACTTTCCAAAATAGCCGTACCACCTCTCTGTACAAAGACACAGTCATAGACAATTCAATGGAACCAATGGAAATGCCCCGAAACGTGCAAACGCCTCCCATCTGACCCTCCAAACGGGCTCAATCAGACACAATATATATAAATATCTGAACCTAGGTCTGGTTGTTTCATATTTGTAAGCCTACAGTTCTTTACCTGAAGGTGTTGAAGGATCTGCTTTACGCACCAGCCTCCAACCTCCCTGTACTTGTCTACCTCCTCCCCGCTGCGGGCCTCTGTGAGCTGCTGCACCAGACACAGCAGCATCATGGGGACAGCCATGCTGCAGACCGGGGTGTCTCCAGAAAGCTGGGGCTTGCCCAGGCCTGATGGGTCCACCCTGACCCAGTGGACCAGCTGGTCCATCATTTGTGCTGCTTCCGCCTAGTAACAACGAGAGCATATGAGAAATAAAATAGGCCKTAATACAGGCAAAKCCCACTAAGGGMTCTGTGTTCTGATTGGCTAGCAGATATTTGCCCCCATTCGGCTCAAATTTGATTGGGTCTTTGATGCATGGCCCTTTTCGCCAAAACGGAAGTGTCCCACAGAAAGTAAAGCATTTGTTCACTTTAGGTTAAAGGGSTAAWCTGCATTTCAAACAARAACAAAGTGGTGACCCCGCCACTGTTGGTAAACAGCGAAACGATGGGGCTGGAMAAATGTTCTGTCTATAATTCAGAGACAGCACTATGGATGGAAGGTTCATTCCATGATTTCAAAATTATAGTTTTAACCATGTAAAAAAAGCTTATATTTTGGGTTCTCATGGGCTCAACAGTTAAACTAATTATTAATAATGAATTAAAACATGGCTGTATCGATCACATATTGCCACTTTAAAAGAGAACTTTGTGGAAGTGTTTAGTGCCCCGGGCTGTTTTACCTGCATGTCTTTGTCTCCTGTGACCCTAGCCAGCTCATCCATGGCCATGACATAGAAACACTCGCTGAAGATGGTCCTCTGCACTTTCAGGGCTTTACCGTCCCTGGTCAAACAAAAGGCACACTTCCATGGGCTGCCACTACTGGGAATGCGAGCGAAGCGTCGCAAGAATGCACCTCCTAAGAAAACAGAAAAAAAACATTAACAAAGTTTGCTTGTCACAACTAGAATTGTGTACCAATATCCCTATAAAGACCACAAACGGTTATTACCTCACTCCTGTTTGTTTTTCTGCAGCAAATTAAAAATGTGGTATACATTTTTAAGTTCCGATGACACATTGAATAGCAAACCACAAAAACGAAGGGGAGGATCACTCAATGTTTACCATAAAAATATATATATAAAAAAATATAAAAAGCAGTACGAGTTTGGTTTTTAATAGGAAAATAAGRTGTTGCATGTCCAGACTAGTTTCATAGGAGAAGGTTGTGTTCTAGATCCGGAAAAGCCTGAAACTAACATTGGAGTGTTTTTTCTGTTTCATTACATCTTTGTGTCTTCTACTGGAAATGTGTGTATCTTCATGCTGTTGATAACATTGGGTGCGCTTCTTTCTGCTTTTAGTCTTCATGACACCTGTATTTTGTATTTGCTCATATCCTGTATGTAGCCTACACCATACTAAGTGGTTCAAAACAGCTATTATCTCTGTTGCTTAAGTACTGTCTTCGCTCAGGTTAAGTACGGTCTTCGCTCAGGTTAAGTACGGTCTTCGCTCAGGTTAAGTACGGTCTTCGCTCAGGTTAGGTACGGTCTTCGCTCAGGTTAGGTACGGTCTTCGCTCAGGTTAAGTACGGTCTTCGCTCAGGTTAAGTACGGTCTTCGCTCAGGTTAAGTACGGTCTTCGCTCAGGTTAAGTACGGT
>NC_036857.1:31616416-31721808 GCF_002910315.2 Salvelinus sp. IW2-2015
TTTTTTTTTTGTTCTGGGTTTTGGGTTTTTTTTTGTGTTTTGCAGATCAAGCCTCCAACAGGAAGTTCCTTTCCTTCTGATGAGACACTTTCCCAAAATGGCCGTACCACCTCTCTGTACAAAGACACAGTCATAGACAATTCAATGGAACCAATGGAAATGCCCAAACGTGCAAACGCCTCCCATCTGACCCTCCAAACGGGCTCAATCAGACACAATATATATAAATATCTGAACCTAGGTCTGGTTGTTTCATATTTATAACCCTACAGTTCTTTACCTGAAGGTGTTGAAGGATCTGCTTTACGCACCAGCCTCCAACCTCCCTGTACTTGTCTACCTCCTCCCCGCTGCGGGCCTCTGTGAGCTGCTGCACCAGACACAGCAGCATCATGGGGACAGCCATGCTGCAGACCGGGGTGTCTCCAGAAAGCTGGGGCTTGCCCAGGCCTGATGGGTCCACCCTGACCCAGTGGCCAGCTGGTCCATCATTTGTGCTGCTTCCGCCTAGTAACAACGAGAGCATATGAGAAATAAAATAGGCCATAATACAGGCAAAACCCACTAAGGGGTCTGTGTTCTGATTGGCTAGCAGATATTGCCCCCATTCGCGCTCAATTTGATTGGGTCTTTGATGCATGGCCCTTTTCGCCAAAACGGAAGGTTCCCACAGAAAGTAAAGCATTTGTTCACTTTAGGTTAAAGGGGTAATCTGCATTTCAAACAATAACAAAGTGGTGACCCCGCCACTGTTGGTAAACAGCGAAACGATGGGGCTGGAGAAATGTTCTGTCTATAATTCAGAGACAGCACTATGGATGGAAGGTTCATTCCATGATTTCAAAATTATAGTTTTAACCATGTAAAAAAGCTTATATTTTGGGTTCTCATGGGCTCAACAGTTAAACTAATTATTAATAATGAATTAAACATGGCTGTATCGATCACAATTGCCACTTTAACAGAGAACTTTATTGTGGAAGTGTTTAGTGCCCCGGGCTGTTTTACCTGCATGTCTTTGTCTCCTGTGACCCTAGCCAGCTCATCCATGGCCATGACATAGAAACACTCGCTGAAGATGGTCCTCTGCACTTTCAGGGCTTTACCGTCCCTGGTCAAACAAAAGGCACACTTCCATGGGCTGCCACTACTGGGAATGCGAGCGAAGCGTCGCAAGAATGCACCTCCTAAGAAACAGAAAAAAAAACATTAACAAAGTTTGCTTGTCACAACTAGAATTGTGTACCAATATCCCTATAGAGACCACAAACAATTACCTCACTCCTGTTTGTTTTTCTGCAGCCAATTAAAAATATGGTATACATTTTAAGTTCCGATGACACATTGAATAGAAACCGGAAAAACGAAGAGGATCACTCAATGTTTACCAAAAAAATATAAAAAGCAGTACGAGTTTGGTTTTTAATAGGAAAATAAGTTGTTGCATGTCCAGACTAGTGTTCATAGGAGAAGGTTGTGTTCTAGATCCGGAAAAGCCTGAAACTAACATTGGAGTGTTTTTTCTGTTTCATTACATCTTTGTGTCTTCTACTGGAAATGTGTGTATCTTCATGCTGTTGATAACATTGGGTGCGTTCTTTCTGCTTTTAGTCTTCATGACACCTGTATTTTGTATTTGCTCATATCCTGTATGTAGCCTACACCATACTAAGTGGTTCAAAACAGCTATTTTTCTCTGTTGCTTAAGTACTGTCAGGCTCAGGTTAAGTACCGTCTTCGCTCAGGTTGTCAAAGACTGACTAATTTTTTTTTTTTTTTAACCAGGTAGGCCAGTTGAGAACAAGTTCTCATTTACAACTGCGACCTGGCCAAGATAAAGCAAAGCAGTGCGACACAACAACACAGAGTTACACATGGAATAAACAAACGTACAGTCAAAAACATAATAGAATAAAAGTCTATATGCAGTGTGTGCAAATGGCGTGAGGAGGTAAGGCAATAAATAGGCCATAGTAGCAAAGTAATTACAATTTAGTAGATTAACACTGGAGTGATAAATTAGTAGATGATGTGCAAGTAGAAATACTGGGGTGAAAAACAGCAAAAAAGTAATAAAAAACAATATGTGGATGAGGTAGGTAGATTGGATGGGCTATTACAGATGGGCTGTGTACAGCTGCAGCAATCAGTTAGCTGCTCAGATAGCTGATGTTTAAAGTTAGTGAGGGAGATAGGTCTCCTACTTCAGCGATTTTGCTATTCGTTCCAGTAATGGGAAGCAGAGAACTGGAAGGAAAGCGGTGTTGGCTTTGGGGATGACCAGTGAGATATACCTGCTGGATCGTGTGCTACGGGTGGGTGTTGTTATCGTGACCAGTGAGCTGAGACAAGGCGGAGCTTTACCTAGCAAAGACTTATAGATGACCTGGAGCCAGTGGGTCTGGCGACGAATATGTAGCGAGGGCCAGCCGACGAGAGCATACAGGTCGCAGTGGTGGGTGGTAAATGGGCTTTGGTGACAAAACGGATGCATCCAGTTTGCTGAGTAGAGTGTTGGAGGCTATTTTGTAAATGACATTGAAGTCGAGGATCGGTAGAAAGATTTCTGTTTGAAAACCTAGCCTTTGCTTTCCTGACTGACTGCGTGTATTGGTTCCTGACTTCCCTGAAAAGATGCATATCGCGGGGACTATTCGATGCTAGTGCAGACCGCCACAGGATGTTTTTGTGCTGGTCGAGGGCAGTCAGGTCTGGAGTGAACCAAGGGCTATATCTGTTCTTAGTTCTACATTTTTTGAAAGAGGCATGCTTATTTAAGATGGTGAAGAAATTACTTATAAAGAACGACCAGGCATCCTCTACTGACGGGATGAGGTCAATATCCTTCCAGGATACCCGGGCCAGGTCGATTAGAAAGGCCTGCTCGCAGAAGTGTTTTAGGGAGCGTTTGACAGTGATGAGGGGTGGWTGTTTGACCGCGGACCCATAGTGTATGCAGGCAATGAGACAGTGATCGCTGAGATCCTGATTGAAAACAGCAGAGGTGTATTTGGAGGGCAAGTTGGTCAGGATAATATCTATGAGGGTGCCCATGTTTACAGATTTAAAAGTATGACAGAACTTTGCAGGTTCTCTGCAGTAGATTGCAACTCCTCCCCCTTTAGCAGTTCCATCTTGTTGGAAAATATTGTAGGGTATGGAAATCTCAGAATTTTTGGTGGCCTTCCTAAGCCAGGATTCAGACATGGCAAGGACATCAGAGGTTGGCGGAGTGTGCTAAAGCAGTGAGTAAAACAAACTTAGGGAGGAGGCTTCTGATATTAACATGCATGAAACCAAGGCTTGTACGGTTATAGAAGTCAACAAATGAGAGTGCCTGGGGACACGCAGGACCTGGGTTAACCTCCACATCACCCGAGGAACAGAGGAGGAGTAGGATGAGGGTACGGCTAAAGGCTATCAAAACTGGTCGTCTAGTGCGACAGAGAATAAAAGGAGCAAGATTTCTGGGCATGGTAGGATAGATTCAGGGCATAATGTACAGACAGGGGTATGGTAAGGTGTGGGTACAGTGGAGGTAAACCTAGGCATTGAGTGACGATGAGAGAGGTTGCATCTCTGGACGCACTAGTTATGCTGGGTGAGGTCATAGCATGTGTGGGACAAAAGAGGTATCTGAAGCATGTTGAGRGGGACTAGGGGCTCCGCAGTAAACTAAAACAATGATAACTATCCTAAACAGTATAGAAGGCATATTGACATTAGAGAGAGAGACATAAAGCGAGGCATAAAGCAATCACAGGTGTTGATTGGGAGAGCTAGCTAAGACATCAACGAGTAAGACAACAGCTAATCAGCTAAGACAACAACAGGTAAAATGGCGATGAATGGGAAGAGAGGGTCAGTTAACTACATACAGGGCCTGAGTTCGAGGCTGGGGCCTGACTGATGAACAAAAATAAACAAAAAGGAGTACCATGATTAAAGAACAGTCCAGCAGGCATCAGCTATGTAGCCAAGTGATCATAGGGTCCAGTGAACAGCAATAGATGAAACAGGGAAGCCGCTGGGTAGTCGTTACTACGCTAGCAAGCGGGAGACATGGCATTCAAAAAAGTTAGCAGGCCGGGGCTAGTAGAAGCGTCTGCTCCGACGTCTGGCAAAGGCCGGTTGAGTGCACAACGGATGGAATTACATCGGCAGACTAGTCACGATGGAACGGCGGGGCTCCGTGTCAAAGGGTCCAGGCCAGTTGGCAAAAGTGGTATTGTAGCTGGAGTAATTTTGTTTGCTAGCCGGGAGATGCGCCTGGCTCGCGGCTAACTGGTGCTAGCTTCGGGACAAGGGCGTTAYCCACTATAGCCACTRGGTAGCAGCGATGATCCGATMRAAAGGTCCAGAGCTTACGGCAAGAATCCGGTGGAGTAGTGGATGCTAATCGTGTTAGTGAAGAGTCCGGGAGGCATCAGCTGTGTAGCCGAGTGATCACTGAGCAGGCCGSGAGTTGGSCCTGGCTCAAAGCTAGCMTCGGGGCTGGGCCACTRGGTGGCAGCTAGCTAGCTGTGATAATCAGGAGTAATGGTCCAGGGCTTTTGGCAGGAGTGGAGAAAACAGTCTGATACTGACAGGCTGGGAAGTATTATCCAGGCTAAAAGCGGCTGGTGTCTGTGCAAAAGGTAAATGCCGCTAGCAGTGGCTAACAATGACTAAATAGCTAGTAGCCAATTAGCTCCTGATGCAGGTTCTGGCAATAAGGTCTAAAAATAGCAGATCAGTATCACATTGGGTGAGGCGGGTTGCCGGGAAGATATATTTAATTTAAAAATGGAAAAAGAGATTGAAAATAAATTGAAATGTATACAAAAAAAAGACAAGACCAAATGTACACGGGAGAACAACAAACATCTGCACTGCTACACCATCTTGGATTTTTTAAAACTTTGCATCTGTTAAATGAGTCAGAATACTGGCACAGCAGGTGAGGTGACCTCTTTAAAGGACTCGCATTGATCGACTAAATCACTAACAGAAAACATTTCACCATCTACCACCTTTGGAAAAAGCTTGGAGCTAAATGCTTACTTGGGAAATTCCTTGCAAAGCTGACAGGACTCAACAACAAAACAACCTGATAAGTGTTTGGAAATCCACTCTAAAATGCTTTAACAGTCTGAATATGTATGTATTTTCACTCCCAATTACTGACAAAGATGCTGTGCAACCACCAAACCCCCATACCAGATTTGGCGGCTTCCAGGATCTCAGGCTTGTTGAAGCGCTCCATTGTCCTGTATAGGCGGCAATACATCCACACCTGCAAAGATACATTGATCCAAGTGAAAATGTGAAATTATATTTTGAGCAATGTTCCCTCTAAGCTGCGCAAGTGCGAGGGCGTGCAGCCCATTACTGCCACGCAGAAGAAATATCAGCCAGCGCAGAGAAGCACAAGATTTAATTGAAGTTCACTTTCTAGAGTTTTCCCTGTTAGTTAACACTATCAAAGTTCCCCTTTACTGTTAGAAATGTGATCGGATCCATGCAATATTAGCCACTTTCAATGCAACATACTGAAACAAAACAAACTATGCAAGAGATGTTGTTGTAGGCAGAACGCATTGGAGTAGGATTCTATTGCATTGACAGGCCAGACTCKGGCCCGTACTCTACACAGACCTGAGCTCCATAACCAATCAGAGCTGCAGTAGGCCTATATGCAAATCGACCATTGCCATATATGGATCTGTGCCATTCACTTTGAACTAGATTGTGTTTACAGCATGAGCGATTGATGATGATTGTTGATGCGCTTGTTTTGAGTTCAAAGCAAGAGCTACATGTAACCACGTGTGCACATTTGTTCATATCCTTTGCTAGTTAGTGAGTTATTAGCCCAGTTATAGACACTTTGTAGTCAGAAATGGGGGAGTGACRGCTTCCTACAAAAGCACAAAACGTGTGCATTTCTAGCCAACTTTGAAAAGTGAGTAAATTAAAGAGCTTTTTTTTTGTCTTAAAGGGGCAGTGTTTTATTTTGAGACAGCTTATTCAAGCCTAAGTAGCCAATAGGCAGAGGGCAGCATAATTTGTCTGATTCTCAGTAATAATGGTATGGGAATAATTATGCATTTTATTTTGAAAAGTGGTTTCTTGCATCAAACACCACAACATTTTCAGTCACCTCTTTGTCTGAAGGACAAGTGGATAGACCGGTTAATGTCAGGCCTACACTGTAGCCACACATTGTCTGCAACTGTAGCCACACATTGTCTGCAACTGTAGGCTGAATGATAGAACATCTATTTCCATGTTCAAATATTATGGGATGCATTTTCTTCACTCTGGTAGGCCTACATTATGATCAAATAGCCACAGCAGCCTACTTGACCACTGTTACAACGGTAACCTAAAGTAGGTACAGCCTCAGTGTTCACAGTAAACGCAAGCTGGAAGTTGCACTGAATTTGCACAATGTTCAAGTTTGCGCTCAGCAGACCTGAAATTTGCTCAAGGCCAAAAGAAAAGACTATTGCTTTTTACAAAGTACATTCATAGGAAAACCCACCCAATAATCTAATCAAGGTGCACTGCAACAGTCAGCAGAATATGCACATCAATGTTATTAGCAGCCCTTTGCATTGGTCTGGCTGTTTGGTGTTGAGCGGTAAGGCAATCACTGAACATTTGTGGATGAGTTTACCTGTCTCCCCTGCAACCAGACATATTTCAGCTCATCGTAGATTTTTCCATCTTTCCCTATACAAGTGAAAAATCCACTGGAAAAATACATTGTTTAACATGGTCAATTGATCTCATCTCACAGACATGGCATACATACTATCCTACAGCTAGACAATGCTACACTTTTTATTTTTGTAAAAATTAATTATTATAAAGAAAATGTTCAAATAACAAAACATTGACAAATATTTGTGAATATCTGATCAAATGGTTTTACCCATATTGTGTGTCATGAGAGTATTTCTGCCAGAAATCCACCACTTTGTCCAGCTCTGTGCGCATCTGCTCTCGATACAGCTGCAACTTCTCGACAGACATCGCACCTTCCAAAAACAAGACAATCGATCATCAAGCCAGAAGAAAATTGGTAGGTCTACACGTTTGTTGAACAGTGTAATGTGAATGCCGTTATTCAGATATCCTAAATACTATTCTTGCAYGACCCGTTCAGGAAAGCATAATGATGGTTTATGGCTATGGTGTGACTCCTATTTTTGAACACGTGACAAGTTAGACATATCAATGTACTATGTACTTTCTAATAGATACCTTACGTTGGGCTCGTCTATACACTTCAGCTCTATAGAGAAGTAGATTATTTTAAAGCGCTGCGCTTAGTTACCTTTTTCCCAAGCGTAGTTTTAGATTTTCACTCTTGTAACGGAGCTTCATTCGATAAATGCAGACGTATGCCGTCTTAGACGCGAACGCAACCGTGGTCAACACAATGTACAGACAACAAAAAAAACGGGTTACTTCAAGAGGAGGACGTTTAAAGTCTTATCATATGACTGCTTGTCATGTGGGGTCATGTGCTTCCCTAGATCGGTCATGTGAGGAGCAGGGAGAATTACAAAATAAAAGCAAACCCCTTTTATTCAATGGTAGAATGTAGTAGGAGGCTAAACCAATGAACCTCTCAACCTAAGCATACCCGCTGTTACCTATGAATAAAGACACACAATTCATATAGGATCACGAAACTTAGTTATAGGCTACATTTCAATGACAATGATTTCTAACTTCTAATACAAACAACTTGTATTTCATATTTGTTATTTAGCTTGTAATGTATTTCTATTGTCTACAGTGTTAACATTTAATGTCAACATACTGTATACTGTGCAATGCTTTAGAAACATCCTCGGATGCACAACTACTTTTAAATACAGTACRGTTCATAAGCATGAAAAATACAGTTAACACTTACATGTTTCTAATATTATACATGGAAATATAGAAACACAAAATATAGCATTATTTAGAGATGTAGATAAGACGTGTTAGGAACATATAGTTACTTCATGACATATGAATTATATACAAGCATTTCGCTACACCCGCAATAATATCTGCTAAATATGTGTATGTGACCAATTAAATTTGATTTGATATACAGTAGCCCCTGGTCATGGTTTATAAAAATATGTCAAATAAGTTATGTTTAACTTATTCAAACCAACTATTTTCATTTGTATGACATGGAACAAAGCTAACAATCCCATGTTTCCCCCCAATCTGATTGAAAGAGAGACAGAGACACTTGCCTCAACTCACAATTGATAATTTGAGCGCCACAGCAAAATATAAAGTAATTTTATGCATAATCAAATTCAAAGGACAATATCTACAATTGTACCTTCTTTATACTATGTGTGCCTCCATTCTAAAGTACCATTTTATTAGAGTCCTAACACTGCAACCATAGATCCACACCCTTTTGACTGACCCATTGAACAGCAATATAGTATTTCATTCCCCCACAGCTAGTTCAATGTGAATATTTGTCGATGTTTGTCCTTGGTTATATATATTTCCAAGTTCCCGATATCCTTATGCTTTCAAAGCGTATCAGCAATGTTGTATGAGTTTCTGACTAGTCTCTGCACACAAACACAGTATTGTCAATGTGTGGGACTGTGGAAGTGGAAGGAAGACATTTTGTAAAAGTTGGGAGAGAGCCAATGCTGATTCATGGCCTTTCCCAGGCATCATACAGTACAACAGTCTATTCTGAATCAGTCTATTCTGAGCCTGTCCACACAACTATGGAGTTTGTCCCCCCTTTGCTGCTATAACAGCCTCCACTCTTCTGGGAAGGCTTTTCACTAGAATTAGGAACATTGCTGCGGGGACTTCCTTCCATTTAGCCACAAGAGCATTAGTAAGGTCGGGTAGTGAGATCGTGCACTGATGTTGGGCGATTAGGCCTGGCTCGAAGTCGGCGTGCCAATTCATCCCAACGGTGTTTGATTAGGTTGGGGTCAGGGCTCTGTGCAGGCCAGTTAAGTTCTTCCACACCAATCTCATCAAACCATTTCTGTATGGACCTCGTTTTGTGCATCGGGGCATTATCATGCTGAAACAGGAAAGGGCCTTCCCCAAACTATTACCCCAAAGTTGGAGGSACAGAATAATTTAGAATGTCATTGTATTGCTGTAGCGATAAGATTTCAATTCACTGGAACTAAGGGACCTAGCCCGAACCATGAAAAACCGCCAGGGACCATTATTCCTCCTCCACCAAACTTTACAGTTGGCACTGCATTTGGGCAGGTAGCTTTCTCCTGGCATCCGCCAAACCCATATTCGTCTGTCGGACTGCCAGATGGTGCAGCTTGTTTCATCACTCCAGAGGACGCGTTTCCACTGCACAAGAGTCCAATGGCGGCGAGCTTTACACCACTCCAGTTGACGCTTGGCATTGCGTATGGTGATCTTAGGCTTGTGTGCAGCTGTTCGGCCATTGAAACCCATTTCATGAAGCTTCTGATGAACAGTTCTTGTGCTGACGTTGCTTCCAAAGGCAGTTTGGAACTCGGTAGCTAGTATTGCAAATGTTTGTCTATGGAGATTGCATGGCGGTGTGCTCGATTTTATACACCTGTCAGCAACATATGTGGCTGAAATAGCCAAATCCACAAATTTTAAGTGGTGTCCACATACTTTTGGCCATGTAGTGTGGCTCTGGGTGTAATGGGTTCATTTAGGGTTGTTAAATACAGTAGTTTGGCTTGGTACATCACGACATGCTTGACATGAGGATTCACTATTGGTGATGGAAAGACATTGGAGAGGTTTGAGGTACACTAAGAAATAGGAACACATGTTTTCATGACCAAATTGTCTAAACTTTTGTTGCTTCAAATGTATAACACGACAACTGAGTCCTCCTCACATAACATATTCAAACCTAGGAATTAGATGTCTCTTACACAGTTTTCAATGAGTTGTTTTAATAGGCATGATTCGTTTTCAGGCAATGTCCTTCAACTTCTGCATAGTTTGCCAAACTCTTAAAATTAGGTTGATAACTATTTATGATATTTATCCACTACAACAAAAAAACATTGGAATGGCAGCCAGATGCTCAACATGGAACTTCAGAATGCTCCTAGAACGATAGGCGCTTGAGCTCCAAATTGGACTAGGAACACTTGTTTGGGTCTTTCCAGATGATCAGACTCTGCTTTGGAATCCTGATGTCCTGATCAAATCAGAGTTAGTGTGTACGGTGTAAAGGGCTTATGCTTATACTCATCTTTGTGGRGCCTACTTTTTGTGGGCTAGCAGCAGTTCCTTGTGCTGCTCCTGGTGAGTCCTGGATGCCTTGATAGGGTTGGACTATGGCCCTGAGGGGTCCTCGCTTCTGTCATTGAACTCTGCTTTGACACCATTATCTGGGAAATGCATGTCTACATATATACTAAGTGTACAAAATATTAGGAAGCTGTTCCTAATGTTTTGTACACTTAGTAATATGTAGATATTGAACCCCKTTTTGCCCTCAGAACAGCCTCAATTCGGCATGGACTCTACAAGGTGTCAAAAGCTTTCCACAGGGATGCTGGCCCATGTTGACTCCAATGCTTCCCACAGTTGTGTCAAGTTGGCTGGATGTCCTTTGGATGGTGGACCATTCTTGATACACACAGGAACCTGTGAAGCATGAAAAACTGAGCAACGTTGCAGTTCTTGACACACTCAAACCAGTGTATCTGGCACCTACTACCATACCCCGTTCAAAGGCACTTAAATCTTTTGTGTTGACCATTCACCCTCCGAATGGCACATATACACAATCCATGTCTTAATTGTTTCAGGGCTTAAAAGTACTTCTTTAATCCATCTCCTCCCCTTCATCTACAATGATTGAAGTGGATTTAACAAATTACATCAATAAGGGATCATAGCTTTACCTGGATTCACATGGTCAGTCTGTGTCATGAAAAGAGCAGGTGCTCCAAATGTTTAGATAGGTAGGGTATCTGTCACGCCCTGACCTTAGAGATCCTTTTTATGTCTCTATTTGGGTTGGTCAGGGTGTGATTTGGGGTGGGWATTCTATGTTCTTTAGCTCTATTATTTGTATTTCTATGTTTTGGCCGGGTAGGGTTCTCAATCAGGGACAGCTGTCTATCGTTGTCTCTGATTGAGAACCATACTTAGGMAGCCCTTTTTCCCACCTGTCTTTGTGGGAGGTTAACTTTGTTTGTGGCACATAGCCCTTTAGCTTCACGGTTGTTTTGGATTGTTTATTGTTTTTGTCGGCGTCATATAAATAAAGGAATATGTACGCTCACCACGCTGCACCTTGGTCTACTTCTTACGACGGCCGTGACAGTATGCCTAAAGTGGAAATCTATTATTCATTCAATCTTGTGGGCAACTGCAGTACCCAAATGGATGGTTGGGAGAGAAGGAAAACAGTTGCAGTGAGATGACTCTGATGACGGAGATATGATGGCAATATTGGCATCTTACTGATTAGAAAAGTAGAAGAGCGCGAAAGGGAGAGGATAATATCTGAGGTAGAAATCAAATTGTTTGAGTGAGGATTTAGATACACATTTACATAACTATCTTAAATAAATCGTTAAAAAACAATTGGGGAAAAAATGTTGATATTCTAACCCCGATCATAACTGGCTGCTGACATCAACAACACTAATCTCAATTCAAAGACAAGGACAGTTAACTACTATATTACAATGGATTATGCAATGCATACACAAAGATATACATTTGTCAAACCTGCATTCATTTGTGTTGTATAGATCAACAAATTGTAATTATTTTGGTTAACAATTCACACAACATAGCAACAGAGCAATCACAATCATCATGTTTTGGTATACAAAAAGTATGTAATGACAAAACACACCAATCTCACGATACATGGCCCCATTCATTCTTTCCTTTACACGGATCAGTCGTCCTGGTCCCTTTGCAGAAAAACAGCCCCAAAGCATGATGTTTCCACCCCCATGCTTCACAGTAGGTATGGTGTTCTTTGGATGCAACTCAGCATTCTTTGTCCTCCAAACACYACGAGTTGAGTTTTTACCGAAAACATTTATATTTTGGTTTCATCTGACCATATGACATTCTCCCAATCTTCTTCTGGATCATCCAAATGCTCTCTAGCAAACTTCAGACGGGCCTGGACATGTACTGACTTAAGCAGGGGGACGTCTGGCACTGCAGGATTTGAGTCCCTGCGGCGTAGTGTGTTACTGGATGGTAGGCTTTGTTACTTTGGTCCCAGCTCTCTGCAGGTCATTCACTAGGTCCCCCCGTGTGGTTCTGGGATTTTTGCTCACCGTTCTTGTGATCATTTTGACCCCACGGGGTGAGATCTTGTGTGGAGCCCCAGATCGAGGGAGATTATCAGTGGTCTTGTATGTCTTCCATTTCCTATAATTGCTCCACAGTTGATTTCTTCAAACCAAGCTGCTTACCTATTGCAGATTCAGTCTTCCCAGCCTGGTGCAGGTCTAGCAATTTTGTTTCTGGTGTCCTTTGACAGCTCTTTGGTCTTGGCCATAGTGGAGTTTGGAGTGTGACTGTTTGAGGTTGTGGACAGGTGTCTTTTATACTGATAACAAGTTCAAACAGGTGCATTAATACAGGTAACGAGTGGAGGACAGAGGGGGCCTCTTAAGAAGAAAGTTACAGGTCTGTGAGGACGCTAGAAATTGTGCTTTTGTTTGTTTGTAGGTGACCAAATACTTATTTTCCACCATAATTTGCAAATAAATTCATTAAAAATCCTACAATGTGATTTTCTGGATTTCTTTTTCTCATTTTGTCTGTCATAGTTGAAGTGTACCTATGATGAAAATTACAGGCCTCTCTCATCTTTTTAAGTGGGAGAACTTGCACAATTGGTGGCTGACTAAATACTTTTTTGCCCCACTGTATATTGTTATAAACATAATACAAATAAATTAAAAGGGTTATGGACCACCAACATCTCGACCCTAACCGCTATGTCTCATACTATGTTGCTCAAGTGGGTAATGGGTTACCCGGCTATTATGGTTCCCCGACCATGTACGGTTCGGGGATAGGAGGTATATMTCGTAACCTCTTTAGGATGGTTTTACCGTTTATGAAGAGAGGCCTCAGCATAGCCAAACCACATTTAAAATCAGCGGCAAAAAATATAGTAAGTGAGGTTGTAGCCAATGCTATGACCAGAAGGGCATCACCAGATGCCYAGCATCAAGAAGGCTCGGGGCTTATGATGTTGTCTCAAAGACCAAAAAAGAGACCCCCGGGTAAAAGGCGCCGGCTTGCCCCTAAGAAGCGGAGGTTAACAGTTAAAAGAAACACAGTAAGTCAAAGACGTGGTAAAGTGAGGAGGTCTGGACCAAAAACTACAAAAAGAATACTCTGAAGTATTTTCTAAAAGAACAAGCAACATGGCTKTTTTACACCGCATGTCCTCTGAAGCTATAAAGACAGAGCTCGATCTTTTCACGGCCCCCCTTAACCCAACATTCAATAGAGAGGTCCAGTTATGTGGAGATAGCCCCACTCTCTGCCATTACAGACAACGTTCCTATAGAATTTTTCCTACCAGGCCACGGTGACAACTATCTGGACCTCAACAACACCTTGGTGCATTTGCGTCTAAAAGTGACCAAAAGAGATGGCACAAATATTGCAGGCGATGCCAAAGTGAGTCTCATTAATTACCCAGTGGCCACCATCTTCTCCCAAGTGGACGTGACTTTGGGTGAACGCCTAATCAGTCAAAGCAGCGCCACATACCCTTATAGGGCCATCATGGAGTGTTTACTCAACTACTCCGAAGACACTCTCAAGACACAATTCAGCGCCGGGTGGTTTAGCAAGMATACTGCCGGAGTCTCTATGGAATCGACAGACCCTTCCACCGGTGCAAACAAAGGACTGGAGGCACGCGCTCGCTACTGTGCCGAATKTCGAGAGTTTCATCTGCTAGGGCCGATACACTCTGACATTTTCTTTCAAGAACGTTTACTCTTATTAAGACTAAAATTAACCAGGGCCAAGGATGAGTTTTGCCTGATGTCTGCCCAGGACGGGGACTTTAGTTTAAAAGTGTTGGGTGCAACGCTTTTTATTAAAAAAGTGTATGTATCTCCGGCAGTTCGTCTGGGTCACTCASAGGCTTTGATGAAAGGAAATGCCCTTTACCCTCTCCAAAGAATTACCATGAAAACCTTTAGCATACCTGTGGGRAGTAGAATCTGCAGTCAAGAAAACCTTTTTCTAGGCCCTTTACCCCGATACGTGGTTATAGGTTTGGTTGATCACGCCTCTAATACGGGCAGCTTAGATAAAAACCCATTTKATTTTCGACATTTCAATGCAGAGTATGTAGCTCTCTGTCAGGACGGACGTCAGGTCCCTGCTAAGGCTTTCCAACCYCAATTTAATAACAACATATCTGTGCGAGAATTTTACAATCTATTCCTGGCTACAGGGAGGCATCTAAAAGATCTCTCTTTACCTATTGACAGAAATGATTTTGCAGAGGGTTACACATTGTATGCTTTTAATTTATCACCTGATGATGAAACCTCAGGAAATCTGGCTATGGTGTCCCAAGGTAACCTCAGGCTGGAAATGCGTTTCCGTACACCTTTAGCCTGTACAGTTAGCATGATTGTTTATGCATGCTCTGATTCAATCTTGGAAGTGAATGCCTGAAGACAGGTCTTAGTGGATTATTATTAAGGATCGTTGAGCAAAGACATGAATACCCAAGAGTTGGAAGGGCTCATGAGCCGATTGATTGGAAAACAATTTTGTGGTGTTGGCTTGTGATGAATTACCTATTGAGAAATGGCCGGAGCGGCCGGCCATGTTTATTGTCAATACCCATCCTAAACACATGCCTGGTGAACATTGGCTAGCTGTGACATTAGAAGCCGAAGGAGGGAAAAAAATCTCAACTTTTTTGGATTCCTACGGCTTCCCCCCCCCGGTTTTTCACATTTCCCCAAATCTATTAAAGAGCATCAAACAAGTGCAKGATAACCTTTCCACTACATYRGGTCAACACTGTGTATTCTACCTYTGCCAAAGAGCCCGGGGAGTTTCTTTTGAAGATGTTAGGTCTCTTTATAATGATGATTTAAGAAGTAATGATAACGTTGTAGCTTGTTTTGTTAGAAAATATCAAAAGTGTTKAAATATGTGTACTTTAAGACCGTGTAATCAAGGCGTATGCTCACGTCAAATGTTTCAAGAATGCCACAAATGTTAAATTGCTTAATATTTCAAATAAAATGTATTGAATTTAATCATAGTCATTCTAAAGTCATTCAAAAGTCTAACCACCCTGAGAGATCGGGATTAGGAAAAGGTCCYGAGACATTCAGGGGGGTAAATGAGTTATCATCAWCCCTTTCATAGGGGGAGGGGTTGTTGGGGCATCTTTAGGCGTGCTGTAGCTCGTTGAAGGTTTTTGTTTTAAAGCATGAATCTGTTGACGAAGCTTATAGTTGGGTACCCCCGAGAGGGGAATGTTGAGGATTGCCAGGGCGATATCTGTATTCCCATTCATGTGAAATCCATAGATTAGGGCCTAATGAATTTATTTCAATTGACTGCTTTCCTTAAATGAACTGTAACTCMGTAAAATCTTTGGAATTGCTGCATGTTGCGTATCATATTTCTGTTCAGTGTAGTATGGTCTACAGCTACAGATGCCAATCCTCACCAACTAACAATATCTGTAACAAATTTACAACATGTGGGGTCATTCTTATTGTACAGATGTCTGAACAAGGCTCAAATGCAATATAACAACAGGTAGCCTACTGAGTGGTGGGTCATGCCAGTGCACAGGCATTAGACTGTATTGATTACACATTGAATGTACACAGTAGTAATGGTTTACATTTCAAGAGCTTAATACATTTTGTAAATGAATGTGGCAAAATGGTAAAAGGATGCCAATAGGGATAGGAGGACACTACCTGATCAGGAAATACTATGGTCACTAGTTATCAAATGTATTGGAAAAGTTACAGTACWCTACCACTAGAGGGAAGCAAGGTCAAAARGTACATGTTCAAGCCAAAACAGAAATCCTGATCAGAGTTAAAGCCTTTCAGACACCAAAGTCGTTCACATAACAGTGTTTAAATACAGTAATGTCTAACACAGGGTTTTATGGAACTTTTTAAAAGGAAGTGCATTGAAGGTATGTGTATTTTCTCACAGAAAATGACCTTGAGACTACAACAACGATTTAATACTTTAGAGAAAAAGTGCACACTCATAKTATGTTTCCTCTTCATTCAGCTTTACAGTAACCAAGGCGAGGTGAATAGTATAGCGGAAAAGTACAGATATCTCCTAGCCTGGTCCCAGATCTGTTTTTCCTGTCTGACCACCTCCTAATTACCATAGGAGTTGGCAAGACAACACAAACAGATCTGGGACCAGGCTAGATATCACCTACATTATCTCCACAATATAAAATGACAGGAAGTGTGGCATTGGAATGATTTAAGCCTTCCCAGAAACACATGTTAGTGTGCTTACTGAAAATGAGTAACAAGTCACAGGACCTATTTGCAACACAACTATTTGCGTGGTCAGAATACAAACCTTTTATTTCTCACAATTTTCAGACTCAGCTCCTTTAGTGTCCARAACAAGAATGCATCATGTTGAAGTCAACAAAAACACTAGACAGAATTCCTCTCTTACAAAAACATACTTTCACGATACATACAAAAGGGTATTAGTTATATAAGTCAATCATGTAGTTTCCAGTACAAATAATGGTCTTTGTGTGTGACTTTTATTARGATAATTTCACACCTGGTTGAGAGAAAAGTCCATTGAACTAATGAACAGTCTGACCATGTTTATGTTCCACATAAGAATATCCTTAAAGGGACATTACACTCCAAATGCAAAGTTGTCAGGTGTTTTTATACCTCAAAAGAAGTCTAATGGGAAGATGGATCCATGTCCAACACCATTGATTGTGTAGATACAGATATCGTCCCCAAATGAATGGAAAAGTCCAGATCACAAACCATAATTGTTCATTCACGAATCTGTTTATTAATTAAGCTCCATGGTGCTCGTCTTGGTGCTGATCCGTTTATGAATGGAAAWGTTTAGCACCATTTCCATTCATAAACATTAGCATCTTGGGTGCTCATCTTTTCCATTCACTTGAGGTTGTGCCATATCCTTGGATCTATAAAACCCATGGTGTGGGACGTAGACTTCTTTCAACATAAGACCACTTTTGAGGTTTGAAAACACCTGAAAAACGTTCCTTTCAGAGTGTAGTGTCCCTTAGAGTACAGAAAATGGTAGTAATAAGCCACTGATTCCTCATAGTAAAAAATGGTCCCACATGCACAGAGGTACAGAAAACATTGCATAGGCATGACAACTACAGAGTATCAACAATATTGAAAGAACAGACTGTATTCAGAGCCTATAGAAAATCTATATAAAACTAAATGTACATGAGGTGCATGCTATTTTACATTTAGAAACTAGTAATTCAGCATTAAAAGTTTCCTCATAAAAAAACTAATAATAATCTTATAGCAACTGTTTACTTATACCAAGAAGTATACTGTTTTGTACTGTTTGAGTTCCCACCTACAGTAAATGTAGTGAGTAGTTGCTGAACAGGGCCATCAACACGACATCAAATCAGAATATAGCATCCATATGATAAAATAACATTCTGGAATTCCGATTACTGCATGGATTTGCTAACTTCCATAGTCTGGTAAGCATGAAACAAATAGACTAGAGAGATAAAAGGCACTGACGTCTTCTTGCTCCACTAAACAAAATGGGGTCGTACCTTGGACACCGCAACAACTTAATCCTCTGAATACTCCTAATGAAAACAGTGCTGGCAGTCAAGGAGCTGGTATTGCTGTATAGTTCGAGAGTGATGAGTGAGTGAGCAATGGGTGCCATTATCCCAGCTGCTCAGAGAAAGAGTCCCTTGTGTCCTCTATTGAGCACAAAACAGCAAATGAAAAGAGCTGGACTACACCTACTGKCTTCAGAGCCCAAACCTATTTCACCGTGGCTACAGGGCAAAGGCTTCCAACTATCAATGAGCCTCAGTCTCTTTCTCAATTATCCTGTATTGACAAGCAACACAGGCAGCAACACACAAACACTGTCTGTGCAAAGCCATTCATTCAGTCGCCAAATAACACCTCTTTCAAAATTCCAAGGAGCAGCTGTCTAAGTAGCTGTACAGAATACAAAAACTTGAACATAAATAATAATACATTTAGCGCACCATGATGGCTGACTTGACTGAGGATGAAGATGGAACTTGAAATTAAATCAGTAGGAGTATAAAAAAATATGGTCAGCTGCATACAAATGAGACTTGGAACAGGGCTCATTGTAAAGTAATCAAAAGGCATCTAAGACATTGAGCGAGCATTTTTCCCAATCATATTGATCCTTTGAACCGAGCTTCAATTACCTTGTAAGATTCAATGTCCTTGTAATCACAGTCTGAAATCAGAAGTGTGCTCTCTGTCCAGCAACAGTGTTGACCCAAAGTTCCAATCAAATCCRAGTGCCCCACGTTTGGAACTGTGCTCTCTGCTCACTCCCCTTGAGTGTCAGGTCTAAAAAAGCCAGGTACGCATGACAAGTGCCATCGAGATGATTTAGCCACAGATGCAAGACAAGGGGCCATCTGATTACATCTATTGTAGCAGATGTCCACCCATAGCGGGCCTCAGAGGATGCAGTACCCTGCTTTGATACCTAGATGGCACCAAGTCTCAGAGCTGGGGCACTTTGTCCTCATACATTGGTGGTGGAGTGAGCGGCTCAATACTCATCCCTCCCGGCAGCTGAGAGTTATCCGTGTTCTTCATATGGATCTTCTCTGATTTAATCCTCTGAATTTTAAGGGGAAGGAGATTGAGGCCTGTTCGCCTAGTGTGGTGGTTAGGCGCAGCAGCAGAGGAGGCAGGGTTAGCGGAAGTGGCTGTCATCTGGGTGACCTCTGACCCTTCGACCTCTATCTGCACACCGTCCACCAAGTCATCGTAGGAGGGAAGCTGGGAGGAGCTGTGGCGCAGGTGGCTCTGGCGTATGGGGTACTGGCCYCTGCCCACTGCCTCCTCGTAGCTGGGCACGGTGTACCTCTGGGTTCGCTCCTCGGCCCTGTCGACATTCATACACGGACATGAATAACTGTGCTTTCAGAATGGATTCTGTTTATCTTTTACATTGTTGCTACTGTGTACTGTAGGCTATGCTGTGTGTACGATTAATTACAGTCCTGATGGTTTTGCAACAGTTGTCCAGATCAARGTGTGTTATGTGGAGTTTACGTCAAGGGGCTTTAAATGAAAAGTTACTAAAGAAAGCACTGTAGTAAGACTCAAAGCACTTAAACATGGGAAAGCAATCTTTTTAGCAAATGCCCAGTGTTGGTGCAGGCATCCGCTTCAGCCAAAGCAAAGTAATTCACATGATTGAACAAATCAACTAACTACTTGAATCAGCTGTACACGTGTTAGAGCTTTGGCTGGTGCAAAGCCTGCACACACACACACACACACACACACACACACACACACACACACTTTAAAGGGAAATTTCACCACTTTTCAACCACATGTTCATCATCTCCAGCACCACCCCAAAATCAACATATGTGAAACGGTGGGTTTCTATGTGTTGTAATAAACAAATATAGAAGATACAGTTGAAGTCGGAAGTTTACATACACCTTAGCCAAGTACATTTAAACTTCGTTTTTCACAATTCCTGATATTTAATCTAGGTAAAAATTCCCTGTTTTAGGTCAGTTAGGATCACCACTTTATTTCAAGAATGTGAAATGTCAGAATAACAGTAGAGGGAATGATTCATTTCAGCTTTTATTTCCCAGTGGGTCAGAAGTTTACATACACTCAATTAGTATTTGGTAGCATTGCCTTTAAATTGTTTAACTTGGGTCAAACGTTTTGGGTAGCCTTCCACAAGCTTCCCACAATAAGTTGGGTGAATTTTGGCCCATTCCTCCCGACAGAGCTGGTGTAACGGAGTCAGGATTGTAGGCCTCCTTGCTCGCACACGCTTTTTCAGCTCTGCCCACAAAGTTTCTATAGGATTGAGGTCAGGGCTTTGTGATTGCCACTCCAATACCTTGACTTTGTTGTCCTTAAGCCATTTTACTACAACTTTGGAATTATGCTTGGGGTCATTGTCCATTTGGAAGACCCATTTGCAACCAAGCTTTAACTTCCTGACTGATGTCTTGAGATGTTGCTTCAATATATCCACATAATTTTCCTACCTCATGATGCCATCTATTTTGTGAAGTGCATTAGACCCTCCTGCAGCAAAGCATCCCCACAACATGATACTGCCAACCCCATGCTTCACGGTTGGGATGGTGTTCTTCGGCTTGCAAGCCTCCCCCTTTTCCCTCCAAACATAACGATGGTCATTATGGCCAAACAATTTTATTTTTGTTTCATCAGACCAGAGGACATTTCTCCAAAAAGTATGATCTTTGTCCCCATGTGCAGTTGAAAACCGTAGTCTGGCTATTTTATGGCGGTTTTGGAGCAGTGGCTTCTTCCATGCTGAGCGGCCTTTCAGGTTATGTCGATATAGGACTCYTTTTACTGTGGATATWGATACCTTTGTACTTGTTTCCTCCAGTATCTTCACAAGGTCCTTTGCTGCTGCTCTGGGATTGATTTGCACTTTTCGCACCAAAGTACGTTCATCTCTAGGAGACAGAACGCGGCTCCTTCCTGAGCGGTATGACGGATGTGTGGTCCCATGGTGTTTATACTTGCGTACTATTGTTTGTACAGATGAACATGGTACCTTCAGGCATTTGGAAATTGCTCCCAAGGATGAACCAGACTTGTGGAGGTCTACAATACATACAGTGTATGTAAACTTCCGACTTCAACTGTAAGTGTTTTCCGATGACAATATCCGGAAACACTGATTACATCATCTGGTGTACATCATGTGATGTTAAACATCTAGGAGCAGGAAAAGGTTAGTAAAGTAGTAAAGGGATTGCCCATCCCTGCAATGAACCCTGAGCAAACAAACCTGCTGGGGTCAGTAATTATTTCAGTTATTATTCAGAAGCTACAGTACTCACGTCTCTCCGTCCTCCTCGCTGGCAGCTACGTTGTCTGCCCCCAGAGTCTGGGCCTCTTGAAGCACTCGCTGCTCCCGCTGCTTGTTCCTCATCCCCAGGCACAGGGACAGCATGAGCATGACCACCCCAGCCCCGACCAGCACAAAGGCCACCGACGAAGCCCTGCCCCTGTTGTCTGGTTTGGGGTTGCCTCCTCCGGTGCCACCGCTGTTGTTCCCGGCCGTGTCGGAGGGCACCACACTCCACACAATCATGACGATGCCCAGGGCCACCAGTCCCACCCCCAGGGCACACAAGGCATACTGGGAACCCGAGTTTCCAGGACTGTTGTTGTGGTTTCTGGCTACAGGGGGGTTCGGGGGCACCCCACTTGTGCCTGTACTGCGCATTTTCCCCAAAATGTAGGCCCTCCTGGTGTTCAGTCAAAGACTGAGGAGAAAGACAATCGATTAGGGCACAGATAGAACACAGATACAGTAGAGAGGTTAATATGTGGAGTTAACAATAGCCTTCCAATACAAATCCCAATATAACATGTATAATTGGGAAAACTGATTGCACTCAAACTGTGATAGAATTTGGATAAATAGAGAATCATTGTTCCAGTAACTTCAATATAGGCCAATTAAAAACATGAAAATMAAATCTGTGAAGATATACACACTACCCTAAGGGATGGGGCTGGAGAAATATAACCACTGTCAAATCCATAGACAAAGCTACGGATGCAAGGACACACCATCCGTGAGATAAAAATTATCATTTTAGGAGTTAGCTAATCTCAACCCTTTAACCTAACATGCTAAGTAGTTGCAAAGTAGGTAAAAAAGTAGTAAGTAGTTGCAAAGTTGCTAATGACTTAAAATGCTAAAGTTCTCTGTGATGAGATTTGAACACAACGTTTGGGTTGCTAGACGTTCCAGTTATACGCCGACCCACGATCCACCCCGACTAACCACCTACTTTCATTTTTTTTGCCTTAAGACACCTTCTGTCTTACATAACCATACCAAACAAAACATATACTAATTTGTGTGTGATTTACATTTACTATGGTACGTCTAATCTATAAAACCAGGCTGGGCACAGAGGGTAATCTGTAAGGCTGAAGTTACACAAAGCAACATTCAAAACAATTTTGGMTGCAGTTGTTAGTGACATCTCTTTGACATCGTTAGTGACAACTTRGCTGTTACATGAAGCAACTCAAACGTAATTAAAATAGCATGCAACAGCCAATCAAATTGAAGCTGCTTCATCATATTGGTAGCAAATATTCAAACGAGAACTTTGAAGGCCGAAGRGGAGAAGGGTTCCATGTGAACAGCAGTTGAACATGGGTCAGTCYGTCCTAAGAGATGGGCGAACGCCYTTCGGAAGGGWGGGGCGATGGAGTCGGGTTCAGATCCCCYAATCCAGAGTGGTGGAGARGGACYCSGCYAGGCYTCCAGTGCGGTAGCGCGACCGATCCCGGAGAAGCTGGCGGGAGCAACGGGGAGAGTTCTCTTTTCTTTGTGAATGGGTTCGCCCCGAGAGAGGGGCCCAAGCCCTGGAAAGCGTTGCTTTCTGGCGGTGTCCYGTGAACTCTCGCTGGCCCTTGAAAATCCGGGGGAGAGGGTGTAAATCTCGCGCCGGGCCGATCTATAAGCCCAGGATGATAGTTGGGCGGGCAAAAAAAGACATTACAAGAAAGGGAACAAATATATAGCTTTTAAAAAACGGTTGCCGGACGGAGGGCCACCAAACAAAGGCAGATTGGAAGGCCGTCAAGCAAAATAGACCAATGAAGTGCGGGTAAACGGCGCGAGTATCTATGACTCTCTGAAGACGGGGTAGACGTCTCCCTTTCCTCGGTGWGGGGTTCTGGGCTGGGAGGGTGGCTTCGGCCCTCGCCCGAGCTCAGCTCCCCACGTCGCCTGGGTTGCGCCCGACTGGCTCAAACCCCCCTTTCCCTGTTAGGCACGGCCGCATGGCGTCGGCCACGTCCGAAGGGGATCGGGGGTTGCCGGTGAACCGGGTCTTCCCACCTCGGCATTCAGTATCAAGCGCTTTGGTCTTACCCAAGACCCTTGTGTGGCTCCGGGTACCAAGTCAACCGCTCTGCGCCCTGGTGAAGGCGGGGGTTCAATGTCTCCCCTCATCGTCGCCTTGGCGCCGGTGAAGCACCAGTATGCTCTCGTTTCAACCTCAAACATTTTTGTGAACTATGGCCTCTCGCTCTGGAGAAGGGGGGAAAGGAGGGCAACCTCSCCAACCCCGCCTAGCCACTAGGCTCAGCGAGGCTCTGGGCCAGGAGGGTGACGTTGGTCCTCGCCCGAGCTCAGTTCCCTGCAWCGCCACGTCGCCTGGGTTGCACCCGACCAGCTCATCTAAACTCACCCCATGTCATCTGCTGTGTAGGCCGTCATTGTAAATAAGAATTTGTTCTTAACTGACTTGCCTAGTTAATTAAAATAAAAAATTACATTGTGGTTTCACAAATTATTTATTTACCCAACCATTTGCATATTGTAACAGCATGGTTATTTAGTACAATTTAGCTAGCACAGTTCATGGTGGACAATTTCAGTTGAAACTGGTCAGGGAAAGGTTCACTTCAAAAATTACATTTACTGACTTCCAAAACATGTACATAAACCATGACTAGCCATGATGTCAATATTTTTTATACATCTCCTGTTGTGCTATTCCGGGATGCTGACCTTCTAGGCAGAGTTCCAAAGAAAAAGCCATATTTCAGTCTGGCCAATAAAGAGAAAAGATTAAGATGGGCAAAAGAAAACAGACACTGGACAGAGGAGCTCTGCCTAGAAGGCCAGCATCCCGGATTCGCCTCTTCACTGTTCACGTTGAGACTGGTGTTTTGCGGGTACTATTTAATGAAGCTGCCAGTTAAGGACTTGTGAGGCATCTGTTTCTCAAACTAGACACTCTAAATGCACTTGTTCTCTTGCTCAGTTGTGCACCGGGGCCTCTTACTCCTCTTTATATTCTGGTTAGAGCCAGTTTGCGCTGTTCTGTGAAGGGAGTATTACACAGCGTTGTACGAGATCTTCAGTTTCTTGGCAATTTCTCACATGGAATAGCCATCATTTCTCAGAACAAGAATAGACTGACGAGTTTCAGAAGAAAGTTTTTTTGTTTCTGGCCATTTTAAGCCTGTAATCGAACCCACAAATGCTGATGCTCCAGATACTCAACTAGTCTAAAGAAGGCCKGTTTTATTGCTTCTTTAATCAGCACAACCAGTTTTCAGCTGTGCTAACATAATTCAAAAAGAGTTTAAACTTGGATTAGCTAACACAACGTGCCATTGGAACACAGGAGTGATGGTTGCTGATAATGGGCCTCTGTACGCCTATGTAGATATTCCATAAWAAAATCTGCCGTTTCCAGCTACAATAGTCATTTACAACATGAACAAGTCTACACTATATTTCTGATCAATTTGATGTTATTTTAAGAGACAAAAATATATATATTTAAAAAACAAGTTCATTTCTAAGTGACCCCAAACTTTTGAACGGTAGTGTATGTAAATTTGATATATAAGTTAAAAAAAAAATATATTATTAGCAAAGAATTCTAAACCTGTTTATGCTTTGTCATTATGGGGTATTGTGTGTAGATTAATGAGAGAAAAACACAATTGAATCAGTTTTAGAATAAGAAAAAGTCAAGGGGTCAGAATTAGAWTACTTACCAAGCAAAGTCAGCCTCTGAATGTCAAAGAAACTAAACAATGATATCCCCATATCCARCGGAATCACGTCTTTCCTGGGTATTTTACAGCTTGTTTATAGCATAAAGCATCGTGGACCAAAGCGCTGTAATAGACCTTTATATAATTGGYTCAATTTTATTTTCTTCAAAATCTTAAGCTAACAARGGATAGGACTGTMCTTTTTTCTATTTCCTTAAAATGTAGGCATGGTGGGTGGAGGAATTGACCAACAAATACGGATATAGCACCCTATAGCCTAATTTCATCTGTCAAACAAGTAGGCCTACCTCTTATTTCTTAAATAGGAAGAAATAGGCTCAAACACAAAGCCCTCTTGTTGTTAGTAAAATGAAGACTGAAGACTTTCAGCACCATGAGCTGTCCATATCCGACTGATTGTGACACGGCATCTGCTTCAAGTTTCAGCACCACAATGTAAGCTACTCGAATCTGGCTTATTGTAAGGTCAATAACTCAAATACATTATGGGTCAGAAACACATTGTTATTAATAAAATCAATTATAGTAGTAGCAAGCTATCAAAGTCTTTCTCTGGTCCTCCTTATCTTCGCTGTCTCCTTATCAAACTGTTCAGAACATAGGCTACAGGCAAGTCCGCGCTCACGATATTATTTATTTTTTGGACTAGGCCTAATCCCCAAAAAATGTAGGGAAGAAACCTTTGACTCTTCTCCTGACCTGCCATCCTAGACCTACACAGCACAGCATTGGTTAAGCAGCACACAAAACCATTTTACCCAGCATGAGCAGAGCAGGGCACAGGGTTGAAATATCCATTGCAGTGTGTAATGCAGCCTAGTTTGATTTACACCATCCCAGTAGCTATTTTAGAAGTATAACTTTGCACTGTGCTACTCCGAGCATACACTTCGTAGCCTATAGGCTATGGATAATTTGATTGAGACCACACTAAATAGCCTATAGGCACAATTGATATTGCGTGCACAGTGGAGAATCAGAGATGAGGGGTGGCATCGGGCACACAGCGATATATAGCCTAATAAGTAACTAATTCTAAAACACTAAGAAATATTTACATTTCATCAATTACAAGATCCTCCCCTGGACTAGATAAAAAATAAAAAATACTAAACCTCCCCTTGATTGAAATTGAAAAAAGCATGACCCTCCCTCATTTTCCTCCAGGTAACCATTCTGTAATTGTCAATGGCATGCTCCTTAAGAGTACATCTTGGGCTAAGTATGGCTGTATATTGCAATTTAAGTATGCTCCCAATGCAATTATGAAGTCCAATACATCCACAGTGCGATTTCAGATGTTTTACTTTGTATCAAATATTTTGTTGAATTTACATAACGTTCCAACTTTGTTTAGCATTATCTAGTCCAATTGTGGCATCTTCCATTTGTATCCGTTTTCGCAGTTTCAATGGAGAACTTTTATTTTGAAATCAGCCCGCAGAGTCCACTATTGCTGCTCACAACACACGCGTTTTTGTCCCAGTATAAAATCTTACCCGCTCGGAACACAGGGGTGTGTTCGGAAAAACAAAGAAATTAACCCATATTATTCTTGTTCTAATAGATTATAGTTTCGGCTATGTATGAATGTCAAAGTTACTAAACTGATAAAAACCAAAGARGTTTGTAATAATAAAGAAATGGGGTGGTAGTCTACACGGCCTTACCTTGCATAGCTGACAAAGATTCGCGCGATGTGATGTTTTCATTTGTAGCCATCCATTCCAAATAGTTCCTTTGTAGTTGATCGCCCCCGATRAAATCAATTATGTATGTAAGCTATGTCTTGGAAATTCACTATTGTCACCTATTTTCAAAACAGGAACTTTCTCTGACGGAAGGGCTAAAGAAAAAGTAASAACATATAAGAATATTTATGCTTGATCCGAAAATGTGAACGGAAGCTTCGTATGGAGGGTGTGACGCATTTGCGGGGCCTGGATTCATGCAGAGGGAAAATCAAGCGCTGTACCGCATGGCRATGTGCCGGACATGTACACTAGCAAGCGGTAAATTGCCGTCTTCCGCTTAGGCAGCCCATTGTGACTCGCTTGTGGGCGTGCTGGCAGCAAGTACCGAGGGTGCGTCAAGTATTCATCATAGCAAGTTTGTAAGAAGGTCTGGTTATTAAATGTGTAAATAGTTCAATAGTAATACGCTCTGGTGACAAACTTTGCTGCCCTGTTTCCAATTGTCCACATGGCTGGGAGAACCTATTCAAGTAAGTACATACATTTTGAAAATGTAAAAAAAAAATCTAGTTGGCCAGCTAGCTTTCTAGCCAACTTTACATACTGTATAATAGGTAACGTTAGTTAGCTAAGTTAATTAAATATCACCCAGGTACCTAACTTCATATTAGCTAGCTATCTTGACGTATTTATCACTGTATAAAACAAACTCCAAATGCATTTGTAGGTAGCTAGCTAACAGCCATGGAGGAGGGTGAAAGGATAGCAGCCCCAACTGTCAAAGTGAGTAGGCTATTCTGGATAGGGCAGGTACTTGTGTGTAGTTCCAGTCCCTAGAAGTGAGGACAGAGATAATAGTAACATAATATTCAGTGCTGTGTAATTTTAGTACAATGAAGTCTGTTTCTTGTGAGGTTCTGTCCTCAGATAAAGAGAGCTTTGAAAMCCTGTCCCAATGAAGAGTAGTGGTTCTCAYTCCTGGTCCTATGGACTCAGAGGTGCACATTTTTGTTTTTGCCTTGGCACTGCATAGCTGATTCAAATGATCAACTCATCATCAAGCATCAAGTGGTATTTCTGTATTAATTTGTGATGCTATCCTTGATATGATCCTGTTATTGTCACGTGCACATGAATCTATCAATCCAATGTTATCATGAGTTGTTATAAGGGATATTATACTTTAGTAATCCACAATTACTTGATTCAAAAGTCTAATAATGACTATCTTCCATATTACCACAGATACTTTGTAACTGTAGATTCTTTCAAACCGATTGCCTACAGTTACCGTGTAGGGCACTGCAAGGTTGAGTGACCAGGGCCATCAGGGGCTTCCTCCTGGAGGAATTCAGGTGTGTGTGAAGGCTACCTGTGTCCTGCATAACTTCATGAGGATGGACACGAGGACCAGGAGGGGATCTGCTGCCGCGTGCAAGAGGAGAAGTCTGGTGCTCTGCAGGATGTTTCAAGGATAGACTACACTATGCACAACCAAAGGCTCTTTATAGAGCCATCCACATTGCAATAAGAGTATTCTTCCATTTACTTAGCTATGWRAACTGCTGTTATTCAATTCCTAGTTTCTCTCCCTTTGATTTCTACTTCTCAGSTGAGGGTGCTGTTTAGGTAAGGGTGTGACGTCTGTACAAAAACAAAACAGGCTATTATAAGTCACCCATATTGAACAAATTTAGAACAATTAGACACCCACACCTACACACTCATGTATCAATCTGATTGATGGATTSTGTTGTGCAGTAAGCAGGCTCTGGTGTATAACTGGCTCCTTCAAAGAATAGGCAAGAGTGCCAACCATGGAGAATAGTAAGACACTTCATTATTTCTATAACTACACTAAATTATTTATCCTCGTGTGTCCGTTCATGTTTTTCAGCATAAAGTACTCTGCAYCCACTTTTAGTGTGGACACCAGGTGAGGGCCACACACACAGATTCCTGTTGAACACTGTCTCTTTAACTACCTTATTTTCTCAATAAGTCTTCTTCACTTCATCCCTCTCCCCTTCTCTGTAAAGCCTCAAGGTTATATCAGCTGTGTCTGTGAATCCCTCCCGCATCTGAACTGGCTACATAGAGGGCACAGCATGATCAGAGGTCACTTGGTCAGGTCAACAGGAAGTATTATTAAAGGGATGCTTTACATTGAAATGGAGATGTAGTAGTCCCAGAGTTAATGATCCAAGGTCAGTTTTGCATTTCATCTCCTGATGATTATGACTGAGTGTTWGAATAAAAAACAAACAAGGCTTAAGCATGCTCTCTCTCCATCTCTTGTCTGCAGATATGTTTTGCTGTGAAAGAGGATGCCAACCCACAGTCCCGTCATCGCCACCTRACCCGCTCTTAAGATGACCATTCGTGCCGACTGGGAGTCCAAGGCTGGTTAGGAGACACCACTAGAGACACTTAATGTAATTGTGATGAACTGAGATAATATTAAGGTAGCACTGTGATTCATTAATCATATGCTGCCTTCCCTGCTCCTATGTCCTTACCTCTTTCCCTTTGTCTTTTACACCTCTCTCGCCACCTTTCTTCCTCTGTTTTTATAATGCACAACAGATGTGCATTGAAGTACAGATTGAACTTGTATTTCTAATAATACAATTAMAATATTTATAATGCATGTATTTATAACACTTGGATAAWTAACTTCTTTCAATAAAGCATTTCACATTCTCTACTGGTTGAAATTAAGTCTCTCATTTGATGAAATACTACTCCTGTCCTGTGTTTATCAGATCAATGCAGATGAAGAAAATTAGATATTGAGATGAACCGGTTTGAGTATTTACATGATGCATAGGAAGTGTAATGTACTGTTTTAAAAAAAAATGTTTATTCTACTTCTGTATATATGAATCATAAATCAGCCTTTAACTAGTTAAATCATGTTTCTAGTCTATTGCATAGTTACAATGTGTAACCATTGATGTCCCAGGACCAAGATTGGTAAACYCTGTTGAAGTGTAATACATACATGCAGACACAGCATCATTCAAAGACTGGAATTTGATACACCTGGAATTGGAAATGAATGAAAAATTCTCAGACATTCATACCTGAACTGCACCATTATTTGSCAAGGTACAGTACATGATCAGTMAATATATTAAATGTACAGGCTACAATGTGGGGATCTCATGCATGGTAATGACTACATGTATATATGACTTGCATCCTTGGCACAAAGTTATATKAAATCAAATTTTGCGGTTGAGGGCGGTGCAGTTGCCGTACCAGGCGGTGATACAGCCCGACAGGATGCTCTCGATTGTGCATCTGTAAAAGTTTGAGTGTTTTAGGTGACAAGCCAATTTCTTCAGCCTCCTCAGCTGTAGTCAATGAACAGCATTCTTACATAGGTATTCCTCTTGTCCAGATGGGATAAGGCAGTGTGCAGTGAGATGGCGATTGCATTGTCAGTGGACCTATTCGGCGGTAAGGAAATTGGAGTGGGTCTGGGGTATCAGGTAGGGTGGAGGTGATATGATCCTTGACTAGTCTCAAAGCACTTCATGATGACAGAAGTGAGTGCAATGGGGTGATAGTCATTTAGTTCAGTTACCTTAGCTTTCTTGTGAACAGGAACAATGGTGGCCATCTTGAAGCATGTGGGGACAGCAGATTGGGATAGGGATTGATTGAATATGTCCGTAAACACACCAGCCAGGTGGTCTGTGTATGCTCTGAGGACACGGCTAGGGATGCTGTCTGGGCCAGCAGCCTTGCAAGGGTTAACATGTTTAAATGTTTTACTCACGCTGGTCACGGAGCGGGAGAGCCCACAGGCATTGGTAGCGGGCCGTGTCAGTGGCACTGTATTGTCCTCAATGGAGCAAAGAAGTTGTTTAATTTGTCTGGGAGCAAGACGTCGATGTCCGTGACGGGGCTGGTTTTCTTTTTGTAATCCGTGATTGACTGAAAACCCTGCCACATACATCTCGTGTTTGAGCCGTTGAATTGCGACTCTACTTTGTCTCTATACTGACGCTTTGCATGTTTGATTGCCTTGCGGAGGCAATAGCTGCACTGTTTGTATTCGGTCATGTTTCCAGTCGCCTTGCCATGATTAAAGGCAGTGGTTCGCGCTTTCAATTTTGCGCGGATGCTGCCATTCATCCACGGTTTCTGGTTAGGAAAGGTTTTTATAGTCACAGTGGGTACGACATCTCCGATGCACTTGCTAATAAACTCGCTCATCGAGTCAGCATATACATCAATGTTATTGCCTGAGGTTATCCGGAGCATATCCCAGTCCATGTGATCGAAGCAATCTTGAAGAGTGGAATCCGATTGGTCAGACCAGCGTTGGATGGACCTGGGCACGGGCGTTTCCTGTTTTAGTTTCTGTCTATAGACTGGGAGCAACAAAATGGAGTCATGGTCAGATTTGCCGAAGGCAGGGCGGGAGAGGGCTTTGTATGCATTGCGAAAGTTAGAGTAGCAATGATCCAGAATGCTACCAGCTCGTGTTGCGCATTCGATATGCTGATAGAATTTAGGAAGTCTTGTTCTCAGATTAGCTTTGTTAAAATCCCCAGCTACAGTAAATGCAGCCTAAGGATGTATGGTTTCCAGTTTACATAGTCCAGAGGAGTTCTTTCAGGGCCGATGAGGTATCTCTGAATTGCAGAGCGCCAAATAAAWWAAAAAATGCTAGAAATATTTATATTCATGAAATCACAAGTGCAATATAGCAAAACACATCTTAGCTTGTTTTTAATCCACCTGTCGTGTCAGATTTTGAAAATATGCTTTACACCGAAAGCAATCCAAGCGTTTGTGTGAGTTTATGAAATGTTTGTAGCTTAGTTGCAAAACAGGAAGCCGATTCTAGATTTAATTTTGGATTGGAGATYCTTAATATGAGTCTGGAAGGAGAGTTTACAGTCTAGCCAGACACCTACGTATTAGAACCATCCAGAGTAGTGATGCTAGTCGGGCGGGCGGGTTCGGGCAGCGATCGGTTGAAGAGTATGCATTTAGTTTTATTAGCGTTTAAGAGCAGTTGGAGGCCACGGAAGGAGTGTTGTATGGCATTGAAGCTCATCAGGAGGTTTTTTAACACAGTGTCCAAAGAAGGGRCAGAMGTATACAGAATGGTGTCATCTGCYTAGAGATGGATCAAGGAARCACCCGCAGCAAGAGCAACATCATTGATGTATACAGAGAAAAGAGTCGGCCCGAGAATTGAYCCCTGTGGCACCCACATAGAGACTGCCAGAGGTCCGGACAACAGGCCCTCCAATTTGACACAATCACCTCTATCTGAGAAGTASTTGGTGAACCAGGCGTGGCAATCATTTGAGAAACCAAGGCTGTTAAGTCTGCCGATAAGAATACGGTGATTGACAGAGTCGAAAGCCTTGGCCAGGTCGATGYATATAGCTYCACAGTACTGTCTTTTATCGATGGCGGTTATGATATCGTTTAGTACCTTGAGCATGGCTGAGGAGCACCCGTGACCAGCTCGGAAACCGGATTGCACAGCGAAGAAGGTACGGTGGGATTCGAAATGGTCAGTGATCTGTTTGTTAACTTGGCTTTCGAAGACTTTAGAAAGGCAGGGCAGGATGGATATAGGTCTGTAACAGTTTGGGTCTAGAGTGTCACCCCTTTGAAGAGGGGGATGACCGCGGCAGCTTTCCAATCTTTAGAAATCTCAGACGATACGAAAGYGGTTGAACAGACTATTATAAGGGGTTGCAACAATGGCGGCGGATAATTTTATATATTGCCTAGCCCAGCTGATTTGTACAGGTCCTGGTTTTGCAGCTCTTTCAGAACATCTGCTATCAGGATTTGGGTGAAGGAGAAGCTTGGGAGGCTTGGGCAAGCAGCTTCGGGGGGTGTGGAGCTGTTGGTCGGGGTTGGGGTAGCCAGAAGGAAAGCATGGCCAGCCGTAGAGAAAGCTTATTGAAATTCTCGATAATCGTGGATTTATCAGTGGTGACAGTGTTTCCTAGCCTCAGTGCAGTGGGCAGCTGGGAGGCGGTGCTCTTTTTCTCCATGGACTTTACAGTGTCCCAGAACTTTTTTGAGTTAGAGCTAATTCTGTTTGAAAAAGCTAGCCTTTGCTTTCCTAACTGACTGTGTGTATTGGTTCCTGACTTCCCTGAAGAGTTGCATATCGCGGGGACTATTCGATGCTAGTGCAGTACGGCACAGGATGTTTTTGTGCTGATCGAGGGCAGCCAGGTCTGGAGTGAACCAAGGGCTATATCTGTTCTGTGGCATGCTTATTTAAGATGGTGAGTAAATTACTTATAGAGAACAACCAGGCATCCTCTATGGACGGGATGAGGTCAATATCCTTKCAGGATACCCGGGCCAGGTCGATTAGAAAGGCCTGCTCACAGAAGTGTTTTAGGGAGCGTTTGACAGTGATGAGGGGTGGTCGTTTGACCACGGACCAATAACGGATGCAGGCAATGAGGAGGTGATCGCTGAGATCCTGATTGAAAACAGCAGAGGTGTATTTGGAGGGCAAGTTGGTCAGGATAATATCTATGGGGGTGCCCATGTTTACGGATTTTGGGTTGTACCTGGTAGGTTCATTGATCATTTGTGTGAGATTGAGGGCATCTAGCTTAGATTGTAGGATGGCCGGGGTGTTAAGCATGTCCCAGTTTAGGTCACCTAACTGAATGAACTCTGAAGATAGATGGGGYCAATCAATTCACATATGGTGTCCAGGGCACAGCTGGGAGCTGAGGGGGGTCTATAACAGGCGGTAACAGTGAGAGACTTATTTCTGGAGAGATACATTTTTTAAATTAGAAGCTCGGAACTGTTTGGGCATAGACCTGGAAAGTATGACAGAACTTTGCAGGCTATCTCTGCAGTAGATTGCAACTCCTCCTCCTTTGGCAGTTCTATCTTGACGGTAAATGTTGTAGTTGGGGATGGACATCTCAGAATTTTTGGTGGCCTTCCTAAGCCAGGATTCAGAAACGGCAAGGACATCAGGGTTGGAGGAGTGTGCTAAAGCACTGAGTAAAACAACTTAGGGAGGAGGCTTCTGATATTAACATGCATGAAACCAAGGCTTTTACGGTTACAGAAGTCAACAAATGAGAGCGTCTGGGGACACACAGGGCCTGGGTTAACCTCTACATCACCCGAGGAACAGAGGAGGAGTAGGTTGAGGGTACGGCTAAAGGCTATCAAAACTGGTCATCTAGTGCGTTGGGGGCAGAGAATAAAATGAGCAGATTTCTGGCCGTGGTAGAATAGATTCATGGCATAATGTACAAACAGGGGTATGGTGGGGTGTGGGTACAGTGGAGGTAAACCTAGGCATTGAGTGACGATAAGAGAGGTTGCATCTCTGGAGGCACTAGTTATGCTAGGTGAGATCACRGCATGTGTGGGAGGTGGGATAAAAGAGGTATCTGAGGCATGTTGAGTGGGGCTATAGGGGCTCCGCAGTAAAATAAAACAATGATATCTACCCTAAACAACAGTATACAAGGCATATTGACATTAGAGAGAGACATAAAGCGAGGCATAAAGCAATCACAGGTGTTGATTGGAAGAGCTAGCTAAGACAACAACGGGTAAGACAACAACAGCTAATCAGCTAAGACAACAACAACAGGTAAAATGGAGATGAATGGGCAGAGAGGGTCAGTTAACTACACACATGGCCTGAGTTCGAGGCTGGGGCTGACAGATAAACAATAAACAAAAATGGAGTGCTGTGATTATTAATGAACAGTCCAGCAGGCATCAGCTATGTAGCCAAGTGATCATAGGGTCCAGTGAACAGCAATAGATGAAACAGGGAAGCCGTTAGGCAGTCGTTACTACGGTAGCAAGCGGGGAACACGGCGTTCATAAAGTTAGCAGGCTGGGGCTGGCAGAAGCGTCTTCCCCGACGTCCGACAAAGGCCAGTTGAGGGCAAATTGGACAGAATTATGTCYGCAGACCAGTCGTGATGGATCGGCGGGTCTCCCTGTCGACAAAGGGTCCAGGCCAATTGGCAAAAGAGGTATTGTAGCTGGAGTAACTTAGTTTGCTAGCCGGGAGATGCGCCTGGCTCGAGGCTAACTGGTGCTGGATTCGGGACAAGGGCGTTAGCCACTATAGCCACTCGGGAGCAGCTAGCTAGCTGCGATGATCCGATGCAACGGTCCAGAGCTTATCTCAAGAATCCGGTGATTTAGTGGAGTGACCATAGGGTCCACTGAGCAGGCCGGGAGATGGGCCTGGCTCAAGGCTAGCTTCGGGGCTGGGCCACTCAGGAGCAGCTAGCTAGCTGCGATGATCCGATGCAACGGTCCAGAGCTTACGGCAGAAATCCGGTGATGTAGTGGCTTCTAGTCGTGTTAGTGAAGAGTCCGGGAGGTATCTCTTATACACATCTAGATGTGTATAAGAGACAGCTACCTCCTTGTCAAAGTTGAGCGTGTGCAGCAGCTCGATGCCCAGCAGCAGGCTGACCTGGTGGGCCTTCTTGGTGACGTCGAGGGACCTCTCCAGATCACGTTGTGTCAGAGAGTTGAGCATGCACCCGTCCACCAGGTGTGTGTGGAAGGCCTGCGAGTACTGCGGAAGCCCCACGTCGATCAGCCAGGCCTTGGCCACCCAGTGGTGGTCCATGTCTGCAGCCTTTGACAGCCTGCAGTGTGAAGAGATGAGGAGAGAAGAAGAAGATAACACGAGAAGAGATGACAGGACATTGGGAGAGATGAGAAGAGATAAGATAGGAGAAGAAAAGATAGGAGGAGATGGAAACAGATTACAAGCAGATGAAGATGTCACTAATGATACATCGACAAATYCCAGTTTACAATCAGAATACAACTTGACTATGGAAACAAACCTGATTCAGTTACACCAGCTCTGTCAGGAGGAAATTCACCCAACTTATTGTGTGACGCTTGTGGAAGGCTACCCAAAATGTTTGACCCAAGTTAAACAATTTAAAGGCAATGCTACCAAATACTAATTGAGTGTATGTAGGTTTCTGACCCACTGGGAATGTGATGAAAGAAATAAAAGCTGAAATGAATCATTCTCTCTACTATTATTCTGACATTTCACATTCTTAAAATAAAGTGGTGATCCTAACTGACCTAAGACAGGGAATTTTTACTAGGATTACATGTCAGGAATTGTGAAACTTAGTTGAAATGTATTTGGCTGAGGTATATGTAAACTTCCGACTTCAACTGTAACTTCCATGTTGGGCCTATGTTCCTTGACACCCGTGTTGGGGTCAATTCAATCCCAACTCCAGGGATTGAATTGAATTCCTATGGGGAAAAGCCATGTCCAATNTAAGACAGGGAATTTTTACTAGGATTAAATGTCAGGAATTGTGAAACTTAGTTGAAATGTATTTGGCTGAGGTATATGTAAACTTCCGACTTTCAGTTGGGCCTATGTTCCTTGACACCCGTGTTGGGGTCAATTCAATCCCAACTCCAGGGATTGAATTGAATTCCTATGGGGAAAAGCCATGTCCAATTCAACAGACTGAAATTGACCCCAACTCTGCAAGAAAGTGACATTCTAATTCACYTTCTGGTTTGCATATGCATTCTTTAATTGCCTTGGAACGCTTGGTGGAGGCAGCTCAAATTCCAAATCTGAAACCGGGTTTGCCAAACCCTGTACCTCTGTCTCTGATCATTGTCTAACCTTGCTTACATGTGCTTGTCACCAATAATGTGTGGTGTTATGCAGTGTTAGAATAGTGATAGTCATGTTTGACCAGCAGAGGGCCATCTCACACTAGAGGGAGCAAGCTGCTACTGTATATGTGTGTCTGATACCATTGCAGATGAGAGTAGTAGAGTTCGCCTTTAACGGTTGATCCAGGGTCAGATATTCATGTACCTTCCTAATGGTTAAGGTTATCTGGATCTTAGATCTGTGGTTTTAGTGTGAGAAGGTGTATGAGGAGCGGAYCATCTCACCCCCTGCCGTTTTCAGCGTCCCTGTAGTCTTTGATGGCCAGCCGGAGCTTCCTGCGGGGCATGGAGCTGGTGACCCCTAACCCAAGCTCCAGGTCCTCATCTGACAGGCCCAGCAGCACCTGCACAGGGGTCAAAGGTCAAATCACATTCAACCGATTGTTGATAATGGATTTCAGGATTCCAATTTCACAAGTGCCTTTGATTTGCGCCACAGCATGTACCGGATGGTGGAAATTGACATTTGATTTAAAAACTGAAGATCTCTTGATGTGACTCGTTCAGTTCTGAGAGCAAACCAGGCTGAGAAGTCTCCAGGCTCCAACGCACTAACCAGACCGTCAATCTCTGTATCAAGTGTCAACTTGCTCTACCGACAGGACAAGCTGATGTGAAAATCAAATGAATCCACCTCTGAAAGAGCTATTCGGAAAGTCACATGGGTTTGATTGACTGAATACTGGCCTAAGTCTTCCTACAGTTTGGTGCCCTCTCGGGTCTTACCTTGCCACTCTTCACATTCTCCGAGCAGCCGCGAATGTACATGGGCATCGCCATGAGACGGACAAGCTCCACCTGCTTGCCCTCCACAGCGACATGTGTATGCCCCGGGCAAGCTCCACCTGCTGGAGGCGGTCCAGCTGATCCTCCCCATCAGAAAGGCTGAGACTGAGGCGGGTGGGGCTTGAGATACTGTCTGAGTCTGGATAGGTGGGCGAGGGGGAGTGGGAGGAAAGATATGAGCAGGGGTGTTTTGAAAGGTGGGAGAGTGGTAGTAGGGGGGGCAGTGGGTTTTCTATAGAACAAACAAGGACCATAGTAACCAAAAGGAGATAGAAAGCCCTTGCCCTGCTATTTGGCTGCTGTTTATAAGACAGAGTGTGCTGTTTATAAGAGAGAGTAGTTTCTAATGGAATAACACACTTTGGCTACTTGACAGCTTTTGTGCATAGCCAATCGTTTGCCAAGCCTCAGAAAAGCTTGTAAACAAACTATCCACAGTGTCAAACAAATGTTTGTACTTACTAAGTCCTTTAAAGAGAAGCTGTTAAAAACAGTTTGTCCGTGTACGTTAAATTCGCCTCATCTGTCAATATTAGCCTGCAAGTCCAGCTGCTTGATAATAGAGAGGAGAAAACCTGTACAGTCATAATGCAGCTATAGGAGTCTAGTAAGGTTAATTAGTTAAACAGGGAGAGTTAATTAACTGATCAACATGTAGGAGTGCCGTCTCCCTCATAAGTATTATCCCCTTTGTTTTGTTAGGGAATATGCCAGCAGATGGCAGTCTAAAGCTTCTATGGCATGAACTTGTACTGTATAAACAAATGATATCGTCCCTTAGTGACAAAGGTATTATTGTTAAAAGATGGTCAACATATAAAGTAACTTGAAAATCATCCAGTAGCAATAATCACATAACTCATCACAAATACCAGGGTTATCCTCTCCTTATCATGGATTCCTTGCATGCTTATCATTTCAACGTTTTTGTCATCAGGCTTATACTGTAGCAGATGTTGTCTGGGCACAATGTGAAGATGTTCGACTATTACCTCTTACCTAGCAGATCTACATTACTTTGTTAAATCACACAATGACAATTCCCTAAGCTGTCTTCAGTCCTGCTAGAAAATTGCTCGCATTCGTTCCCGGCACCACATGAAGAATGACTTATAATTACATTAAGAATAAGAGACTAGTCATATCCCAAGGTAAGGATACAGAAGAATGGAGGAATTGTCCTGCTGGCTCCTTGAAAGGGACTCCTCTCTATGGCTGCTTTGTGTTCGCACTTATCTTCGTGGCACAATAAAGGTGCAAACACAACCCATAGCCTATACTATCTGCCCAGAACAGGTGTTTTAAATCTCAGTGAGTGTCTGGCAAAACAGAGCAACAGGTATGCATTCTGCTCAGTTTCCTTCACAACATTTTCTAAACCATTCCTCCAGTCTTTCTTGATTTATGCTTTGTCCTGTTGTGTCTATGGAATCTAACAGCCCAGGAGATATAGCAAAGTAAGCAGAGTTGAGGGAGAAAAATAACAGTACCTTCAGAGGTGGTACATTCATTGTACCACCTGCTAATAGGTCAGTAAAAGTTATTGTTTGTCATTACCACTGGTTAGCAGACTCTTTCTGTATCCCTCTCCACAATAACATGTAGTGTTGCTCAAATATGATATAGACTGACCAGGTGAATCCAGGTGAAAGCTATGATGCCTTATTGATTTCACTTGTTAAATCCACTTCAATCAGTCACTTGGTGTTTTTTTTATATATCTTTTTTTATTTCAACTTTATTTAACCAGGTAGGCCAGTTGAGAACAAGTTCTCATTTACAACTGCGACCTGGCAGAGCGCCCCTTGATAATAAGATAGATGACCTCCGATCGCATATTTGCTACAAACGGGACTCTCGAAACTGCAATATTCTCTGCTTTTCTGAAACATGGCTCTTGAACAAGATACCCCCCATGGCTATCCAACACGATTGATTCTCCATTCACCATGCTGACAGGACAATGGAGTTGGTGGAAATCGAGGGGGGAGGGGTTTGCTTCTTCACCAACAGCAACTGGTGTGCTGACTCGAGAGCGGAGGAAGTGTCAACCCGTCTTGGAATGCATGATGGTCAAATGCCGACCTTTTTACCTCCCGAGGGAGATTTCAGCTGTTATCGTGACTGTTGTATGCATTCCACCTCAGAAGAAAAATAACAAGCTAGCACTTAAAGGAAAGGTTCACCCATTTTGAACATTATGTTTTTTTTGTGCATATCTGAGTGATGTTCTATCGATTCCCAGGGTCATTTCATGTATAGCTGAGTTATTGGCATTCAATCAGGCAGAAATATGGCCAGTATGATGTAGCACTGTGATAAAGTCGCTCTCACTACACTGGAAGTTAATAGGAATATGACTTTAAGATCTTAAAAACGTCTTTCATACGTGTCAGATTTCAATACTGGCCGATCTCATAACTCGGGAGGATGGCTTCTGTCAAATGAGCTATTGATTATATTTTTGCAATATTCCTACCTCGAGAAATGTGTAATTTAACGGAGGGTCTAGCACATTTTTTAAAAATTTGTCTGCCTCTTTAGTCAGGGTGCATTGTATGGTGCAACCTGGATATAGAAAGGAGATAGGAATCCAATGAATGAAGGAACGTATTGTATAACGCCCCAACCAACAGACTGTTGACCAATCGCGTTCACGTTGTCATGCTGCGTCATGTGGTTGCTYAGCTAATCGTCACGCAATCCCTTCTCGAAGTCAGTGTATATGTGGAGAAATGTGTCTATTTTCCTCAAGTACGTAATGTCACGATTCTATACGATACTACTGATGGCAAGTTAATTATCTCACATCTCAGAAAAGATATGTAATGTTGTACTTCTTGTTGACAAAATTCGTGCTCATGTTGGGTTTTTGAGCTAGCGCCCAATAGACTCCTTGAAGGGGAGCGCCCCTTGTCCCAGATTCACCCAGAATGCAATACGCGGCGAATGCAATACGCGGCAATTGCATGGGCGACATTTCCCATCTGAGGCACATCGATCCACTGGTTGTAGACTCCTAAATTGGTAGTGCAGTTTGTTTAGGGGATTTGCCAGCTAACTAGCTATGTTACATGCTGATATTGTCTTTGTTATTATTGTGTGTAGCTACATTTGCTAGCTAGCTTGCCAGCCAGTCCATAGAGTGAGCATTGAATTGTGGATTTTGTAGTCAAATTGAGCTGCAACAGATTTTCCATGTTGCTACCAACCTTATAACGGCACTATGAAACATTTGTTCACCAAAAATATTTGTGTTATTTAACACTTTAAATTAAAGGAATGAGTGGTTTTGGGTGGAGTTTTCCTTTAAGACATGTGATGCCCAACTTCCATCAAAACATATCCCTCGCCACTAGGGGCGATAAAGTCCTAGACCACTGTTATTCTACCCAAAAGCAAGCATWCAAGGCCCTCGCTTGTCCGCCATTCGGCAAATCAGATCATGACTCTGTACTCCTGCTTCCTGTAAACAAGCAGAAACTCAGACAGGGATTACCTGTCACTCGCTCTGTTGAAAAATSGTCACCAGAATCCAAGATTGASCTACAAGACTGCTTTTCTAGCGCTGATTGTAATATGTTTCGGGTCTCCACCGATAACGTCGACGCGCTAACCACCTCCGTCACTGGCTTCATTAGGAAATGCATCTTCGATGTTGTCCCCACAGTTAAGGTTTCCTGCTTCCCCAATCAAAAGCCCTGGATTAACACTGAGGTTGGCACTAAACTAAAGGATAGGGCTATCGCAGACAKCCCTGAAGCTACGGCTGAGAACAGGAACAAGTACAAGAAGTCCCGCTTTGAACTCRGCAAAGTCATCAAACGAGCAAAATAACAATATAACCTTTCAGTGATACCCATCCCGGATCCGGGAGCATCCTCATCAAAAAAGKTGACTAGCATAGCCTAGCCTAACGGGACAGGGATATCATATAATATAATTTTCATGAAATCACAAGTCCAATACAGCAAATGAAAGATAAACATCTTGTGAATCCAGCCATCATTTCCAATTTTTAAAATGTTTTACAACGAAAACACAATATGTATTTATATTAGCTAACCACCATAGCCAAAGACTCAACCGCATATTTTCACCGTGTTTCTACCGCATAGGTAGCTATCACAAAACCGACCAAATAGAGATATAATTAGTCACTAACCAAGAAACAACTTCATCAAATGACAGTCTTATAACATGTTATACAATACATTTATGTTTTGTTCGAAAAATGTGCATATTTGAGGTATAAATCATAGTTTTACATTGCAGCTACCATCACAAATAGCACCGAAGCAGCCAGAATAATTACAGAGAGTAACGTGAAATACATAAATACTCATCATAAAACATTTATGAAAAATACATGGTGTACAGCAAATGAAAGATAAACATCTTGTGAATCCAGCCAATATTTCCGATTTTTTAAGTGTTTTACAGCGAAAACACAATATAGAATTATATTAGCTTACCACAATAGCCAAACACACAAATGCATTTATTCACCGCAAAAGGTAGCTATCGCAAAAACCAGCAAAAGATATAAAATTAATCACTAACCTTGAACAACTTCATCAGATGACAGTCTTATAACATCACAACATCAATACACTTATGTTTTGTTCGAAAATGTGCATATTTAGAGCTGCAAACCGTGGTTATACATTGTGAATATGTAGCAACATTTCCCCAGAATGTCCGGAGCTATTTTGGACACTCACCTAATCTGACCAAAGAACTCATCATAAACTTTACATAAAAATACTTGTTGTATGGCAAATGAAAGATACACTGGTTCTTAATGCAACCGCCGTGTTAGATTTTTAAAAATAACTTTACCATAACGTACAGCTTGCGTTATTGTGAGACAGCACTCACCAAAACGGAGGAGAATAGGACTCTTTGTTCTTACTTTTGCTGAGCTTCCATCAGAATCTTGTACAAGGAGTCCTTGGTCCAGAATAAATCGTTGTTTGGTTTTAGAATGTCCRTTTCTTCTGTCGAATTCGCGCCACAATGCTAGCCAAGGTTGATAACGTTCCCACCCTCTCTTGACYCAAAGAATGGAAAACTCCAAAAGTCCTAATAAACGTTGAATAAACCGATAAAACTCGGTTGAAAAAKCCTACTTTACGATGTTATTATCACATGTATCAAATAAAATCAGAGCCGGAGATATTCGCCGTGTAAACCGAAAGCTTTTCAGAAGCTAATGTCGAGCTCCGCCTCGCGCCTTGGTAGACAAAGGAAATTCCTGACCTGCCACTCAAAAAGCTCTTGTTCGACCTCAGATCAAGCTAGACACCCCATTCCACCTTCCACTGCCTGTTGGAAGGCGTATGAAGTGCATGTATATCGATAAATATAAGCCAATTGAATAGGCAGGCCCTGAAACAGAGCCCCATTTTCAGAATTTTCACTTCCTGTCTGGAAGTTTGCTGCCAAATGAGTTCTGTTTTACTCACACCAGTTCTTGCTGTGAGATGTTACCCCACTCTTCCACCAAGGCACCTATAAGTTCCCGGACATTTCTGGGGGGAATGGCCCTAGCCCTCACCCTCCGACCCAACAGGTCCCAGACGTGCTCAATGGGATTGAGATCCGGGCTCTTCGCTGGCCATGGCAGAACACTGACATTCCTGTCTTGCAGGAAATTACGCACAAAATGAGCAGTACGGCTGGTGGCATTGTCATGCTGGAGGGTCATTTCAGGATGAGCCTGCAGAAAGGGTACCACATGAGGGAGTAGGATGTCTTCCCTGTAARGCACAGCGGTGAGATTGCCTGCAATGACAACAAGCTCAGTCCGATGATGCTGTGACACACTGCCCCAGACCATGACGGACCATCCACCTCCAAATCTCCAAACCGCGACTCATCAGTGAAGAGCACTTTTTGCCAGTCCTGTCTSGTCCAYCGACGGTGGGTTTGTGCCCATAGGCGATGTTGTTGCCGGTYAWGTCTGGTGAGGACCTGCCTTACAACAGGCCTACAAGCCCTCAGTCCAGCCTCTCTCAGCCTATTGCAGACAGTCTGAGCACTGATGGAGGGATTGTGCGTTCCTGGTGTAACTCAGACAGTTGTTGTTGCCATCCTGTACCTGTCCCGCAGGTGTGATGTTCGTATGTACCGATCCTGTGCAGGTGTTGTTACACGTGGTCTGCCACTGCGAGGACGATCAGCTGTCCATCCTGTCTCCCTGTAGCGCTGTCTTAGGCGTCTCAGGGTACAGACATTGCAATTTATTGCCCTGGCCACATCTGTAGTCCTCATGCATCCTTGCAGCATGCCTAAGGCATGTTCACGCAGATGACCAGGGACCCTGGGCATCTTTCTTTTGGTGATTTTCAGAGTCAGTAGAAAGGCCTCTTTAGTGTCTTAAGTTTTCATAACTGTGACCTTAATTGCCTACCCTCTGTAAGCTGTTAGTGTCTTAACGACTGTTCCACAGGTGCATGTTCATTAATTGATAATGGTTCATTGAACAAGCATTGGAAATGGTGTTTAAACCCTTTACAATGAAGATCTGTGAAGTTATTTGGATTTTTATGAATTATCTTTGAAAGACGGTCCTGAAAAAGTTTAGGATGCTTACTGACTTTATCATGTTCTTCCTATATCTTATTTTTATATCTTSTGTGTTTTTTTTCTACCTTGTTATTTGTAGTATTACATTGTTATTGATTAAAACATTGTTGGGATTATAGCATGTGACATTAAAACTTTTAACTTGTAGATGAAGGGGAGGACAGGTTAATTAAAGCCTTAAGTCAATTGAGACATGGATTGTGTATGTGTGCCATTCAGAGGGTGAATGGGCAAGACAAATATTTAAGTGCCTTTGTATGGTAGTAGGTGCCAGGCACACCGGTTTGTGTCAAGAACTGCAACGCTGCTGGGTTTTTCACACTAAACAGTTTCCTGTGTGTTTTAAGAATGGTCCACAATTCAATATTAGGAAGGTGRTCCTAACGGTTGGTATACTCACTTTTATTTAACCAGGTAGGCTAGTTAAGAACAAGTTCTCATTTGCAACTGCGACCTGGCCAAGATAAAGCATAGCAGTTCGACACATACAACACAGAGTTACACATGGAATAAACAAAACATACAGTCAATAATACAGTAGAAAAAAAGAAATCAAAAAGTCTATTWACAGTGAGTGCAAATGAGGTAAGATAAGGGAGTTAAGGCAATAAATAGGCCATGGTGGCGAAGTAATTACACTATAGCAATTAAACACTGGAATGGTAGATGTGCAGAAGATGAATGTCCAAGTAGAGATACTGGGGTGCAAAGGAGCAAGATAAATAAATACAGTATGGGGATGAGGGTTGTTGGATGGGCTGTTTACAGATGGGCTATGTACAGGTGCAGTGATATGTGAGCTGCTGAGTCTCCAGCTTCAGTGATTTTTGCATCTGGGTTAATTGAGCCACCCTTGTTTCTGGGAAACAGTACACAAAATGTATAATTTTACCAAATATTTAGGAAGAAGTCATCATTTCATGGAGTCTGTGAATGAAGAAACCACATGGAAAAAGTGGTAAGTAAGTAAGGCAAAAAAAATGTATTTTCACTAAGTCAAATTAATGTGTTAGAGGTTTCACAATGCTTTTATCTTAACCAAAGTAGATCATTGTAAGATTGTTCTATACATTAGTTGGGGTCTCTATAGAGTACCACAGCATGAATCATAATATCCCAAAAACCTAACAGTCAAACAGTGYAATGGTTCCAATAGTTTTTTCACCATTCATTTTTCCCATAGGGAAATTTTAAAAACACTTAAAATAAGGGCTGGGTTTCGTTCACAATGTTGACTTCAGCTCCCCCAAATGACGCCATACATGTGGTCTGTGGTTGTGAGGCCAGTTGGACGTACTGACAAATTTTCTAAAAAGACGAAGGCGGCTTATGGTAGAGAAATTGGAAACAGCTCTGATGGACATCTCAAAACTTGGAGACATCTGTGGCATTGTGTCAAAACTCCACATTTTATACTCCTTTATTGTCCCCAGCACAAGGTACACCTGTGTATTGATCATGCCGTTTAATCAACTTCTTGATAAACTACATCTGTCAGGTGGCTGGATTATCTGTCAAAGGAGAAATGCTCACTACAGGGAATGTAAACAAATTTGTGCACACATTTTTATGAGAGAAAATATTTTTGTGGCTTATGGAACATTTCAGGGATCTTTTATTTCAGCTCATGGGACCAACACTTTACATTTTTCCGTTCATATTTTTTGTTCAGGTGTACAGTAACTGTTAAATTCATTTGTGGAATTCTTTTCCCTTCTAATGCATTTGAGCCATCAGTTATGTCTCACGAGGTAGGGGTGGTATACAGAAGATAGCCCTATTGGGTAAAAAAGGTCCAAGAGTCCATATTTATGGCAAGATCAGCTCAAATAAGAAAAAGAGAAATGACAAGTCCATCATTACTTTTAAGACATGAAGGTCAGTCAATCCGGAACATTTCCAAGAACTTTTAAAGTTTCTTAAAAGTGAGTCTCAAAAAACCATCAAGTGCTATGATGAAACTGGTTCCATGAGGACCGCCACAGGAAAGGAAACCAGAGTTACCCTGTTTGCAGAGGATGAAAGTTCATTAAGAGTTACAGTCTCAGAAATTGCAGCCTTATAAATGCTCCAAGAGTTTCACACGTAAGACACATTCAACATCAGCTGTTCGAAAGAGATGCTGAAATCAGGCTCTTCATGATTGAATTGCTGCAAATAAACCACTACTGAAAGGGACACCAATAATAGACTTGTTTTGGGCCAAGAAACACAGGCATGGACATTAGCCAGTGGAAATTGTCTTCGGTCTGATGAGTCACAAATTCTTTACATTTCTGGTATCCAACCGGGCGTCTTTTTGTGAGAAGCCAGAGTAGGTAATACGGATGATCTCCGCATTGTGGTTCCCACTGTGAAGCATGCGAGGAAGGTGTGTGGGGGTGCTTTTCTGGTGACACTGTCTGTGATTTATTTAGACTTCAAGGCACATTTAACCAGCATGGCTACCACAGCATTCTGCAGTGATACACCATCCCATCTGGTTTGCGCTTAGTGGGACTATCATTAGTTTTTCAACAGGACACTGACCCAACACACCTCCAGGCTGTGTACGGGCTATTTACCAAGAAGAAGAATGATGGAGTGCTGCATCAGGTGACCTGGCCTCCATAATCACCCGACCTCAACCCAATTAAGATGGTTTGGGATGAGTTGTCCGCAGAGTGAAGGAAAAGCAGCCAACAAGTGCTCAGCATATGTGGGAACTCCTTCAAGACTGTTGGGAAAAGCATTCCAGGTGAAGCTTGTTGAGAGAATGCCAAGAGTGTGCAAAGCTATTATCAAGGCAAAGGGTGGCTACCTTGAATAATCTCAAATATATTTTGATTTGTTTAWCACTTTTATGGTTACTACATGATTCTATTTGTGTTATTTCATAGTTTTGATYTCTTCACTTTTATTCTARAATGTAAAAAATAGTAAAAATAAAGAAATACCCTTGAATGAGTAGGTGTGTCCAAACATTTAACTGGAACTGTATGTAAACTCATCCAGAAGTGTACACAGTAGGTCTACTGTGTAGTCTACTTCACAGGACAAAGTGATTATATTATATTCCAACACTGGTCAACTTGAAGCAGTGCTGGATTCAAAACGAGCATGTTTCTTACATCCAGAGTCCGCACACATTCTGCAACCCAGTTTGATAGAACTTGATCGTGTTCATTAGCGCACACAACAAAAATTTGTWTCGCAAACTAAAATAAAAATCGCCATCTCCTATTAGACAAGTCCAGGCAGGCCCTCCCTGTTCCAATCCATTTTCATCATTTGGTGCCTAATGAACACAACCCTGATTGTAGGGGGCTAAATGTACTATGGCGAATCATTTGGAATTAGTATTGGGTGTGAGATGCACTCACGGCTGCTTCCTGGGTTACGAGACTGGGGAGGTCAGAGGTCAGACAGGGTGGCAGTATTAGAGAGGTTAAAGGTTATGGGAGAATGTTACTGACACTGTTTGCTAACATACAGTATGGGCTACATTCCAACCATCTCAAATGACATCCTTATTTGGTAAAAGACCAAGTCCATATTACGGCAAGATTATGGCAAGATCAGCTCAACGTTCTTCCGGGTTGGAGCGAGTAGTCGCATTTCGCTTCGCTCCACAGGTAGTATTACATTTKATTTCATTTCATTACAGTACAACGGTTTGATTTGTCTGATCTTAGCAATTRTTTCTTAGCTAGCTACATAGCCGTCTTTGTATCAAAGATAATTGTGTAGTTTAGAGTAATTATCGAGGTTAGCTAGCCAGCTATTTTCGTCCTTCTAACGTAGTCAACACTGCTAGCTAGCTAGCTAGCCAGCTAGCCAACTTCTACCGAATAGCAGCACTGTAGAAACTATTACATTACAACGGAACGACTTGATTAGTGTAGTGTTAGCTAGCTACATAGTTGTCTTTGCTGTCTGTGTTGAATTTCTAAGATAATTGTGTAGTTTAGAGTAATTATGAGGTTAGCTAGCCAGCTATTTTCGTCCGCCCGGTCCGCCGCGCCGCTGTTCTCTTACCTAGTCAACACTGCTAGCTTACCAGAATAGCAGCACTGTAGAAACTATTACATTACAACGGAACGACCTGATTAGTGTAGTGTTAGCTAGCTACATAGTTGTCTTTGCTGTCTTTGTATCCAAGATAATTGTGTAGTTTAGAGTAATTATCGAGGTTGTCGAGGTTACCTAGCAAGTTATGCGAGGTTCCCTAGCCAGCTCAAACTTTCAAACAAAGTCAACAACGCAGCCACTGCTAGCTAGCCTACTTCACCAGCCAGCAGTACTGTATCTTTTAGTCAATAAGATTTTTGCAACGTAAGCTTTAACTTTCTGACATTCGAGACGTGTAGTCCACTTGTCATTCCAATCTCCTTGCATTAGCGTAGCCTCTTCTGTACCTGTCAACTATGTGTCTGTCTATCCTCTTCTTCCTCTTCTGCACAGACCATACAAACGCTTCACACCGCGTGGCCGCTGCCACTCTAACATGGTGGTCCCAGCGCGCACGACCCACGTGGAGTTCCAGGTCTCCGGCAGCCTCTGGAACTGCCGATCTGCGGCCAACAAGGCAGAGTTCATCTAGAGCCTATGCTTCCCTCCAGTCCTCGACTTCTTGGCACTGACGGAAACATGGATTACCACAGATAACACTGCTACTCCTCTGCTCTCTCCCTCGTCTGCCCACGTGTTCTCGCACACCCCGAGAGCTTCTGGTCAGCGGGGTGGTGGCACTGGCTCTCATCTCTCCCAAGTGGAATTCTCACTTTCTCCCCTGACCCATCTGTCTATCGCCTCCTTTGAATTCCATGCTGTCACAGTTACCAGCCCTTTCAAGCTTAACATCCTTATCATTTATCGCCCTCCAGGTTCCCTTGGAGAGTCATCAATGAGCTGTGACGCCTTGATAAGTTCCTTTCCTGAGGATGGCTTCACCTCTCACAGTTCTGGGTGACTTTAACCTCCCCACGTCTACCTTTGACTCATTCCTCTCTGCCTCCTTCTTTCCACTCCTCTCCTCTTTTGACCTCACCCTCTCACCTTCCCCCCTACTCACAAGGCAGGCAATACGCTTGACCTCATTCTTTATCAGATGCTGTTCTCCACTAATTCTATTGCAACTCCCCTCCAATCTCCCGACCACTACCTTGTATCCTTTTCCTCTCGCTCTCATCCAACACCTTTCCACACTGCCCCTACTCGGATGGTATTGCGCCGTCCCAACTCTTCGCTCTCTCTCCCGCTACTCTCTCCTCTTCCATCCTATCATTCTCCCTCTGCTCAACCTTTCTCCAACCTATCTCCTGATTCTGCCTCGCTCAACCCCCTCTCCCTTTCTGCATCCTTTGACTCTCTATGTCCCCTATCCTCCAGGCCGGCTCGTCCTCCCCTCCTGCTCCGTGGCTCGACGACTCATTGCGAGCTCACAGAACAGGGCTCCGGGCAGCCAAGCGGAAATGGAGGAAACCTCGCCTCCCTGCAGACCTGGCATTCTTTCACTCCCTCCTCTCTACATTCTCCTCTTCTGTCTCTGCTGCTAAAGCACTTTCTACCACTCTAATTCAAGCATCTACCTCTAACCCTAGGAAGCTCTTTGCCACCTTCTCCTCCTCCTGAATCCTCCTCCCCCACCCCCCCCACCTCCCTCTCTGCGGATGACTTCGTCAACCATTTTGAAAAGAAGGTCGACGACATCCGATCCTCGTTTGCTAAGTCAAACGACACCGCTGGTTCTGCTCACACTGCCTACTACCTGTGCTTTGACCTCTTTCTCCCCTCTCTCCAGATGAAATCTCGCGTCTTGTGACGGCCGGCCGCCCAACAACCTGCCCGCTTGACCCTATCCCCTCCTCTCTTTCCAGACCATTTCCGGAGACCTTCTCCCTTACCTCACCTCGTTGATCAACTCATCCTTGACCGCTGGCTACGTCCCTTCCGTCTTCAAGAGAGCGAGAGTTGCACCCCTTCTGAAAAAACCTACACTCGATCCCTCCGATGTCAACAACTACAGACCAGATATCCCTTCTTTCTTTTCTCTCCAAAACTCTTGAACGTGCCGTCCTTGGCCAGCTCTCCTGCTATCTCTCTCAGAAGACTTTCTTGATCCAAATCAGTCAGGTTTCAAGACTAGTCATTCAAACTGAGACTGCTCTTCTCTGTGTCACGGAGGCGCTCCGCACTGCTAAAGCTAACTCTCTCTCCTCTGCTCTCATCCTTCTAGACCTATCGGCTGCCTTTGATACTGTGAACCATCAGATCCCTCTCCACCCTCTCCGAGTTGGGCATCTCCGGCGCGGCCCACGCTTGGATTGCGTCCTACCTGACAGGTCGCTCCTACCAGGTGGCGTGGCGAGAATCTGTCTCCGCACCCCGTGCTCTCACCCCACTGGTGTCCCCCAGGGCTCTGTTCTAGGCCCTCTCCTATTCTCGCTATACACCAAGTCACTTGGCTCTGTCATATCCTCACATGGTCTCTCCTATCATTGCTATGCAGACGACACACAATTAATCTTCTCCTTTGCGAATCGCATCTCTGCATGTCTGGCAGACATATCAGTGTGGATGACGGATCACCACCTCAAGCTGAACCTCGGCAAGACGGAGCTGCTCTTCCTCCCGGGGAAGGACTGCCCGTTCCATGATCTCGCCATCATCGGTTGACACTCCATTGTGTCTCCTCCCAGAGTGCTAAGAACCTTGCGTGATCCTGGACAAACCCTGTCGTTCTCAACTAACATCAAGGCGGTGACCCGTTCCTGTAGGTTCATGCTCTACAACATTCGCAGAGTACGACCCTGCCTCACACAGGAAGCGGCGCAGGTCCTATCCAGGCACTTGTCATCTCCCGTCTGGATTACTGCAACTCGCTGTTGGCTGGGCTCCCTGCTTGTGCCATTAAACCCTACACTCATCCAGAACGCCGCAGCCCGTCTGGTGTTCAACCTTCCAAGTTCTCTCACGTCACCGCCTCCGCTCCTGTCTCTCCACTGGCTTCCAGTTGAAGCTCGCATCCGCTACAAGACCATGGTGCTTGCCTACGGAGCTGTGAGGGGAACGGCACCTCCGTACCTTCAGGCTCTGATCAGGCCCTACACCCAAACAAGGGCACTGCGTTCATCCACCTCTGGCCTGCTCGCCTCTACCTCTGAGGAAGTACAGTTCCCGCTCAGCCCAGTCAAAATGTTCGCTGCTCTGGCACCCCAATGGTGGAACAAACTCCTCACGACGCCAGGTCAGCGGAGTCAATCACCACCTTCCGGAGACACCTGAAACCCCACCCTTTTAAGGAATACCTAGGATAGGATAAAGTAATCCTTCTAACCCCCCCCCCTTAAAGAGTTAGATGCACTATTGTAAGTGGTTGTTCCACGGGATATCATAAGGTGAATGCACCAATTTGTAAGTCGCTCTGGATAAGAGCGTCTGCTAAATGACTTAAATGTAAATGTTCTCTGATCTTCTTGAAAAACTATCTCATATTTGAAAAAATATGAGAATACTATTTTTATTTATTTTATTTTTCACCTATTTAACCAGGTAGGCTAGTTGAGAACAAGTTCTCATTTGCAACTGCGACCTAGCCAAGATAAGCAAAGCAGTTCGACACATACACAACACAAGAGTTACACATGGAATAAACAAAACATACATTCAATAATACAGTAGAAAAAAAGAAATCAAAAAGTCTATTTATAGTGAGTGCAAATGAGGTAAGATAAGAGAGGTTAGGCAATAAATAGGCCATGGTGGCAAGAGTAATTACAATATAGCAATTAAAACACTGGATGGAGTGAGATGTGCAGAGGATGAATGTACAAGTTGAGAATACTGGGGTGCAAAGGAGCATGATAAATAATTATATCCAGTATGGGGTGAGGTAGATTGGATGGGCTATTTACAGATGAGCTATGTACAGGTGCAGTGATCTGTGGAGCTGCTCTGACAGCTGGTGCTTAAAGCTAGTGAGGGAGATAAGAGTCTCCAGCTTCAGAGATTTTTGCAATTCGTACCAGTCATTGGCAGCAGAGAACTGGAAGGAGAAGCGGCCAAGGGAATTTTTGACTTTGGGGGTGACCAGTGAGATATACCTGCTGGAGCGCCTGCTACAGGTGGGTGCTGCTATGGTGACCAGTGAGCTGAGATAGGGCAGGGCTTTACCTAGCAGAGACTTGTAGATGACCTGGAGCCAGTGGGTTTGGAGAGAGTATATGAAGAGAGGGCCAGCCAACGAGAGCATACAGGTCGCAGTGGTGGGTGACAAAGCGGATGGAACTGTGATAGACTGCATCCATTTGTTTGAGTAGAGTGTTGGAGGCTATTTTGTAAATGACATCGCRGAAGTCGAGGATCGGTAGGATGGTCAGTTTTATGAGGGTATGTTTGGCAGCATGAGTGAAGGATGCTTTGTTGCGAAATAGGAAGCCGATTCTAGATTTAATTTTGGATTGGAGATGTTTAATGTGAGTCTGGAAGGAGAGTTTACAGTCTAACCAGACACCTAGGTATTTATAGTTGTCCACATATTCTAAGTCAGAACCGTCCAGAGTAGTGGTGCTGGACGGGCGGGCAGGAGCGAACAGCGATCGGTTGAAGAGCATGCATTTAGTTTTACTTGCTTTTAAGAGCAGTTGGAGGCCACGGAAGGAGAGTTGTATGGCATTGAAGCTCATCTGGAAGTTTTTTAACACAGTGTCCAAAGAAGGGTCAGAGGTATACAGAATGGTGTCGTCTGCGTAGAGGTGGATCAAAGAATCACCAGCAGCGAGAGCGACATCATTGATGTATACAGAGAAGAGAGTCGGCCCGAGAATTGAACCCTGTGGCACCCCCATAGAGACTGCCAGAGGTCCGGACAACYGGCCCTCCGATTTGACATACTGAACTCTATCGGAGAAGTAGTTGGTGAACCAAGCGAYGCAATCATTTGAGAAACCAAGGCTGTTGAGTCTGCCAATAAGAATGTTGTGATTGACAGAGTCGAAAGCCTTTGCCAGGTCYATGAATATGGCTGCACAGTAATGTCTCTATTTGAGCCCAGGTCATGTCTAAGTGGCCATGAGGTGAAGGAGTCAAAGAGGAAAGGCAGCCATTTGGGAGAATTGGGATGGAGCCCCGTCACAGATGGACTCTGCCGGCTGGGGGAAGCTGCCACTCCTGTGACAGAAGATGGCAGCCCTCCCAGCATGACGAGGGAATAGGATTACAGCATACCACAAACAAACAAACACAGGGAAGAGAGGAAAGCCACGTGGAAATTCAGTGTTATTTATTTTATTAAAAAAGAATAATCCTCATTTAATTTCTTCACATTTTTGTTGCCATGCCATTAAAAGTTATTTACAACCCCCTCAAGTGCTAAACATCTTCTAGTCCTCACGGCTTGAGCCTCATTTGAGACCAATTATTTTACTTTAAATAAAACTCTTTAATAGCAATTTCAATAATGTTTCCTCATTTAMAAAATGTTTTAATATTCAACCAAGAAATTAAAGGGAATTATGTTGCAGCATAAAATTATATAATGTTAATTTGATAGGGTGTTCCAGCAGGAGAAGAGGCTTTAATATTCCGATATATATTCCTGTTTTACGGATATTCCATTTAAGGACCCTAAATAATAATTCCAATAAATGGACCCTTGATAACACCGTCAAGATGTAGACAGCCAACCACATGACATAGGGTATGCAACCTGTAGTTGTTGACATAAGCGTCTGTGAGTGAGATGCCTATGAATGAGATACAATTTGTATAGGGTCCCATACACCAGCGAATCTCTACTGGTTTTGCCAAGGGACCCAAATTGTCTGTTACGACCCAATTCTAGCAATATTAGCATTGCATTTTTTTGTTGTTGCCAAAATGCCATCTGGAAATCAATTTTTTATTATAACTCCTTCAAATGTTCTACCTAGCTTAGTAGTTTAAATTCAGACTTGAGTATTTTTCACCCCCCCCAATTTCTTTTATTAAAAAATACTTTTAGAAATATTTTTTACTCAGACACCTGCGGCCCCTTTCGAAACCTCCCGCGACCCCAGTTGAGAATTGCTGCCACACACCATAATCTTTTACATGTTTATTGGGGGACCTCCAATTACTAAAGTAGCAATTTCATATGAATTTGTTTATTTTCCTTTCCATTCTCTAGAAGGTAGGATGAACCGTTAGCCAGCAGTAGGTCAATGTGGATTTCCTATAAAGCAAGGCAGACTTCTGTTCAGGGAAAAATGATAAAAATATAATCTATCTTGTTTTTTTCCCCAGAGAAAAACACTATTAACCCTTGGTACCTATTTAATTGCCTTTTCAGCTATGGCTTGAACCCCCAAATTTGATGGGTGTTTCTTGGTCTAGCCCGGGGGAGGGATATGGTGTGCCGTTATTTCAGTTTGATTAGCTCGGCTCAATTTGGTTTTAACCCGCAGCATAACTGCTCATCAGAAATACTTTCTTCTCTCAACCCATCCTACCACCCGTGCCCCATCACACTCCCACGCTTGTCAATCGAACCTGAAGCTGTATTGTCTGTCAGTCTGAAACGAATTTCCTGGTGCAGCAGGGTAAAGCTTCTAACGGCAAACTCACCAGCAAACTAGAGAGCAGGAGAGGAGCTAAGGGTGGCTAAAGGTGTATGGAGGTGGTGTTGTAGTGACCTTATTGACACGTTCCTATGTCAATTCCTGCTGCAAACAGGCTGCAAGGTAGTGTACTTTTCAGTATGGACCAGTGTTGTCTACTGTATAACATTGAAATTAGAGCCACTTGTAACAGTGAAACCATAACAAGCTTATAGGCTATATCGTGTTTCAGAGCTGCAAGTATATTCCATCTACTTGAAAAGGGCATCAATTAATTCTGCAGTTTTGAGGATAAGGGTAATTTAGAATAAAAGCTGAATTTATTATTTCGGATTTCCCTCTGAACAATGTGATAATCCTCATAATTAAAATAGGAGTAAAACTCTCGAGCTGCTTTGCTCTCTGAAAGCTGTTGAAATGTTGGACTTAATACCGGGTTGCAAAGGGTAGGAAACTTTCCATGGGAAGTTAAGCCCTGGAATTTGGGGGATTTTGCTTAAATTCATCAAAAAGTTAGCTTATAACAGTGAACCTTTTTTTGTGGGATACACATAAGGCAATTCTAGGTCTAGTGGCATATTTTGGTTAAACTATCCCCAATTCAATGGAATTGCAACCCTCTGTATGCACAGTGCATTCTTCCACCACATGTACAGCTGATTCTCAAGGTCTTGCACACTAATGAGATGCTATTGAGCCCACATTACTACACTGTCTGAGCGAAGGACTACATGCTTTCTGCTTTAGRAGTCTGCTTAGGGTCATTGTCTTGCTGGAAGCTGAACCTCCCTACCAGTCTCAAATCTCAAAATACCACCTTTCAATTTTCAATTTTTTGGAATTCTTTGAAACAAGTAATTTTTTTCATTTCACTTCACCAATTTAAACAATTTTGTGTATGTCCATTACATTAAATCCAAATAAAAATCTATTTAAATTATAGATTGTAATGCAACAAAATAGGAAAAACACCAAGGGGGATGAATACTTTTGCAAGGCACTGTATGTTAAAAATGTTTTTGGGAGATACGATGGATCATTGGSGATCATTCAATATTCCATTTACTTTGTTGTTCTGTGAAATCATCCCATGTGAAGAGGCAACTTAATTAAAGTTCAATTCGTAACTACATTTATTTATTTATTTTTCTATTGGAAGGATTTAATCATTTGCAATTATGTCTACTTATGATAAGGTAAAAGGTTTATGTTTATGTCTCCATATGATATGGTAAATATATCCAATGCAAAAACATCTACATTGAAATGGTATTAATATTAATTTGCATATATTCCCATTAATTCCAACATCTGAATATTCCCCAAAATGTGCAACTCCACCGGTGACCTTTCAGGGAATTCCTCAGAATAAGTCCACTAGTTTGACAAATAAATTGCAAAGGGATGAGCTATCCATGCCTATTTAAGATATCTATGAAAGTCGTAAAACTCATATTTTAGAACTAGCTCCCTCCCTAACTCCTTTTGACTGATAGTCAGAAAAATGAGAGAGGTCCTGCCAACAGTTTCTAACGTTCAGATATTTTATCAATAGCCATGCTTTTAGGAAACGGGGAGCATGCTTGAATCAGTGACAGCAGGATTTTTGGTCGATTTCCTCAGCTTTCAGCTTCTTTTTCCTCTGGGGGAAAACGTATTTATGCTTGCCATAAATAACAAAGTGTTTGTTTCCTTCCTCTCCGGCAACTGAGTTAGGAAGGACGCCTGTAACTTTGTAGTGACTGGGTGTATTGACACTCCATCCAAAGTGTAATTAATAACTTTCCCATGCTGAAAGGTATATTCAATATCAACTTTTTTTTCATATACCAATAGGTGGCCTTCTTTTCGAGGCATTGGACAACTTCCCTGGTCTTTGTGGTTGAATCTGTTTGAAATTCGCTGCTCAACTGAGGGACCTTACAAATAATTGTATGTGTGTGGTATAGAGAACTTTTTACTCCTAAACGTATTTATGGCTGCCATAACAAAGTGTTTGAATACTTATTGAGTCAAGACATTTCAGCTTACATTTGTTAATTAATAATAAAACAAATCTCAAATCTAATTCCACTTTGACATTATGGGGTATTGTGTGTAGATCAGTGATACAAAATCTCAATTTAATCCATTTAAAATTCAGGCTGTAATACAACAAAATGTAGATAAAGTCAAGAGGTGTTTCTGAAGGCACTGTATACCATGTGTTATAGGGAAATAATGCACGCTCTAGAATCCATCAAGCCAATCAGAAACATATTCAACAATGCCATGATATAACTCAACATTATAGTTTTAACCATGTTTTGTGGGCTATACAATATTTGTTTACAATTACATTGTTTACAAAATAAGCTCATATTTTGGGTTCTGATGGGGTACGACAGTTGAACTAAGCTCATGAGGCATCTAAGTTATATTCTCATTAGTTCTTGAAGAATATATAATTAATTGAAGTAAAAAAATGTATGTATCAATTACAGATTGCCCCCTTTAAAAATGTGATTTGAATGACAGTCAATGTTTTTGAACTTTCTTGGTGGTAAGGAAGATTATGACAATATTTGTGGGTATTTAGTGAGTTTTTGACATCACATCATAGTTTGACGAGAGGTTAGTTGAGGAGTTTGCACATTGCCTACAGGAAACCTTCCTCAAAGTGGTCGCGTGGAGGGATTGGACCAAGCATGACAATTAATGGGGAGTATAAGTTAAACAAGAAGCAGGGAGGAGGTAAAAGATTATATTTAAAAAAAAAAGTCATTCCAGGGAAAAAAGACAAAGTGCATAATGAGTGTTATTTACACATACAGCAGTCCTTCAAGTTTGCAGTTATCGAAAACAAAAGTTCCAAATAATAAAGACAATTAAGAGAATCAAATACAGACACTTTTTGCTCGGCAGATATAGTAAACATATCCACAAATAGGGGAAAGTGGTGTAAGTCGAGCTACAGGGTTTGTTGCGCCACTCATTGTTTCTGGGAAACTATATACAAAATTAACAATGTGACCAAATATGTAGGAAGAGGTCATAATTTCATGGAATCTGTGAAGGAAGAAACCACATGGAAAAAGTGGTAAGCAAGTTAGGCCCCAAAAGTGTTTACAAAGTCAAATTCATTTATTGTGTTATAGGTTTAATTTTATTTTATATGAACTTTATTTAACTAGGCAAGTCAGTTAAGAACAAATTCTTATTTTCAATGACGGCCTAGGAACAGTGGGTTAACTGCCTTGTTCAGGGGCAGAACGACAGATTTGTACAATGATGCATGAATCTAAACCAGTGGTGTCAAACATATGGAAGGTGTCCAATCCGGCCCGCGGGTGGTTTGAGTAAAAAAAATTATATTCAGAAAAACTAATATATATATATATATATACACACACACACACTACATGGCCAAAATCATGGGCATTAATATGAAATCGGTTCCCTCTTTGCTGCTATAAAATCCTCCACTCTTCTGGGAAAGCTTTTTTTCCATTAGAACATTACACTGGGGGTGACTTGCTTCCATTCAGCAACAAGAGCATTAGTGAGGTCGTGCACTGATTTTGGGCGATTAGGCCTGTCTCTCAGTTGGTGTTCCAATTCATCCCAAAGGTGTTCGATGGGGTTGAGGTCAGGGCTCTGTGCAGGCCAGTCAAGTTCTTCCACACCAATCTTGACAAACCATTTCTGCATGGGCCTTGCTTTGTGCACGGGGGCATTGTCATGCTGAAACAGAAAAGGGGTCTTTCCCAAACTGTTGCCACAAAGTTGAATCCACAGAATGGTCTAGAAGGTTGTTTATGCTATAGAGTTAAGGTTTCCCATCACTGTTCCAAAGGGGCATAGCCCAAACAATGATAAAACAGCACCAGACCATTATTTCTCTTCCACCAAACTTTACATTTGGCACTATGCATTGGGGCAGGTAGCGTTCTCTTGGCATCCGCCAAACCCAGATTCGTCCGTCGGACTGCCAGATGGTGAAGCGTGATTCGTCATTCCAAAGAATGCGTTTCGTTTCCACTCTTCCAGAGTCCAATGGCGCCGAGATTTACACCACTCCAGCCGACGCTTGGCATTGCGCATGGTGATCATAGTGTGTGGCTGCTCGGCCATGGAAACCCATTTCATGACTCTCCCGATGAACAGTTCTTGTGCTCAAGTTGCTTCCAGAGGCAGTTTGGAACTCGGGAGTGAGTGTTGCAACTGAGGACAGCAGCTCTAACAGGGCATACATTTGACGAACTGACTTCTTTGAAAAGTGGCGTCCAATGATGGTGGCACGTTAAAAGTCACTGAGATCTTCAGTACGGGACGTTCTATTGCCAATGTTTGTCTATGGTGATTGCATGGCTGTGTGCTTGATTTTATACACCTGTCAGCAACGGGTATGGCTGAAACAGCCGAAGCCACAAATTTGGGCCATGTAGTGGATATACACTACCATTCAAAAGTTTGGGGTAACTTTGAAATGTCCTTGTTTTTGAAAGAAAAGCACTTTTTTTCACCTGCAAAAACACCAGTCTCAACGTCAACAGTGAAGAGGCGACTCCGGGATGTTGGCCTTCTAGGCAGAGTACCTCTGTCCAGTGTCTGTGTTCTTTTGCCCATCTTAATCTTTTATTTTTATTGGCCAGTCGGAGATATGGCTTTTTTTTTGCAACACTGCCTAGAAGGCCAGCATCACGGAGTCGCCTCTTCACTCTTGACATTGAGACTGGTGTTTTGCGGGTAATATTTAATGAAGCTGCCAGTTGAGGACTTGTGAGGCGCCTGTTTCTCAAACTAGACACTCTAATGTACTTGCCGTATTGCTCAGTTGTGCACCGGGGCCTCCCACTCCTCTTTCTATTCTGGTTTGAGCCAGTTAGCGCTGTTCTGTGAAGGGAGTAGCACACAGCGTTGTACGAGATCTTCAGTTTCTTGGCAATATCTCGCATGGGATAGCCTTCATTTCTCAGAACAAGAATAGACTGACGAGTTTCAGAAGAAAGTCTTTGTTTTTGGCCATTTTGAGCCTGTATTCGAACCCACAAATGCTGATGCTTCCAGATACTCAACAAGTCTAAAGAAGGCCAGTTTTATTGCTTCTTTAATCAGGACAACAGTTTTCAGCTGTGCTAACACAATTGCAAAAGGGTTTTCTAATGATCAATTAGCCTTTTAAAATGATAAACTTGGATTAGCTAACACAACGTCCCATTGGACAACAGGAGTGATGGTTGCTGATAATGGGCCTCAGTACACCTATATAGATATTCCATAAAAAAATCTGCCGTTTCCAGCTATAAAAGTCATTTACAACATTAACAATGTCTACACTGTATTTCTGATCAATTTGATGGTATGTAAATGGAGAAAAAAATGGGCTTTTCTTTTAAAAACAAGACCATTTCTAAGTAACCCCAAACTTTTGAACGGTAATGTACATATATATAACACCCCTGATGTAACCCTAAATAGATCGTTTTCAAACTGTTCTGTACATCAGTTGGAGTCTCTATAAGCTTCAATATGAGGTCCTAAACCTAGCATGAAAGTGCATTCTTGTAGCTGTGTGGGCTAATATACAGTTGAAGTCGGAAGTTTACATACACCTTAACCAAATACATTTAAACTCAGTTTTTCACAATTCCTGACATTTAATCCTAGTAAAAATCCCTGTCTTAGGTCAGTAAGGATCACCACTTTTATTTTAAGAATTTGAAATGTCAGAATAATAGTAGAGAGAATGATTTATTTTTATTTCTTTCATCACCTTCCCAGTGGGTCAGAAGTTTACATACATATTTGGTAGCATTTCCTTTAAATTGTTTAACTTGGGTCAAACATGTTGGGTAGCCTTCCACAAGCTTCCCACAATAAGTTGGGTGAATTTTGGCCCATTCCTCCTGGCAGAGCTGGTGTAACTGAGTGAGGTTTGTAGACCTCCTTGCTCGCACACACTTTTCAGTTCTGCCCACACATTTTCTATAGGATTGAGGTCAGGGCTTTGTGATGGCCACTCCAATACCTTGACTTTGTTGTCCTTTAGCCATTTTTCCACAACTTTGGAAGTATGCTTAGGGTCCTTATCCATTTGGAAGACCCATTTGCGACCAAGCTTTAACTTCCTGACTGATGTCTTGAGATGTTGCTTCGAAATATCCACATCATTTTCCTACCTCATAATGCCATCTATTTTGTGAAGTGCACCAGTCCCTCCTGCAGCAAAGCACCACCACAACATGATGCTGCCACCCCCATGCTTCACGGTTGGGATGGTGCTCTTCGGCTTGCAAGCGTTCCCCTTTTTCCTCTAAACATAACGATGGTCATTATGGCCAAACAGTTCTATTTTTGATTCATCAGACATTTCTCCAAAAAGTAAGATCTTGTCCCCATGTGCAGTAGCAAACCGTAGTCTCGCTTTTTATGGCGGTTTTGGAGCAGTTGCTTCTTCCTTGCTGAGTGGCCTTTCAGGTTATGTTGATATAGGACTCGTTTTACTGTGGATATAGATGCTTTTGTACCTGTTTCCTCCAGCATCTTCACAAGGTCCTTTGATGTTGTTCTGGGATTGATTTGCACTTTTCGCACCAAAGTACGTTCATCTCCAGGAGACAGAACCCGTCTTCTTCCTGAGCAGTGTGACGGCTGCGTGGTCCCATGGTGTTTATACTTGCGTACTATTGTTTGTACAGATGAACGTGGTACCTTCAGGCGTTTGGAAATTGCTCCCAAGGATGAACCATACTTGTGGAGGTCTACAATGTTTTTTCTGAGGTCTTGGCTGATTTCTTTTGATTTTCCCATGATGTCAAGCAAAGAGGCACTGAGTTTGAAGGTAGGACTTGAAATACATCCACAGGCACACCTCCAATTGACTCAAATGATGGATGTCAAGTAGCCTATCAGAAGCTTCTAAAGCCATGACATAATTTTCTGGAATTTTCCAAGCTGTTTAAAGGCACAGTCAACTTAGTGTATGTAAACTTCTGACCCACTGGAATTGTGATTTTGTGAATTATAAGTGAAATAATCTGTCTGTAAATAATTGTTGGAAAAATGACTTGTGTCATGCACAAAGTAGATGTCCTAACCGACTTGCCAAAACTATAGTTTGTTAACAAAACTTTTGTGGAGTGGTTGAAAAATGACTTTAATGACTCCAACCTAAGTGTATGTAAACTTCTGACTTCAAATGTAGTCAAAATAGTTACTTGGGGTAAATTTAGCAATTTGGGAAGGGGCAGGTTTGGTAAGGGGCAGGCCAATGGCAAGTGCTTTCTTCCCAGGCGTGAAGGCAATATCGCTGGGATATGCATTAACTGGGCCTGGCCTATGTTAAAAGTGTTTTAAAAAAGTTAGGTGTTAAACCTGAATTAAAAGATGCTCAAAATGATTAAGACAGTGATTGTTATTGGGTTGAATTGTGTTTGGGAAATAAAGATAGACGGTGGTGGTAATATTTCATTCAGAACAAAAATTTGAAGGCATCTCAACTCCATAACTGGAATAAGTTGTGCCAAGAGACCACAAGCTATGTTACGTTTACATTAATTCTGATTCTTTCCGGGGATACACAACATCCTAAAATGTAGATATCTTTGTTAGACAGCATATGATTTCCCTTGACGTAGTGATGCTGATGTAAAAAAATGTCTCAACATACCCCACTCTCCCCTAAGGGTGGTTACACTGCCCACTCTATTTACAATACTGTACATACAGATGCAATTTGCTTGTTATGTTTTGCACTTCCGCGAAGCATGATCCGCCTCAGGCTTCTCAGATGGCCTGCAACCATGGACACCACACAAACGTACACACACACCCACACATACGGCCAAACACACACACACATTGACAGAAAACATTCTTACGCATCACCACTCAGGGACACAGGTGGGACTCTCTGCCACCTTTTCACCAGTCTGCATCTTCCTCTATGTAATAATCGGGAGTTGAAGTACCATCAAACAGACCCGGTTCCATTGACTTGCGCTGCTTTCCCCGGGCGAAGACACGTGACAGAGAACCCAGGCCCATCTTCTCTTTCTTCTTCTTACGCTTCTGGTCCTCCAGATCCTCTAGTGACTGCAGGGAGAGAGTGGCGGAGAGATCAGAGATAATAAGACAGCTACAGTGAGTGAGGGAAGGCGATAGAGAGAGAGAATGACGGAGAAGGACGAGGTGATACTGAGTGAACTAGCCAGACACGTGTCTGTTTTCTAATAGGCAGCACATTCAAAGTAATTAACACATTAAGAGATAGGGGAAAAACCGCAGTTGAAGTGGCTTGTATAATGTCAACATAATAGTTTCACAGGAAAATATCTAACACTAGCCAGAAACCAACACCTCAGCCCAATTGTGATTATCTGTCAATATTGAATTCCTCTCATTTGTAATGCAACTCTATGTAGGCATATTAGGCAACTATCCCAAAGAAAACCCACTTTTTGTTGAAGTCTAAGTCTGGCTGTTCTGGTGAAATTCCCTCAACTCCAGCGCAAGGGACAGGCTTTCAGAGAAAGGGGGGTGGAGTAGAGTGGCCTGATCCCATATCTGTTTACACTGTCTTGTCAATGAGCATGGGAGTTATTTACAGATGCTGGCAGAGATTAGGAGTAGAGTAGAGTTGTGAAGGAGTTGATTACTTGGAGCGATGCGGCGGTGGGTGGGCAGCTCTTACATTGCAGAGGGAGTGTGTCCTGTGGCGAGGGGAATTTATGTCACTGGGGGTGGATGAGCGGTCACCCTCCATGGCCGAGGCATCTGAGATAATTAAGGGCTGGCGGGAGTGACACGGGCTCACCCTGACCGCAGCCACTGGACGAAAGAAGAAGGGGGAGGATAAATGTTGGAAACAGGTTTAAAACAGGTAAATGGGTTGTTAAAGGTCAATATATATTTCTTTTTTTATCATTCATCTCCAACACCACCCCAACATCAGCCGGAAATACTTTTGACAATCTGGTGAGCATCATATGATTTTAACCTACTGTGAGCAGGCAACGGTTTGTAAAGTCAGACGAATATATACAGATACGTTTTTTCAAATGTTACCATGCCTCAAGATATCAGGAAGATATCGCTGCAATGCATCACCAGTGTCAGTCACCCTGTGTGACTGTGAATGAATGCGTGTGAGTGTGTGTGCGTGTGTGTGTCTTACCTTGCCTGTCGGTGGGGTGGCATGTGTGGATGTGGTAGAGGGTGTGCTGACTCTGACGGATGGCTGCGGTGAGGGGCAGGTCCGCGTGCATCACCCACTCCTGGTTGTTGCCGTTGACAACTGCCTCAGTGGGCATGGCCAGAGAGTGCCGCTTAGGCACATCCTTGGTCAGGGTCACTAAGGACTGTTTTGCCTGGGAGGGAAGACACACACACACACACACACACATCAGCCCCATGCAGCATTAACCACTGCCTATTTTTAACCACTGCCAGAAACATCTTCCGGTGCCGACAGAGATGGCCACCTCGCTTCGCGTTCTTAGGAAACTATGCAGTATTTTGTTTTCTTGTTAGATATTACTGCATGGTCGGAACTAGAAGCACAAGCATTTCGCTAAACTCGCATTAACATCTGCTAACCATGTGTATGTGACCAATACCATTTGATTTGATTTGATTTTGTGACCTTTTCCTACAGAAAGATAGCTATTCATGACTCTTCGCAAGTTAGAATTTAATAGAGACCGCCTGCCTATGAGAGGGAACTGCCCCAATGAAATTGCAGGATTTCATAGCATAAATTGTAACACAGAGTAAATAGACCGGAATGGGGCGCTCAAATGTGTGTTCGTTCAGTCAGAACTCCTGGGTCTGCTCTAGTCTCCCTCCCAATGAGTCTCTCGTGCCAGACAGTTTACTGCCGCACGTGAGACTAGATCTGCTCTATCAGGTACATATGGCGCTAAAGCAAAAATCAAATGATCATAAAATTGTAAATAAAAAAATACAAAATCATAAGTCATGGGAGCCTGGGACCTGATATACCGGACAGCTACATCCAACAAGACCTGAAGGACTGAGGGACACGCTAGCTAAAACCTTCTCATCACTGATCTGGCAGAACAAAAAAGCCTGGCCAATTTATTATTTCCCCCAATGTTGTTCATCAGGTTCTACTGTAGGTGACAGGGGCGATATGATGTGTGGACTAAAACCGTATAAAATCGGGTGTATCACAAAGCATGATCAAATTAGTCAGCTACAGTAATTTTGTGAAACATTAAGAAATAGTTTGGTATTTTTTTTTTTTTTTTTTTGCTAAGTAGCTGGCTCCCATTCAATTTCAAATCTTTCGAAACTAATATCAGACTAACTCGGAAATATGTAGTCATGCTTTGTGATATTATGTTAGCATGACACAAGTCATTTTTCCAACAATTGTTTACAGACAGATTATTTCACTATAATTCACTGTATCACAATTCCAATAGGTCAGAAGTTTACACACACTAAGTTGACTGTGCCTTTAAACAGCTTGGAAAATTCCAGAAAATTATGTTGTGGCTTTAGAAGCTTCTGGTAGGCTAATTGACATCATTTGAGTCAATTGGAGGTGTACCTGTGGATGTATTTCAAGGCCTACCTTAAAACTCAGTGCCTCTTTGCTTGACATCATGGGAAAATCAAAAGAAATCAGCCAAGACCTCAAAAAATGAATTGCAGACTTCCACAAGTCTGGTTCATCCTTGGGAGCAATTACCAAACGCCTGAAGGTATCACTGTACAAACCAATAGTACGCAAGTATAAACACCATGGGACCACGCAGCCATCATACCGCTCAGGAAGGAGACGGGTTCTGTCTCCTAGAGATTAACGTACGTTGCTGCGAAAAGTGCAAATCAATCCCAGAACAACAGCAAAGGACCTTGTGAAGATGCTGGAGGAAACGGGTACAAATGTATCTATATCCACAGTAAAACAAGTCCTATATCGACATAACCTGAAAGGCCACTCAGCAAGGAAGAAGCCACTGCTCCAAAACCGCCATAAAAAAGCCAGACTACGGTTTGCAACTGCACATGGGGACAAAGATCTTACTTTTTGGAGAAATGTCTGATGAATCAAAAATAGAACTGTTTGGCCATAATGACCATCATTTTGTTTGGAGGAAAAAGGGGGAGGCTTGCAAGCCGAAGAGCATTATCTAAACTGTGAAGCACGGGGGTGGCAGCGTCATGTTGTGGGGGTGCTTTGCTGCAGGAGGGACTGGTGCACTTCACAAAATAGATGGCTTCATGAGGTAGGAAAATTCTGTGGATATATTGAAGCAACATCTCAAGACATCAGTCAGGAAGTTAAAGCTTGGTCGCACATGGGTCTTCCAAATGGACAAACTTCCAAAGTTGTGGCAAAATGGCTTAAGGAAAACAAAGTCAAGGTATTGGAGTGGCCATCACAAAGCCCTGACTTCAATCCCATAGAAAATTTGTGGGCAGAACTGAAAAAGTGTGTGCGAGCAAGGAGGCATACAAACCTGACTCAGCTACACCAGCTCTTTCAGGAGGAATGGGCCATAATTCACCCAATTTATTGGGGGAAGCATGTGGAAGGCTACCTGAAATGTTTGACCCAAGGTAAACAATTTAAAGGAAATGCTACCAAATACTAATTGAGTGTATGTAAACTTCTGACCCACTGGGAAAGAAATGAAAGCTGAAATAAATCCTTCTCTCTTCTATTATTCTGACATTTCACATTCTTAAAATGAAATGGTGATCCTAACTGACCTAAGACAGGGAATTTTTACTCTGATTAAATGTCAGGAATTGTGAAAAACTGAGTTTAAAGGTATTTGGCTAAGGTGTATGTAAACCTCCGACTTCAACTGTATGTAGCAAAATTAGATTTTTTTTTTTTAATTTTTTTTTTTACATTGGATAAAAGTAGAGACTCAGAGCTACAAAATGGTATATCATACACTACATTTCTGAGGAACAATGGGAAAGTCATTCTGCTTTGAAAGTGGATAAACTTACTTTTGAGAAAAGGGCCTTTGAATGTTTTGGTACCTTCTGCGCGAATTGGACAATATTCCTGTCAAAATGTAACGAGTACTTTTGGGTGTGTATGGAGTAAAAAGTACATTTCTTTCAGAATGTAGTGAAGTAAAAGTTGCAAAAAATATAAATAGGAATGTACAGTACAGATACCTCCAAAAAAGACTTAAGTAGTACTTAAAGTATTTTTACTTTCGTAATTTACACCACTGCCCAAATGCCTTCACATCAGTACATTAGCATACTTTATATACTGCTATACACGCACTTATTACATAGTATTCCATACATAAGTTAAGACTATGCAACCTGAGTTGAAACCTGAGTGAGGTGCACATGTACAGTACATAAACAGATGCATGCGCCATATATTTATGTGGTGGACACTTGAAACGGTCACATGATATTGTTGTGGTATATATTAATTTTATATATCAATATTTTGCTAAGTCTTGCTAAGTGGATTGGTCTCTACAGAAGGTGTAAACGGTACAGCGAAATGGTTACTTGCATAGTAGCAATATCAGAAATAGATAGTGTCGATATAAATAAAATGATATACAGTATATACAAGAACAATATCAATAACGCTATCAGTGATAGATGAGGTAGTTATATGCATACAATCAGGGGTAAAGTGGCTGAGCAGCAGGATAAAAAAAAATTGTAGCAGCAGCAGTGTGTTAGGAGAGAGTCGTTTGAATAGAGACACTGCAGATAGTGCTGATGACTGGTCCGTCCGAACAACGCATGAACAAGGGAATCTATTTTCGGAGAGCCTGTTTCTGTCCTGCCCTTGACTTTGGTACAGAGCATGTGATGTCCACAGCCTCTTTGACGCAAAACTCCCTGATTTTTTCAAAAAGATAAGTTTGTCTAGCTGTGTCCAGTCCAGGTGGTGCTTGTACAGGCAGACCATCTATGGGAGGAAGGATGTCAGCGTTGCGCAGCAGCTGAAACCTATTCCCGACAGTCCCAACGCTCCTTGGCGACAACAACACCAGGCTCCAGAGCATCGAAGCTGTAAAACAGGGAATAACAAAAGAAATCTGAAGACATTACAACCCTTCACAACATCAATTCACCTCCCAAGTTTAGATAAGAWGAATAACCTCACACAATGCAATGAAAATGATTTTCACCTGAAGTGCTGGTACTGCTTGATCTGTGGCAGCAGTACTCTGTACTTCAGGTGTTGTTGCCAGCCAAGCTTTCCACCAGCACCGTACCATCCTCCAGTCCAACCAGCTGTGGGATGTTGACCTGTCATGGTCCACCAGGCAAAATACCAGAGCACAAACTTGTTCTTGTTTTGGCCACTGCAGTTATCACAATTCAGGTCCACACGTGTTTCCCCAACTCCATAGTTGGTGAAGAAATGGTGCATGTAGTTGATGACTGTGCTGCTGCCTTTTCTTGCCTGGGCCAGCTCTCTTTTTAATGGGAGGCATTAGACCATTCTCTTTTTATGACTGGTGGAAGAGAGTCAGGTGTTTTCTACTGATGGTGAAAGACAAATTCCAGATACAAATATTTTTGCATTATTATACAATAGATGCAAAATGGCTTTCTGAGATGATATCACTACACACAGTTCATACATGCAATGCTAGCTAGCTAGCAAGCCATCTAATGTCAGCTGGCTAGCTAACAGCAAGCTTTAACTAGCAATACAAACTGATTGTCATAGCTAGCTAAAGTTAACCAAATAGGTTCCATAACATTAGGCTATAACTAGCAATGCGAAATGGCATTCTGAGAAAACATCACTGCACTACACACACTTTATACACGTAAGTTAATGTTAGCTAGAAAGCCAGCCATCTAACCTTAGCTAACGTTAGCTAGCTAACAGCAAGCTTTAACTTGTTTTATTTTGTTTAGACATGTCACGTTAACGTTAGCTAGCTATCTAAAAWTTTTACTATAATCCCAATCCATAAAGTCACATTACTAGCAATACAAACCGATTGTCATAGCTAGCTAAAGCTAACCAAATAGGTTCAATGTTAGCTAGCAATCCAGCCAATGTACTCCAGCTAGCTAGCTAACAGTAAACTATCATTTGCAATGAAAACAACTTCCTGACAAAATTAGAAATGTAGTATATCTGAAACTGTAGTTAGATTCTTACCCGTATACATGAATGAAAGCTTCACGGCAGACTGCAACCTCTTTTATTAAATAAGACGTCCTGTGTCATTTCCATTTAGTTTGCACAGCTTGTTTGGCCTGTTGTGTTCCACAGATTTCAAAACTTGGTCAACTTCTTCCGTGACAAACAACACTGTTGATCGCCGTTTCTTCCCCATCACTGTCATCAGAAGACTCTAAAATGTCTTCAATTAAAATGTTTTTACCTACATTAGGGATTTCCTCATCATCTGATTCATTTTCAAAGTCAGAGAAAGTCAGCATGGCACGATCGTCCTACAGAAAGTAGTCCATTACAACTTTTTCCCACTGACCTTTGTCGATAACGCCTCAGGGCAGCAATGTTATTGAGAGCAGTAGTAACATATTTGCAATTCTCCATGCCTAACGTTATATCTTAAAAAAAACTGCAGTAGAAAGGATTATCTATTAAGCTCAGTTGTCCTGAGTCTGCACAACTCTGCCAGGACCTAGGATCAAGGGAGATACTCAAGGGAGAACTCCAAGAGTGTGCAAAGCTGTCATCAAGGCAAAGGGTGGCTACATTGAAGAATCTCAAATATAAAATATATTTTGATTTGTTTAACAATCAATATTTTGATTTTTTTCACTATTATTCTACAGTGTAGAATAATAGTAAAAATAAGAAGAACCTTTGAGTAGGTGTTCTAAAACTTTTGACTGATACTGTAAGTTTATTCGTTTAATGTCTGCATCTGCTCCACGGGTCTCTGCCACAGAGTCGCACATCATCTTCTGGCAGAACAATGGGAGGGAGTGTGAGAGTTAGGAAGTGTGTGTGTATATTTTCAGGTGTTTGTGCTCTTATCCGCTTATTAGAAAAGTGTGTTCAAGGGTGTGCACGATGGGTAAAGGTTCACATTGGTGTACTGTACAGTGAAATAGGAAAGATGTCTTCACAATACTGTCATGCCATGCAGCAAGCTACGAAGAACATTATCATGATTTTCGCCACAATTATCACCATCATCTTCACTAACACCACCATAATCATCACCCATATCATCACGATCATCGTCACACCATCATCATCCTCGTCACCATGATTACCAACAACGCCACCTTAATCACCCGTTCACAATCCTTAGACATGCAGGACAGAGTGCTAACCATCTACCTGGTCAACCATGGGGAACTCTGTTAGTGAATTAATCAATGCAGTTTCCTAACAATCACACCAGATGATCCTTCCAGTCAGAAGTTACATGAAACCAAGAAAGGGGTCAATCAGATTGAGCACGTTCAAATCATCCACAAATTGATTTAGAGGTCATGCCTTTAGGAGATTATACAGCCATTGGCATCAACCAGGAGCTTAGTTATACACGTGAATACCAGACCTGGGTTCAAATAGTATTCAATTGCTCGAGCGTGCCTGGAGTGCCAGATGTACGGGTTGGTAGATTGGTTTCCGTTGCGCCAGGCAAGCTCAATCAAGCACAGCGATAGCATTTGGAGGATTTCCAATACTATTTGAACCCAGGTCCGGTGCAAACAAGACTCCCTGAAAGGATTTCACACAGGAGAGAAGATCAGGGGGATGGGGGCACGCTTCGAGAGAGAGAGAGAGGGTGTCACAAAGAGGGGCGAGCAGGGGGACCGTTCTTACCGCCATGACCCTAGGGGAGGGCTGCCTGTCGACGGGGCGATCAAACACCCGGTATTCCATTTTCTGTGTCACACAGTTACTTATCTGAGGGGGGAGACAGGGAGGGCACACACACACATTGAAAGGGTCTGCTCTTCACGTTGTGTAGAAGAAGTGTAATGATCCAGCAACACAGATGCAACAAACCTCTGGGTTTCCACTTACCCTGGATTGCTGACCAGGCTCGAACAAGTGTGTGTGTGTGTGCACTTCTGTATCTGTGTGCTTTTGTGTGTGTGTTTCGTGTGTGCATGTGTATGTATGTACAGTGGTTCTTCCTTTAAAAGTTGCGTCGTACTGCAACAGTGTTTGCGGGCTGCCACAAAATTCTATGGAAGTTATTAAGTGTCAGCCATTGTTGCCATTAATGGTAGTTAGTACTAGTTTGCCCTCCAGAGGGCATCTTTGAGAAGCTAAGTTATTGAAACGATATGGAGCTGTAGGCCACAGAGTCAAAGGGAGCCTTGAATAGAACAGACTATATTGGATAGATTTTTAGAAATGTAGCTTAATTATTTTGATGATTATTATGGTTTTTCTAACGGAAATGCATTTCTTACTGTAGCTGATGTACTGAAGGCCTAAGGGTTTCCGTTTGGAAAATATGGCACTATACAATGAGTTTCTATTCCAAGAAAATGAAAATGCATTTGTTACTGTAGCTGTTTTAGCATAACTTACTTATTGGCATAAAGGCCTACTTAAATATACAGTACATCAATCAATCACTCATTAATTTGTGCATGTCATCACACAGCATACAAGTTATCCATGTCTTTAAATACAGTCAAGCATTTTAGTTATACAACTGAATAACAAAGGGAGCTTTGATTCATTTTACAATCACGGCTAAAGCGATTTAATTAAGGGTTTCAGTTAGGGAAATATGGCGTTGTACAACGTGACCAGTCGGGAGTATGCCTAGGCTACTAAGTGACTGCGAGTGAAGAGCAAAATAATCCTTACATTTCCATGAAAATCTGATTTATTTATAACAACCAGTCCCCATGCTCTGTCATTCAGTGATATTTATTCCCAATTTGTTATGGATCCATTCAGATGTGGTTAGAAAACAGTGCATTTGGTGGGCTATGGAAAATATATAGGAGAAGTGACATGTCTTGCAAACATCCATTGATACTGTACATTTAAAGTCCCTAAACTCGGCAAGAGTCTATTGTCCTGCTGATAGTACATCATGGGTGGATGGCTTATAGCCCATCAAGAAAACGCTGTTTGCAGAGTCGACAAACAGGAGGTTGAGTTCCAGAGCTCACAGGTGTGCCTGGCATGCGACTCCATCTTGTGCCTCACCCTCTTCAACGCGTCATTCTCCGACTGACTCTCCACCAATACCACCTGGCTCTGGACCAATGCATCAGCTGATACATTTTACAATCTAAAGCGAATTCAGTACTGGTTTCAGTTAGGAAAATATGGCGCTGTACAACGGGACCTGTCGAGAGTAGGCCTAAGCTACTAAGTGAAGAGCAAAATATCCTAACATTTCCAAATAAAAATCTGATTGATTTATCAAGACCAGTCCCATGCTCTGTCATTCCGTGATATTTACTCCCTATTGTCCTGCTGATAGTTGAAATAAACATCTTCATTTTGAAAGAGTATTTTTATCATTCTTTTTTTAACGAAAGCTTAAATACTGTACAGTATATGCTTGATCCGACATTTTGCAAGTTGCATGAGGTTTGGAGTTAGAAATGTAAAACTTTAGAGTTCTTAATACATTGCAAGTTGGGGGGATTTTTTTCCCACACCTACAGTAGCCGAGTTGTGAGACTATCTTTTTGTAAAGGTTGAAGAGTCTATTGTCCTGCTAATAGCCCATCCTGGAAATGTTGTTTGCAGAATTCACAGCCTGCTACGCTTGTGAAAACCAAATATCTCCAACATTTATATCTAAGGGGCTTTTATATAATTATAATGCAGGGTTAATAATAATAATAATCATCGTTGGATAACAGATCGGCTCTTGGAACTCATTAAGAGAAGACTTCTATCTTCAATATAATCATTAATTCATAAGGTTAATTAAACCCATAGGTTTTAGGCCTGCAGTAGGTTATAATAAACAGACAATTACGTGTCAATTCATAAACCATGTGCCATGGAATCGGTACATCGAAAATCTCTTCCAAACTATTTTGTAATCTATATGGCACAGCTTTAAATTTTTTGGTCCTTAAATGAAACTGGTATATTTTATTTTATTTATCACAATTGTCGTTAATCAATGTTGGTCTTTAATGCAGGGCCGACAGACAAGTTCCTTATTTTGATAAAGGTTCCAATTGATAAAGTTTTTTTCATCAAATAGTATATTTGAGTTTAAGTACAATATTTGTTGTATCTTTTCTGGTGGATTAAACTGAAATTTCAACCAACTTTCTATGGCTTGTTTAAAAAAATAACGATATGTTGGAGATGATTTCATTTTGAAATAACCGAAAGTGAGTGGTTGTAATCTGAATAAAGGGAAAAAGGCCATTCTTGAACATGGGGTGAGACATTCTTACTAATTTGTAAATAAAGGCAGTTTGTTATTTAGAATGATTTATTTCTGTTTTTAGAGGGAGAGAAACCAAAAGCCCACCGTGCCTATTTTTCGAAAATCGTCAATTCACATGTCAAGTGAAATTCCCCCTTTGTATTTACCCAAGTTCTCTCTTAACTCCAGGACCACCAACAGTTTTTTGTTGTTGTTGCCTGATGCAGGACTCTAGTGCCAGAGAAGACTCAGACTGAAAACGCCTCCATTAATTTACGATTGGATAGTCAATTTGTGCCACAGTTTAGACTACCGATAGATCAGCATTCTAACTCCCCCTTGTGATAGTGTGGTGCAATGACAGAATGCCACCGTCTACCACTAATGGTCACGGCATAAGCTTGTCACTTTTAAAGGAAGAACCACTGTAGGTGTGTGTGTCTCACCATGGCCAACTCTGCTTCCAGCTCCTTGATCCTGTTCTCCTTTAGGTCCAGTTGGGAGCGCAGGGCGCCGGCATGCTCTGTGGATTCCTTGGTCTGCCGCCGCAGGTCCCACTTCTCCCTTTCCAACAGGTCCTTCTCCTTAGCCAGCGCCTTCACTGCATCCTCACTCTCCTGACAGAGAGACAAGGGAAGAGAGGGAGAGAAGAAAGTAAGAGGAGAGGGGCAGAGAGAGGGAGGGGGAGAAAGAGGGGCAGAGAGAGGCGAGAGACAGATAAGAGAAAGGGAGAGAGCAAAAGACCAGAGTAATAGTGTTAGATCGAGTAAGGAATCAGCACACATTCATTAATCTATTCAATCACTTATCCCATAACATAAGTTCATGACAATCATTACACAACTTCTGTGAAGCGTGCGATTGATGTGTACTTTCTATATTAATTACAGCTAACTACTCAAGCCTTTTGCTGCATGCCCAGCATTGTATGTCTGTGTGTGTGAGACGTGTCATACTTTTCTGTGCTGTTCGTAGTTGCGGATGAAGTCCCTTAACTGCTCCTCTCGGCTCTCTAGCGTGGCATAGAGCTGCTGCATCTGGTTGACGAGATCTGCTTTCTCCGCCTTCAAATGCTTCCGGTCCGCCTTCATCGCTATGGAGATAATAAGAGAGACCCGGTTAGCATAGCTTCTATCCACCTCATTTTCAAACATTGCTATGGGCACAGCCAAAGAATGGAAGTGATGGATTCAACTTCTGCTTTACTTCCCTACTGCGGCGCGCCTGTGGCAAACCAAATTATTTGAAGGAGTCCATTTATAGAGTATAAAAAAAGTAAAGTAAACAAGTGTATAAATGTAATGTAATATTTATTTAATTGAAGTTCGCTAACGTTAGTTTGACCTACTAGTGGGCTAGTTCTGTTGTGATAATAACGTTAGTTGTGTTGTGTCAAAGTTAAAGGCCATCCAACAAGCCAAAAACGAAAACGTTGGTGAGCATCCACACTAGAGAACACTGACAGTTTATCGTTCTGCAGCCCTACACCTGTCAATCAACTGATCAATGTATATTGCTTGCTGCCTATTAATAAGGTGGTAATACAAGACCATTCATGAAGTCTCTAATGTACAGATACTGGTTCAGACCATTCAATGCTTTCAGGGTGTGTTCATTATCATAGTGACAACTGCAAATAACACTTCAATGTAGGCTACATGTAGTCTTAACCTTTATAGAGTCACAAACCCGGATCCGGGATCCCCCCCCATCAAAAAAGCTGACTAGCATAGCCTAGCCTAAAGCGACAGGGATATCATATAATCAAATGTTCATGAAATCACAAGTCCAAGACACCAAATGAAAGATACAGATCTTGTGAATCCAGCCATCATTTCCGATTTTTTAAATGTTTTACAGGGAAGACAAAATATGTATTTCTATTAGCTAACCACCATAGCAAAAGACACAACTTTTTTTTGTCCACCATTTTTTTCCTGCATCAGTAGCTATCACTAATTCGACTAAATAAAGATATATATAGCCCACTAACCAAGAAACAACTTCATAAGATGACAGTCTGATAACATATTTATGGTATAGGATATGTTTTTTTAGAAAAATGTGCATTTTTCAGGTATAAATCACAGTTGTACATTGCAGCTGCAATCTGAAATAGCGTTGGAAGCAGCCGGAATAATTACAGAGACCGACGTCAATTACCAAAATACTCATCCTAAAACATTTCTGAAAAATACACAGCCTACAGCAATCGAAAGACACAGATCTTGTGAATCCAGACAATATTTCAGATTTTCTAAGTGTTTTACAGCGAAAACCAATATATCGTTATATTAGCATACCACATGAGCTACATCACCCAGCATTAAATCAAGGCAAAGGGGGCGATAACGCTATCGCCACACAAAATATATTAATTTTTTCACTAACCTTCTCAGAATTCTTCAGATGACAGTCCTGTAACATCATATTACACAATGCATATAGAGTTTGTTCGAAAATGTGCATATTTAGCCACAAAAATCGTGGTTATACAATGAGAAAAGTAGCTAAACTGGGCAGAAAATGTCGGGCGCCATCTTGGAGAGTGACTTAGTCTAATCATTAAATAATCATAAACTTGACTAAAAAATACAGCGTGGACAGCATTTGAAAGACAAATTAGTTCTTAATGCAATCGCTGATGTCCTCTTGTCCTGTCGAAATGGCCACTAACGTTCGGCATGTACAGGGAAAGTGTCCAACTCTTGAAAGTGCGTCACAAAGAAATGCCAGAAAATCGCAATAAACTGATATAAACTGAAATAATTCGGTTCAAAATAACAAGATTATGATGTCTTTAAAGCTTATATCGATAAAAACATGACCGGAATTATCTAAGGAGCTAAAACCAGAGCTTCCACAACGATACGCAAAGCTCCTCTTTCGCGCCCGAGCGAAGATCCAAAAGATTGGCCACCGTGATTCCAATTCAATTATAACCTTTGGGACTACGCAGAGAGTCCATTTCAAGTCTCCCTATTCGCTGACACCCAGGGAAGGCGTATGCAGTGCATCTCAACCAATAGAGGACAGGCAAATTAATACACAGGTCTCAGAACAGCCAGTACAATTCTGAATTCTGACATACACATAGGAAAATTGCTCTAAGTCGAGTTCTGTTTCACCCACAGACATAATTCAAACGGTTTTAGAAACAAGAGAGTGTTTTCTATCCAATAGTAATAATAATATGCATATTGTACGAGCAAGAATTGAGTACGAGGCAGTTTAATTTGGAGACGAATTTGGACTGTCGAAATGGCACCCCCTAGTGGCAAGAATGAAAAGAATATAGTAACTCGTATTTAAAAGTAGCGATTCAAAAACAAACACTGTTAAACCTGCACATCTATTACAGCATGTCATTCCCTCATTGCTCAAGTGGTTTGCAAGTGATTTCCATTTTTCTAATGGTTGACAATGCCTTTGGGTCTTCTTTTTCACTGTGCTCGTCTCTCTGTCTGTCCTGTGCAACTATTTGCAATGCATCAGTGCAACAATGTTATCATAATTGGCCAAAAGTGATCACACCAATGCACTTTCTCTCCTCAACATTCCCCAACATGCATTTTCTATGCTGTAGGCCTGCTTTACATTCATCAATTAACAAGAGCAAGCCTGCTTCTTTCCCTGAATAGGCTATTAAGCCTAGTGTAAATATAAAAAATAAATAAATGTCCTATAGCTTTTCCTGGGATTTCACGAGAAGAGGAATGGCCTATTGCAGAGAGGCTTGCGTAGCCTATAGCTCAGGGGTAGGAAACCCTGTTACTGGAGTGTTGCAGGTACTGCAGGATTATGTTCCAGTGAGGCACCACACCTGAACAACTGAGCTATATGATCAGTTCAATGGTTGCCTAAATTCAACACACCTGGTATTCCAGGTTGGTTAAATCAAAAACATAAAGTGCCTGCAGCACTCCAGGACCAGGGTTGACTACACCAGCTATATAGCATGTACACTGGAACAGCTGGAAGAGAAAGGCTAGTGATGTGTAGCCGAAGTAAGAAGCTAAATATTAGGCCATTCATTAGCCAAATAGTATGGCTATAGGCTAAATATTTATCTTTTAAAGTGCAAGAAAAAAAGTTTACAGATTCTGAAATGGCAGATATGTAACACAACGTGCCATTGGAACACAGGAGTGATGGTTGCTGATAATGGGCCTCAGTACGCCTATGTAGATATTCCATAAAATATCAGCCGTTTCCAGCTACAATAGTCATTTACAACATTAACAATATCTACACTGTATTTCTGATCAATTTGATGTTGTTTTAATGCACAAAAAATGTGCTTTGCTTTCAAAAACAAGAACCTTTCTAAGTCACCCTGAACTTTTGAACGCTAGTGTACAATTTCATAGAAACTTTTAAAATGGTCATTAATTCTCATTGTTGTTTCTAATTACCACTTTTATATCTTTATCTTTGAAAATTATTACTGGATTAGCATGTATTCATTTTGTGAGAGCTGCCAGATACACTACATGACCAAAAGTGAGTGGGCACCTGCTGTCGTATTTCTGGTCGATATGCTGGTGAGTTTCCGCCACTCTGATATCCAAAATGTATTTCCGGCTGTATGTAATAACGCAAGAAATAACAAACAAATCATCAAACTGCAAAGATGCTAAGAAGCTAGAAACCGAGTGGCCATGTCTATCGGCACCACCTTGATAACCTAATGAAGCCGGTGACGGAAGTGGTTAGCTCGTTAATGTTATCGGCAAAGTCTCTGAACATATTCCAATCAGCGCTAGCAAAGCAATCCTGTAGCATAATATCTGGTTCTGATGACCATTTCTCAACTGAGCGAGTCACTTCTGCRTCTTGTTTGAGCTTCTGCGTGTGACCAGGAAGCAGGAGTACAGAGTCATTATGTGATTTGCCGAATGGGAAAGATGGATACCTAGTCAGTTGTACAACTGAATGCATTCAACTGAAATGTGTCTTCCGCAATTAACCCAACCCCTCTGAATCAGAGAGGTGCGGGGGGCTGCCTTAATTGACATCCACGTCATCGGCACCCAGGGAACATTGGGTTAACTGCCTTGCTCAGGGGCAGAACGACAGATTTGTAACTTATCAGCTCTGAGATTCGATCCAGCAACCTTTCGGTTACTGGCCCAATGCTCCTACCCACCAGGTTACCTGCCGCCCAGGGAGAACTTTATATGCTTGCGGGTAGATTAACAGTGGTCTAGGTCTCTATTGCCCCTAGTGGCAAAGGAGACTTGTTGATTTTAGTTGGGCATCACGTGTCTTAATGACGTGGAATAAAGTTTGCCGGCAAACGGGGAAATCAGCCTCCGGTTTCAAGTCTTCCTGCTTCTTTATAGCCTCACACAGATCGTTACAGTTGAAGTCAGAAGTTTACATATACCTTAGCCAAATACCTTTAAACTCTTTAATTTTCACAATTTCTGATATTTAATCCTAGTAAAAATTCCCTCTCTTAGGTCAGCTAGGATCACCACTTTATTTTAAGAATGTGAAATGTCAGAATAATAGTAGAGAGAATTATTTATTTCAGCTTTTATTTCTTTTTTAGTTCTGACGACACATTTTATATAAAATTGAGGTCAGGGCTTTGCGATGGACCTCTCCAAATTCTTGACTTTGTTGTCCTTAACTTCTCTAGGGTAGGGGGCAGCATTCGGAATTTTGGATGAAATGCATGCCCAAATTAAACGGCCTGTTTCTCGGGCCCAGAAGATATGATATGCATATAACTGGTAGATTTGGATAGAAAACACTCTAAAGTTTCCAAAACTGTTAAAATAGTGTCTGAGTTTAACAGAACTGATTTGGCAGGCGAAAACCTGAGAAGAATCCATTCAGGAAGTAGTTTTTTCTTTGGTTTGTAGTTTTCTATTCAATGCCATTACAGTATCCCTTGACTTAGGACTCAACTTGCAGTTTCTATGCCTTCCACTAGATGTCAACAGTCTTTAGAAAGTGTTTCAGTCTTGTATTCTGAAAAATMAGGAAGTAAGAGCAGTCTGAATGAGTGYYCRCTAAAGTTTCACTGAGCTTTTTCTTGCGCACAACTGAGAGAGTGCGTTTCTTGTTTACATTTTATATTGACAACGTTATTGTCCGGTTGAAATAGTATCGATTATTTCGGCTAAAAACAACCTGAGGTTTGAATATAAACATCGTTTGACATGTTTCTATGAACTTTATGGATACAATTAGGATTTTTTTGTCTTCCTGTTTTGACTGCGTTTGAGCCTGTGGATTACTGAAGAAAACGCGCGAACAAAACTGAGTTTTTTGGGTATAAAGAGACTTTATCGAACAAGAGGAACATTTATTGAGTAAATGAATGTCTGCTGAGTGCAACCATATGAATATCATCAAAGGTAAGGGATTAATTTTATCTCTATTTCTAAATTGTGTAACTGTTCTATCTGGCTGGCTACTGTTTGTAATGATTTGTCTTGTGGGCTATGTTCTCATAATCGTAATGTATGCTTTCGCCGTAAAGCATTTTTTAAATCTGACACCGTGGTTGGATTCACAAGAAGTTAATCTTTAAACCTATGTAAAATATGTCTTGTTTTCTGAATTTTTATAATGAGTAGTTCTGTATTTGAATTTGGCGCCCAGCAGTTTCACTGGCTGTTGAAGAGCTGGGACGTTACCGTCTCACGTGCCCAAGAGAGGTTAAGCAATTTTGCCAAAACTTTGGAAGTACTGTATAAGAAATGATAGTGGATACATTTTGTGAAAATAAAGTAAAAATACATGGCGAAAGAATCAAAATAGCAAAGTTGGGTCGTAGCTCGGAAAACGGCGGCAATACAGTACGGCGACATCTAATATATGCACCATCTTTGACTCATCACATACGATGCTGCTACTGTCTATCTATCCTGTTGCCTAGTCACTTTACCCCTACCTGTTTGTGCATATCTACCTCAATTACCTCGTACCCCTGCACATCGACTCGGTACTGGTATCTCGTGTATACAGTGTTAACATTTTATTCATTTAGCAGACGCTCTTATCCAGAGCGACTTACAGGAATAATTACTCATTGTATATTTATTCCACGTGTTTTTTTTCTCTCTCTGCATTGTTGGGAAGGGCCTGTAAGTAAGCACTTCACTGTTAGTCTACACTTGTTGTTTACAAAGCATGTGACAAATACAATTTAATTTGATTTGACCATCCCAGCGCAAACTTTTCACAAGGACAGATTCACCTCCTTTTTATCCCCTCTGTTCACCCACGGTCTCCAGGAGACAAATCACCATGCAAACGTGAACAAATCACCATGCCAACGTGATGTATGACTGAACCACCAGGCCGGACCGCAAGAACCCCCTCATTGGTCAGGCCAACAAGAAGCTCCGCTCCTCTCTGCACATTCTTTTTATTTTTTTTGTATTTATTTCACCTTTATTTAACCAGGTAGGCTAGTTGAGAACAAGTTCTCATTTACAACTGCGACCTGGCCAAGATAAAGCAAAGCAGTTCGACACATACAACAACACAAAGTTACACATGGAATAAACAAACATACAGTCAATAATACAGTAGAAAAAGTCTATATACAGTGTGTGCAAATGAGGTAAGATAAAGGAGGTAAGGCAATAAATAGGCCAAGGTGGCGAAGTAATTACAATATATCAATTAAACACTGGAGTGAATAGATGTGCAGAAGATGAATGTGCGAGTAGAGATACTGGGGTGCAAAGGAGCAAGATAAATAAAGAAATAAATACAGTATTGGGATGAGGTAGTTGGATGGGCTATTTACAGATGGGCTATGTACAGGTGCAGTGATCTGTGAGCTGCTCTGGCAGCTGGTGGTTAAAGCTAGTGAGGGAGATATGAGTCTCCAGCTTCAGTGATTTTTGCACATGCTGCTGGAAACTATATCAAAGCCCCCTTTGCATCGGCAACTGTTCGGCAACAAAAACTCTCTACAACCCGGCAAAGCCTTGTTCATTGTCACAGTGCATGGAGGGGTGGGGTGCATTCATAAACAACCAGAATTGGGGTTGTCTCAGTTCATTCAGAGAGCCAGAGGTTCTGTGCTAAGCCGGACAGGTGAGAGGAAATCGCCAGGGTGCCTCATTTGCTGTCTGCCATATTAATTGCTTCCATTCTCAGAAGCACGGGGGGCTTGTCCAAGACTGGCCCTCCAAAAGTCATAATATGAGACAGGGCAAACCACAAAGGATCTGGGCAAATAGACCTAGAGCTAATGTTGTGTGTAGGTGTTGAGTTTGAGGACAAGGCAGTGGAAAAATAAATGTTGAATTGATGTCTTTTCAAACACTGTCTCTGTGATGGAACAAGCACCTGTGTATGTGTGGATGTTCGCATGTGTGTATGTTTGTGAATTAATGCATGTGTATTAACATACACTATGTGTGTGCGTGCGTGCGTGCATGCATGCGTGTATTCATCAGCTCAAGGGCACTCCAGGTAACAGTGGGATTGAGAGAACAAACCACACTGGTAAAACAAATGCATTGCCAGCAGCAGGACACAGACCAATCTACCCACGGTTCCCCAAACACATCACAGACCAAAACCATACCCCATTTGTTCAACCTTATCTCATCATTGTCTGTGAGACACTGGCAAAAGTGGTTTTGATCACACAAAGCACACGCTCTTTTGACAATAGCAGTTGGGGTTCTTTCATACTGTGGCTGTGCCCGAAACGGAACATTATTCCCTATATAGTGTACTGGTTTTGAACAGAGCCCTGTGGACTCTGGTCAAAAGTAGTGCACTATTAGGGAACAGGTTACCATTTCCGACACAGCCTTTATATTGTGAGCTGATAGCACACTAAAAGCCTATACCCTTCTCTGTAGTGCACCTGGAGTGTTTGGAGAGGAGATGGGGGGGACATGAAGTGGTGAAGTGGCTTCATTCAGTAGTGTGTTGGGAACATCATGTTCCTGTGGGAGCTCTCGTGGCTCAAGAGGATCCTACTTCCTGTGTCTTGTGACTGAACCACAGTGGGAAGCGGACTGACCATAATGAGTCTTCAGCAGGAAACAGGCTGATATACTAATTTTCCACTGGAAAAAAACACATCACTTTTGTTGTTGTGGGCTTTCAGTTTTATAGTTTTCCAAGACGCAAGTCAACCAACCGGGAAAAACCGGACAATGTCAAATCAATATTTGATTTTGGCGGATATTCAATTGAGTTTTCAACAAATGTGATTGCAACCCTTGAAAATGAGAGTCTGTACCGTTGCTTACTTTTTGTGAATTCAACCCCCAATATTTATTGATGTTAAGTCAGTATGTACAAAATATATTAAATATGACATGTATAACATAAATCATGACTCAAAATGTCTCAGGAAAAAAAACATCACTGTTGTAAAGAATGAATATAAGATTCCTGTGGTTGTGATGAGGCATGTGTAGGATTGTGTGAAGGATTTTTGAGGGAGTGTTATAAAATTATCCTCATGTATCTTTTTTGTCACAGAAAAAAAGTGACTCCTGCTACAAAAACACTACCAGGCACAATGTTTGTAGCATCAATGGATTTTCTTTTAAATGCACCTCCAGGATTCAGCCTTATGTAGGAATMATATCTTAAATGGCACCCTATTCCCTATGTAGTGCACTACTTACAAAATAAAAGTAGTGCACTACAAAGGGAATAGGGTGCCATTCAAGCTTGGTCTACTATTTTGGTGATTACAGTGTGAATCTTCAGAGATGTTGGAGACAGTTTTGGTCCTCTAATTCCGGTCCCAGAGGTCCGCTTCAGCTCAGGCCCAGCACTCAAGAGAAGAGAGCCTCTTGAGTCATCAAAATCTCCCATTCGGATAATGACGTTCTTTTCACTAATGACTGAAGCCAATCCATGTTGCCTCTCCAAATTAGAGAGAAGGGCCAGGCTTTTAACATGCTATCAGCTCCAAGCACAATTGGGAGAGAACATAAAAAGAGCCTTTGGACTATATGATGGGGATTCATTGTCTATTTAAGTCTGGAACTTAGAAATGCCTGTTACATGAGTGATCTTCATGTGATGGAAGAATTCTGGCAAGTCTGAAATGGGACCATATTCCCTATATAGTGCACTACATTCCCTATATTGAATATTGCCTGAAGGATCTGGCCAATAGTAATGCACTATATAGGCAAAAGGGTTATTTTCAGGACTTGGCCTTGGTTATGTCCTACTACTCAGTATTTCTATGCTATACCCAACAGCTCTGTCATGACCTGAAATGTACCATTTACCCACAAGCCTCCAGACTGACCTATGACCCTCACTGCTGTAGAGATCCTGTAGTTTACAAGCGAGCCAGGGCAACCAGGGGAGAAACCATTAATAATGGATCAAACATTCCTCATTAACTGGTAGTCCAGGGAGCCTCAGATATGAGTGTGTGTGAAGACCAGTAGTACAGGGGCAGAGAAACAGCAGATACTTTGATATGAAGATGAAGTTGAAAATGAAAATAACTCAAATTAAATTGAGCTGACAGATTTATTAGCTTGCGCTGAATTTGAGAAACCCACTCAACTTGATTATCCGATTCAGTCATTACTGTGACTGACCCAAAACTTGGTACTGCAGTGTTGCTCTTACAGCGTTGGTGAATTTGAACACACTCGCCATTTCTTGACTGTATTTGCGTTTTTTATTTAATCCTCTCACTTTTGACACAATCTGTATCTATTCAGCATCAAAGACTAGGGACTATGTTTTAACAAATCTAACACAATGGTCAATCTATGCACTGGGCAGTAATGCTATATATTTCGGGGGGGGGTGTCAGAAATATTTGAGCTATTTTTACAAGTACAATTATTGGCGCAGTTGCTGGCACTGGCGTGAAAGGGCTGGGTTTTGATGAATAAACAAGTTGTGGGTGTGTCGATGGCTTGGCCCCTCATTGGCCTATCCGAACGTCCTCCATGGCTAAATATGTAGTTGCTTCAAGTTGTGAATTTACGGTCTTTTATGTATTGCCATGGAATAAACTCAAATTCCAATGTTAGTCTGCTAAACAGCTTACAGAAACAAAATAACAAAATGTAGACCTATCCCATCTTTGCTAAATATGTTAACTTGAGCCTGTTTGCAGTCCACATTGTTCTAAATAATTGCATGGCTTCAATGTTGAAATACCTACATTGCTGTAAGGTTCTGTGTTTTTTTTCTTAGTCAACCTTGTGTTCTTGAACGTAGCCCTGTTTCTTTGTGTTCTTGAACGTAGCCCTGTCTTTCATTTTTGTTCATTGATTTCACCTGTGCTAGTTACTCACCTGGTCTCATCAGCTCCTTATTTAGTTCAGTTCATTCTGCTTGTGCCTTTGTGAGGTATTGTTCGTTTTGACTCTACTCTACTAATCCTTTTCCTAGCTCGTTTGTGAGAACCAGTTATAGCCTTCAGTCCTAGTTTTGATTCACCTGTCTGTTTGCCTACCTGTGTATGACCATTGCCTGCCTGTGACCACGATTCCTGCCTTCTGGGAAGGCGAGATAAACACCTGCCGCGCTCTGCGTGTGTATCTACAATTTTTTCCCCCTGAGTATTCATTACAATAGCATTCACACTGATATAGGGGCTAGGCCTACTGTACATTGTATTATGGCTGAGCATGGACATGCCAAATGTTGTCAATAAGCCAGATTAAATAAACTGAAAAGAGTGAATAATTCGAATCATATTCTATCCAAAACAACTTGTTTTAAGTAGGCTATATACACTTACAGGCACCATAATTTCAGTGGGCAAATAATATTAAAACAACGCAGACTATGGAGGGTTTTACGCACATCTAAACTTTTCAGTCGCTGGACAAAGATCCAATATAAAGAGAAAGGGAGAATGTCCACTCCCCCTTATACTGCTCCCAAATATAATGTTTTATATACATATTGGAACCATCTTACAAATCGCATTCACACTTCTCCAGAAGTTGCTTTGCAATGCACGCCACGGACGTCCTCACCATAAAACCAGGACAGTTTGGTTTTAATAAAACAAATCGTATTTTTTTCCCAATAACAAATAAATACAAGGTAATGATATCATAAAATCGGCAAGATAAAAAAAAACTGCGCATTGCTACTATAACGAACCAGTCTTCGTTATAGTAGTCCTATGGTAAGCCTACGGAGGGCTTGGTTTTTAAAAACATGAAACGGAAAACAAACAATTATTACAGGAAAATAACTTCTAAATACGAGGTTTGCCGGTATTCACAGAGGTTCTCATCTGTTGTTTCATGATGGGCATGGACCCACCTTAACGCCAGCTGAAAATAGAGCACTATATGTGGCACTGGCAGTTATTCATAGAAATATGTCTATACTTTTCAAGACAATGAGCAGTAGCTATGGAAACCACCCCTCACAGATTCTAGCATTTCAGTGCTCTCTATAACCCTTATTTCATTACATTATCGAGCGAATTAAGAAGAAAATGTCAACGTAACTTGTAGCGACGTAAGAAGCAAAATTCGGTTTTCAATCAAAATAATGATTATTGCGAGCTAACGTGACGTAACAAATTAATTTGCATGTCTCAAGAGAAAATATCATTTTCCTGGATTAAATTTACCAGATAATTTCCATCAATGGATGTCAATTTAACTTGTTTGACTGCTATCGATTGTAAATAAATCCCCTTTTCGCATGTGCAATGCTATGGATAAATCTGACAGGCGAGTTTGAGTGATGAAAGTTGGACAGAGGGTCATGAAATCTCCAGGCAAGAAACACTTGGACAAACTTAAAAAACAAATGTTATTTTCAGGCAATTGTGCCAGATGTTGAGTACAAACCGTTGGGTTTAAAAAATGGATAATGCAAATAGCTAAGCCTAGGCTACTGAATAAAATCTGGGTTTATGATTGTAGTTAAACTTTGTCATGGTTTTCTTATTTAGATGTAGGCCCATGATAGGCCTACATCTAATTTCAGACAGTTTACAGTAGCCTAGGAAAAATGTCAAATGAACGATTTAGCAGCTTGCTTAGTTCAAATTGATTTATTCAACATAGCGAGGCGATTTTGAGGTAAGAAAGTGCTTGTGTTGCCCAATAGATATAGGCTAATGCTGGAATAGGCTACTGAGAATGGGGGTCATAGTTTCAATCACTGTATCAAATATTCAAAAGATGGATATGAACTGAATATACTTGTCAACAACAGCCATTTACATATATATATTTTTTTACCTGTAGCATCATCTGTTACCATCAATCTGATGCATTTCAACAAAAGCTGATCGGCAATTGCGATAGATCTGTGACCATGATCACAATTGATAACTTCCAATTGAATTAACAAAATATGGCCTTTAAAAATTGCATAATAACACAAGGCTACAACAGCAATAAACTGGCTAAATAGGCTATTTATTAAATCTGTTTGCCAGCTCCAGGTAGGCTATACAAGTGGCCAAATGGATTTGCAATGACTCCAGTGATATCGTAATTTCAACATATTTATTGTGTCAAATGGTAGGCTACAGTAGCCTACAATGGCATAGAAATTAATAGGCTGCTTGATGGCCAACAGACACAACTGTATCATTCTCCACATTTAATGCCAACTTCATTGTGGACTTTTCCCCATAACAGAAGCACACAAGGGAGTTCAATTTAAAATGTCCACTCACGCAGTGCTCAAGACCCAACAATTCCTATAACCCTTAACTCGCTTGATAAGGTTTTCCATAAAGTCGACATTAGAATGGAGTTAAAACCATCTCTTCCGAGTGAATTTATAAAATGTGCTCTATTTCGCCTAATGTCTATTCAAACGGTTTTCCAGTGCATTTGTCACCGTTATTTCTTATAGATCATTAGTTCTAGTGTGTTAATATTTTTAGGGAAAAAGGGTTTATGTCTGTCTCATTACTCTGTGTAATGTCTCTCTTTTTATGCAGCGAACATGAGGCTCGGTAATGGTGAGGCGAGCGACCAATCACAATTCATTATACCGAGGTGCAATTCATGAAACAAGAGTTATTTAAAGAAGACCATCTAAAGTTTATCTATGGATTTTGGCCTGCTGATTGGTTAATGTCTTGTTTGGGGATTGGTGGATAATGGTACTCTACAACTCCTTGGAGACAAATGGACGGTGAAGATTGAACTATGAAGGAGTGAAAACCCTTTGATTATTTCTCAAGATGAAAAATCTTCAATACAAAAATAAAAAAAGGCTTGGAAGTTTGGAGCACATGAACCCTGTCTCTTATACACATCTAGATGTGTATAAGAGACAGGTTCTCTCTCGTCTAGTTCGTTCATTTCATTCATTCAGTCATTTCGTTCGTTCTTTCCTGTTCGTGCGTTCATTGTTTTTATGTTCACAAGTTCAGGTCTGTTTAACGTCGTTTGTTGTTTTGTAGTTTATGCAAGTGTTTTTTCGTGTTCGTCTTCATTAAATAAATCATTTATGTCTACATACCTCGCTGCGTGTTGGTCCGACCCATGCTCCTCCTCGTCTGAGGAGGAGAACGAATATGACTGTCGTTACAACATGAGCCTGGCTGAATTCATGTGTTTCACTTTTTTTCTATGCTGTTTTGAAAGGAGCCTTGATTTGTTAAAACCTCAAACTGTAATTAATTGAATGTGATCAGGTTAATCCTTTACACTTGTGGGAATTGGCCTGTGTGGGTCGGGCTAAATTGAAATGTTTCTTACAGAAGAAATATGAAAAGCATATGCATAACCATGAAGATTATGGGGAAATTATTAAACCAAAGGTGAGGACACAACAGTTAATCTAACACAAGACATTACACTGTTGATTTTATATGCATTTTACATTTACTGTACTTTTCGCTGCATTTTTTMATAACGAAATCTGAAAATACTCTGGATACATTCAGTAACATGATAAGAATATTCCTGGAAAATGTGGGGAAGGTGCAACATAAGACAAAATAAGTACAAGTGTTTGAGTGAGAGGACTAACTGATGACTCCAAGTGTGCACCTACGTAATTTCAATGCACTTTTATGATTCAAATAAGTGTCTTCAACTATAAGGTGCCTTTCTGAGCTCTCCTATCTGTGCCGTTGAGGAACTAGAGAAACACACTTGTAGTTGTTTTGAACACAACCSTYCCTCCTCACCATCACGCAATTTATAAATTACAATCTGGGTCAGGTGGGCATCATTTGAAAGCTTGTTCTATTGCCAACATTATTAGGTAAGTTGTAAAATACCAGTTCCGTAAAGTGTTAGACTTTCACAATGTAATTCAAGTTAACATATCGTAATTTTGGTGTGCATAGAGAGGAGTCATGAGTGCATTCACGTGTGTGTGCTGCGGCCAATTTTCTTCACAATAGACAAACATACCCTGGGTTGTTCTGAACAGAATGAGCCTATGACGCCATGTCATCTTGTAACTGTACATCAAACAGTGTTCATAAACGTTGACACTGTATATGACATGGGTATCATGCTATGCAGATGTGAAGTGCACATTTGGACTCATAGATGTTCGGCTTGCTTGTACGGCATCAAAGCTGTATTTGTTGCAATCCTCAACGTCTCATCTTTRAAAATGCATAGAGTACTCTTCATTTACAGCCTTTGCCTCACTCAGACAACAAAACATTAGCAAAAATTACCCAATTAGCAGGAGGGGTGGGCCAACTTCTTGTCGTGTGAAGTGCTCAAATTCAGAACGGCTGTCAGTCAAAACCCATACGCTGTGAAGCGCAAGACCAGAGCTCTGACAATTAGCAGTGTATAGCATGTTACTGTGCAGCCACTGTATTCCAATTTACGCATTTATCGGTGCCCAAATCTGCCATTTTCAACCCGTATACGGGTACTAGTGTAAAGGCCTACGTCAAATATTTGTATAACTAAACCAAGATAGACCACAGCCTATCATTTCAAATGGGAACAKATGTGCCATAGTGGGCAGAACAAGCAAGGTGGGCAGAGCTAAGCATGAGTTAGCGTTAGATGCTATTGGCGCATTCTAGCATTAATTTGCATATTTCTGTTGGGGAATGCCTACTTTGAAGTGCTCAATTCACCTTTGCACTCCTAAACAACGCCATTTGTGGAGACTTTGGCAAAGGGTGAAGTCTACAAAACTTAGCAATTCTGTTTATAACAGATTGTAGTTTTGGGAACAGAAAACTCTGAGATCAAATGTTTCACTGATGAGTAAATTATCAGAATGTCGGCCAAAATCCATCTTCTCCCACTGCTGGCCACTGGTTTTCCTTTTACTACCATATTTGGTAGTGAATGGAAACACCAACCGGATGATTCACATTTATACATCCGGTGAAATAACTCTCATTGTTCTACCTGTGGCTACGTGGTCCAATGAGAGTATCAGAATATTTTGAAGATAAATACACAACGCAYAGGATGAGAGMACAAGAGTACTAGAWTTAACGATCAATAGGGAATTGTCAATGTAAATAGTTGGTTTTCAGTTCAGAATCTGTGGAATGTTAACCCTGGACTCAGAGCTACGGTGACACGTTTTCATTGGTCTGTACATTGAGTCTGGAGCAGGATACATGTTATTTGGCCACTGGCCCAGTTGTACTGCAAGGACTTCTGAATGGTCAACCACAGGCTAGGGTGGGAGGTTAGAAATGACATCCTGTTCCTTTGTTCTGTGGAGAAAAGCTGAGGACAGGGGAGACTGAACATTACCTCCCAGCATAACATCTATGATTTGTCCTTCTCAAATACATCTATTTTTCTCCCGCTGATTTGCTTTGGAGTTTATGTTATTGAAGAATAACCAACTGCTAACAAGAGTGTGGTGACTCTTTATGGGTAGCTTTGGGGTGTGTGTGCGTATTCTGAGGAAGGGGTCCAGAGTGTGGGGCTGTGTGGCTTTCTCGAGCACGTCGTAGCGTGAAACATCACTAAATGCACTCGGCAGACTGTGCTTTGATAATGCATTGCCATCTGAATTAACTGGAAATCCCCGAGATAGCCATTCCACAGTGCTAAATTACTCATTAAAAACTGGCAGTGTGGACAAACTACACTTTGACTAATTGATGCATATCAAATATCCAACTTGTTTACAGAGAAATTGTGCCACCCGAAAGGGACTCGGATAAACTTGTAAACACCATAGAATGAGAACAGTACAGCTGCAGTAGCTGGACATTTCAATTCTATAGATCTAAAAGGGGTCCTTCTCTTGGCAAAGGTAGGTTAGGCTATGTCTAAGATGCTTCCATTCCTCATTTCTATCAGCTGTAATGTTCTGTTTAGCTATGTTCACTCCATGCCCTGCACTGTTTACATAATTTGGGTATGTTTCTTACCCTGTTCTTCTGCTGCCCACTCCTGCTAGCTCTAGTGTCCATTGGCATCACAACAAACCTACAATTGTGAGTGGATGGCAATTACCCACCAACACAATTACAGCGTTCTACGCCCAATAAAGGGCATGTAGTGGGCTAAGCACAGGGCATCACATGGAGATGGGGCTGTGCTAGAGTCARACAAAATGAGAGGAAAAGACAACAAGACCTGAAGTGAGGGAAAGAGAGAGAGGGAGGGATGGAGAGAAATAGAAATAACTGATAAGAGTGCTTAGTGCATCTGGGATTGAGAGGAAGGGGGTAGGTGGATCGGAGGTGCCCTTGTTACATTTMACTGCTGTGCTCTCTAGTGGCAGGCAACAGCAGAAGAGGCATGGTGCCGTCCACATCTCTGTCACTCATCTGTAGCACTCCAGCCTCCTTTTTCATCACAACAGATCAACACAAAACCACAGTCCTGCATCACATCAATCTTTGGGAGCGGCAATCAAAGTCCCCGTGAGAGCTTGTAATCTCAAAACTGGGCTCCAGCGAGGATTTCATTTGGGGATCTGGCTGGCTGTTTACAATATGGCTGCCTCTCAAACAGAAATGACACTCTGCCTCAGTTTAATTTGCGGCAGTCGAACATCATTTCATTTGACAAGATACTCTCTAGAACACTTCTGTTTCCCACCAAAAGTTACTTCAAACCAAAGGTCCCTCAGCCTGAACTAATGAGTTCTCTAGTGYGCCTACGCTACTCTGCTAACTCAGGTAACAGTGAGGAAGGAACATGATCTGTTTGAACAAGAGGCTGAATTGAAAAGTCCACTGGTCTTTTAACTGCTGCCAGTATTATGGGGTTGTCATGGTTGCATTACTACTTTGGCCCCACAGGTTTGCTCTCCTGGATTTAGCTAATCGCTTTCATAACAAACCCACAAACTTATTAACCCTGCTACTACTCGTTAGTATGACGAGAGAGAGAGAGAGACTTTCTTTAATGAAACATTCTCATTTCATTAAAACCTCACCACCCCCCCTTAAAAATAAAACACAAATATATCCTGTACTGCATACACGTACCATACTCACCTTTCCCTCTACCACACGATACAAAACAACATCACAATAACCAAAAAAACTCACCGCTTCTCCAACCGTATATCTAAAACATCTTCCCCAGCTATACAGACAGCTCCCCCAACACACCATATCTCCTGAAACATCTCCACACTTTTTATCATTCTATAGAACTCAAATTCAACCATAAGATGCGCAGAGACCATCCCATTAAATAATAGTAAAGGGTCTGTTATCCTCCACCTTTGACCCTGTTCCTCCTTGTTAGCCAAATAGTAAACTTCACCTGAGCAAACAGAAAATTCAACAAATTCCTTCTCCTTATTCGAATACCTGTACCCCATTATAAACATCCCAACAGTAAAAACCACCCTCAACCTCTCACACAGACATTCCAACAGAGACATTCATGTCATTTTAACCTGGCGCACACAGAAAACACATGAATCAGTTTCTTTCATAACACAGAAGGGACACACCTGCCCGGTTCAACCCGTGCCAACCAGCTGTTAGTGGCCAGGGCTCCATGAAGAACCCTCCACTGGAGGTCCCCTGACCTCTTTGGTACTGGGGGTTTGTAGAGCCCCCTCCATCTAAAACCCACCATACTCTCCACCCCACATACCCCCTGCCACTGATGTGCCTTCACTCCTGTTAGGCTCCTAACCTTAATGCAGAGGTTGTAGAGGGCTTTACCTCCCACCCCTTCAAACTCCCCCAGGCTCGGAGTGTTAAAATCAAACAAGTCCTCCAGACCCCATTACCAGTCACCAGTCTCTGCCGTCACCTGCAGTGGCGGAAACATTGGTGGCCCCTCCCCCCTTAGCCGCTCAAACACCCCCCCCCTTACCAGCTCAGACAGTGCCTCCTGGACCTCCTTCAGGAATCTCTCCAGCAGCCTAAGAGACGTTATTCCTGTTTGTTGTGCCAGGACTTCCGTGGGTTTTCCACCCTTCCTCTCCCAGCAATCGCAGCCTTTGTAAACTCGCTGCCATCAGTTGCCTCTGCTGGGTGGCCGACTGAACCAATCTCAAAGGGCTGGGTTGTGGAAAATAGGCTCCTCCCACACCCACAGCCCAGGCTCCACACCCCCTTCTCGTGTGAGCCTTAGCAGCTGCCAGGCCCTCAGCGCTGCAGATAAAAAATCGGAGAGACAGCTTTATGAGGAACATCTGCCGGTCCAATCGTAATCCGCCAGCTCTCCTCAGCAGCGTGCATGCCGGTTCCCTCCAGCCAACATCAGTATGGTACAGCAGTCTCTGCACTGCCTTTAGCCGGAAAGCAGCCATCCTGCTCTCCAGTTCCACCAMGCCCTGTCCTCCTTCATGGACGGTAATGTACAACACTGCCGCCCTCAGCCAGTGATGGCCCGACCAGAAAAAGTCCACCAGCTTGCATTGCAAGTCTGAGAGCAGACCGGCAGGGGGGTTGAGGACAGCCAGTTTATGCCACAGGGAAGATGCCACCAGGTTGTTTATTATCAGCACCCTCTCTCTATATGACACTTGGGACAGGAGACACCTCCACCTGGCCAGTCTTGACACCACTGCCTGTGACAGCCCATCCCAGTTCTTCCTGAACCACCTCTCCGCGCCCAGGTACACCCCCAACACTTTAAGCCCTTCACAACCCCACTGAAAACCCCCTGGAAGAAGAGGGACCCTATCCCCCCATGCCCCACATAACAGAGCTTTGCTCTTGCCCCAGTTTACCTTAGCTGATGAAGCTCCCTCGTACACCTTCAGACTTGTCTCTAGTGCCTGCATATCCTGACCATCACAGAAATGTCATCTGCATATGCTGACACTGCTATGCCTGTCACGATATCCATGCCTGTCCAGCACACTCCCTGCAGTCTCCTGCGTAGCAGTCTCAAAAAAGTCTCAATGGCTAGTGTATATAACTGCCCAGATAGAGGGCATCCTTGTCTAATGCCCCGTCTCACCCAGACTGGCCTACTGAGCCCCCCTCCCACCTTGATCATACATGACGCCCCAGCATACAACAGCTTCACACAGGTCAAAAAACTATTCCCAAACCCAAACATCACATTAAACAGATACTCATGGTCCACTCTATCAAAAGCCTACTCTTGATCTAAAGAGATCATTCCAAAGTTCACATTAGAACCGCTCGACAAGTCCAACATGTCCCTGATTAAGAACAATTTGTCCGTGATTGAGCGTCCCGGTACACAATATGTTTGGTCCTTATCTACTATCGAGTCCAGATGGGACTTCAGTCTGTTAAAGAGGACCTTGGCAAATTTCTTGAAGTCCGCACAGAGCAATGCCACAGGCCTCCAGTTCTTAAGTTCACAGAAGTCCCCTTTTTTGGGCAGGAGAGTCATAGCCACCCGACGGCAGCTCATCGGCAACTCTCCTACACCGACGCATTCACTCAAAAGAAGTCCAGTCCAACTATTCCCCAGAATTTCTTATAAAACTCCACTGGGAGTCCATCCACCCCCGGTGCACGACCGGGGGACATCTGGGTTACGGCCTCTGCCAGTTCATGGGACAACAGAGGAATGTCCATTTCATCCCCTAGGGAGTCCTGCTAACGAGACCTGAGCAKACATAGGATCACACATTTCTGCACTATACAACTCAGTATATAACTCCACAGTTTGCTCCCGCATCTCTCCCACCACAGAGGTCACCCGCTCATCAGACAGCCATAGACAAAGCATACCCTTGGCTTCACTGCTCTGTCTTTCCAAACCAAAGAAGAAGGAGCTGGGAGCATCCATCTCCTTGAGCATGGAGCATGGAGAACCTAGCTCTTACAAGTGCTACATTGCCTTGCCCCACCATTTCTACCTCCATCTCAGTAATACAACGCTGTAGTCCTCCCAATACTCTCCTAGCCTCTGAGGATGAGAGAGCTGTATACTGTTGACAGAAAAGCCAAATTTGGACTTTCTCCACATCCCACCATTGACTCAGAGACTCATACTCTTCTCTTCGCTGCCCCCACCTTTCCCAAAAGGTCTGGAAACCTGAGCAAAAAGTGGCATCTTGTAAGAACTTTATATTAAACTTCCAATAGGATACATGCCGGGGCCCTGGTGAATAAGACAGCCGAGCCATGGTTATGTGGTGATCCGAAAACCCCACCGGGAGAATGGTGGCACCCAACAGCCTATTGCTCAAATTCCTGAACATGTAAAAATGATCAAGTCGGGCTGCACTCACCCTAGCCCCAAAAACATTCACCCATGGATACTGTCTTGTGTTGGGATGTTTAGTTCTCCTAACATCCATTAGGTCGAACTGATTAATGATGTCCCTTAAACTTGTTATGGCTGGGGGCAGCATTTTCACGTTTGGATGAAAAGCGTGCCCAGAGTAAACTGCCTGCTACTCAGTCCCAGTTGCTAATATATGCATATTATTAGCAGATTTGGATAGAAAACACTCTGAAGTTTCTAAAACTGTTTGAATGATGTCTGTGAGTATAACAGTGAGGTAGATTTTCAACCAAGCTCTCATTGAAATTACAGCGAGATATTGATGAGTTTTTTTCCTACGGCTTCCACTAGATGTCAACAGTCAATAGAACTTTGTCTGATGACTCTAATGTGAAGGGGGACTGAAGGAGACAGGAATTAGTCAGGTCTGCCATGAGCTGACCATGCTTTCACATGCGGAGGACCTCCGTTCCACCGCTCTTCTGAAGTCAATCTAATTCTCCGGTTGGAACGTTATTCAAGATGTATGTTAAGGGGAAACATTTGGAATGGCCAAGTCAATGTCTTGGAATGGCCTCAATCCAATTGAGAATCTGTGGTATGTCTTAAAGATTGCTGTACAACAGTGGAACCCATCCAACTTGAAGGAGCTGGAGCAGATTTGCCTTGAAGAATGGGCAAAAATCCAAGGGGCTAGATGTGCCAAGCTTATAGAGACAAACCCCAAGAGACTTGCAGCTGTAATTGCTGCAAAAGGTGGCTCTACAAAGTATTGACTTTGGGGGAGGGGGTGAATAGTTATGCACGCTCAAGTTTTCTGTTTTTTTTGGTCTTATTTCTTGTTTGTTTCACAATAAAAAATATTTTGCATCTTCAAAGTGGTAGGCATGTTATGTAAATTAAACGATACAAACCTCCAAAWTTGTTTATTTTAATTCCAGGTTGTAAGGCAACAAAATAGGAAAAATGCCAGGGGGGTTGTAAATATTTTTCCTGTTATGGTGAATAAAAAGTTGGCTACTGTTAAACTCAAAACGTTGTTCTGGTAATTACATGATCGGGCTAGCCAGCCAGCTAGAGAGATATCAAGCTAATGTTAGCAACAAATTTTGGTTGGAACCAAAATTATTTCCAATTGTTTCGTTCTGAACAGACCTATTATTTTCTTTGGGTTTCATTGTTCTGAGCACCAAAATAAAGTTCTGTACCGGTTCAAACCCCAAAAAGTTACGGTTTATATTGTTCCTTTTTTTAACCTCTGAAATATTAATTATTTTACATTAAGTTTGACATTAAATTACTTCACCAATCAGTGCAGATAGAGCAGCTTACTATGGAGCGGGCAAGCTATAGTTGTTAATGTGTAATGGAAAGACAAGTGTAGGGTGCGAGATGCGACTGAAATTGTGTGGGTGGGGAGAGAGCGAGAGAGGGTGGAGGCTTGGCTTGAAGTACTAGGCACCTTTTTATGACGTGTTATTTGAATTAGGCCCACAGAATTATACCTACAAAGGAGCTGCTTCTATGGAGGAACTTTGAATGTCTTTGAGCGTCCGAGAGTTTGCTTATCGTTGGACCAGCGCTAACGTTAGCTAGCTAGTTAGCTAAGAAGCTTTTGTGTGCAGAATGGCACCAGAATTAAAAACATGTCTTACCTTTTTGTAATGGTTAACTAGCATTGAAAAATTGTATCTATTATTTTCTAATTAAAAAATCTCTTTCACTAATTTCTGAATCATGTTTGTAACATTGTCAGTAGGCTATAATAACGTATGCTTCGGAGGGGGAAGTAGCCTACACACGCTCAAATACACTGGCAAAGATTTCCAGCTGGCATGAGTAAGTTTCTGAGTGACAGAGTGAGGGCTTTGCATTAACACTTTGTAGATTTTTTTGTGGGACTGACAAAAAATGCCCGGAACATAAAAAATAATGGTTCTGCTCCGGGACAGTATAGATCACTTTCGTTCTGTTCCTGTTTCTGATTCAGCTCTTTTACGGTTTTCGGTTCTGTTACCTGAACTAGTTCCAACCCCTGCAACAAACCACAACATTGTCTAGAGAAAGTTGCTTTAGTTGCCTGGRGCTCTATATTGACACGTCTTAAATGTCTTTAAATAGATTGTTTTTTTAGTATTAAAATAGAGTAGGTAAGATTGCTGTTTGGACAAGGCTGCTGCAATGTCATGCAGACTGCCATTTTTGTGTTTATAGTTTTTCATAATGACCAGGACAAGTTTGATGTCTGACAACAATAAAATGTTCATGATTTAATGCACACAAAGACGGTAAGATGTAAGGTGATGTGTACACTGTGGGATTTGAGGGTCTTTTAAATACATTACAGCAATCAAGTCAGTTGCAGGAAATAAAAGTACAGGCTTTGTTGTCGAAAAACCTTAAATTTAGGTATAAAGAAATGTTTGCAAAAACTTGGTGGAATGCTAAAGTTGGTGGACAAATGTGTTGGTTTGAAAGGTTATTGTGTAACCATCTAATTTTCAACTCTGCGGACTGTTTTGTCACAAAACCTGTTGAGATAAATAGCATACTTACCCAATCTGGTTTTAGTGCATGCTCTATAAAAAACAGTTAGCTGATGAAGTGGACAGGGTACGATATATAATGAGAGACGAATAAAAGCAAGATAATAAAAAGAATGGACAGTCAAGCATCGATCATCATGTCACCAGGATCATTCAAATGATAGCCTATCCTCGATATTTCATGGAAATTTGCATGAAGCTCATCTCGTTATGAAGTTATTATATAAGTTATTACATCTGCTTGTAAACTCTGCTTTTCCATGTTCCATGTTGAGGTGTTAGTAGGGTACAACATCATAGCGTGACTCAAAGTTTACTGCGTCCATGACTGCGTCCATCATTTATTTCAAAGACCCCAAAAAATATTCCACCTTAGTCGACATTGTACACGTTTCCATAAGGCTTATCGTGACATTTTTATGCGTCTTTTTATTGTGAATTTTTTATACTCCCGAGTGGCGCAGTGGTCTAAGGCACTGCGTCTCATTGCAAGAAGCATCACAACAGTCCGAAACCAGGCTGTATCACATCCGGCCGTGATTGGGAGTCCCATAGGGTGGCGCACAATTGGCCCAGTGTCGTCTGGGTTTGGCCAGGGTAGGGAGTCATTCTAAATAAGAATTTGTTCTTAACTGACTTGCCTAGTTAAATAAAAATTAATCCGCATGAAATGGTTGAATGGAAACCGGGTTATTGTAGTGAAAAAAAACACTGTATAAGCTCTATCTACGGGTGTCATGGCAACTAATGTACTAGCTTGTTTTTCACTCTTTAGTATCAGCCCCCCAAAACATGTCAGACTCTGGCCTTATACTTTGATGAGTACCTGCACCAAAAAGGCTATAGTTTTAATCTACAGTAGCCAACAAAGTACTCGCACATCACTTCACCTCAATGACTATCAGTGCTTGAAGCTATTCCAGAGCAATGAAAACAAACTGATATTAATTAAGAGATGACAACAAGCAATTKTCTTTGTCCTCCCACGCAGCTGAGCTTGATCATAGAGCAGAGCTGTCCTGCTAAACTTCTCGAGGCTCTGTAAGCTGACTGAAGCCACTCTTAATTAAGCTTTCATTACCTGTGATTGCTGTTAGTGCCTGCAGGGGTCTGATGGCTTTGGCCTTCATTGCAGACCATTATAAAATATTCAAGTCGGATGCTAGCAACATTAAGGTCACAAGGGTAATATTGTATTACTGAATTGTATGCCATTATATTATATGATTTTGTGTTACTTTCTGTGTAACAGCATAGGCTGCTGACGACAAACAGTCGTAGACAAAATCCCATGATGTGTTTATTTTGATATCGAACGAGATCATTATTTTTCTTTGATTGTAATCCTAATAAAAGGATCCATAGAGCTGTTTAAAGTTAAATGGGGCTTTGTGACCTCAATACCCCTGGAGTAACTATCTGCACTCTATTTTGGGATGTGTGTTTGMGCCTTTGCATTCTTGTTTACAGCAGGGCTAGGCATCCCTGGTCCTYGAGTGCCARTGGCACTTCAAWTTTTTTTTMGAATCTCTCGTCTGTCTATTCCACTGTTTAGCCCCCGCGTCGGCCCGCTTACTCACCCTGCAGTACCTCCTTAGCATGGTCCAGTTCCTGCTCCTTCTGMGCCAGCTGCACGCGGAGTTCGGTGGCTGAGAGCACGTCAGCAGAGCAGCTTCCTTGGCCTTCCTCCAGGTCCTTACTCAACATATCCTTCATCTGTCTGAGCAGGTGRACCTCCTCCTGGAGCTGGGCCACCTCCCCCCGAAGCAACACTTTGGAGGTAGAGAAGGAAAAAGAGAGAGGTTAGGAATCAATTTGTTATGAAATGGTGGTACTCTATACTGTGCTGTTAAGTAGGCAGGGAGTGAGGGGGGGAAGAAGAGAGAGAAAGAAAGAGAGAGGGAGATCGTTTAGGGCCCTAAACTGTACTGTAAACTGTGCTGTAACAGAGGACAAGAGGGAGGAAAGGAGGGAGGGACAMAGATATACTGGGATGTTAAATATCTATGTTAGTTGTTGGAATTACTGGTATCTCAGACCACCTGCTGTTGTAATCAAATCAAATTGTATTTGTCAAATGCTTTGTAAAGAACAGGTATAGACTAAGAGTGAAATGCTTACTTACGAGCCCCTGCAAACAATGCAGAAATAAAACATTGAAAAATAATAGAAAAATAAGAACACAATMAATAAATACTCAATGAYTAAGGATAACTTTGCTTAATACACTAGGGCTGTGATGATAACAGTATCACAATATTTTTTCCATGGCAAAAATGAAAACACGAAGCAGACCAATCTCTTTGGTCCTTTAAAACCCTGCTGTATGTACAATATTGTGTGCTATAGCTTGGAAAATAAATTAATGTGCCTCTGGATGTCAATATAATGATAGGTTTCCAACATTAGGTCTGTTTTCCTAAAGAAGTTAAATTCGCTTTGTGTTTTGTTTCTTTGCCAGAATACTAACGAGTATCACGATACTGGTATCGTCCCTAACCCTAATATACACACGGATGATGTGTAATGGTACAAGGTAGTTGAGGTAGATATGTACATATAGGTGGGGGTAAAGTGACTAGGCGATAAACAGTAGCAGCAGTGTATGTGATGAGTCAAAAGAGTAAATACAGATAGTCTGTAACTATTTATTTAGCAGTATTTAGCAGTCTTATGGCTTGGGGGTAGAAGCTGTTCAGAGTCCTGTTGGTTCCAGATTTGGTGCATCAGTACCGCTTGCTGTGCGGTAGCAGAGAGAACAGTCTATGATTTGGGTGGCTGGAGTCGTTGACAAATTTGAGGGCCTTCCTCTGACACCGAAGTCCTGGATAGCGGGGAGCTTGGTCCCACTAATGTACTGGGCCGTACGCACTACCCTRTGTAGCTCCTTGCGGTCAGATGCCAAGCAGCTGCCATACCAAGCAGCGATGCAGCCAGTCAAGATTATCTCCATGGTGAGGTTTCCTGAAGTCCACGATCAGCTCCTTTGTCTTGCTGGCATTGAGGGAGAATTTGTTGTCCCGACACCACACTGCCAGGCCACTGACCTGTCTCATCATCGTCGGTGATCAGGCCTACCACAGTCGTGTAGTCAGAAAATGTAATGATGGTGTTTGAGTCGTGCGCAGCCACGCAGTCGTGGGTGAACAGGGAGCACAACAGGGGACTAAGCACACKCCCCTGAGGGGCCCCCGTGTTGAGGATCAGCATGGCAGATGTGTTGTTGCCTACACTCAKCACCTGAGGACACCCGTCAAAGTCCAGGATGCAGTTGCAGAGGGAGGTGTTTAGTCCCAAGGCGCTGAGCTTAGTGTTGAGCTTGGAGGGCACTATGGGGTTGAACACTGAGCTCGAGTCAATGCGCAACATTCCCACATAGGTCTTCCAGGTGGGAGAGTGCAGAGTGGAGTGCAATAGAGATTGTGTCATGTGGATTTGTTGGGGTGGTATGCAAATTAAGTGYGTCCAGGGTGTCTGGGATGATGGTGTTGATGTGAGCCATGAGCAGCCTTTCGAAGCATTTCATGGCTACAGATGTGAGTGCTATTTGGCAATAGTCATTTAGACCAGTTACCTTGGCGTTCTTGGGCACAGGGACTATGGTGGTCTGCTTGAAACATGTAGCTATTACAGACTGGGTCAGGGAGAGGTTGAATATGTAAGTTAACTTCTTATGGCTGGGGGGCAGTATTGAGTAGCTTGGATGAATAAGGTGCCCAAGTAAACTGCCTGCTACTCAAGCCCAGAAGCTAAGATATGCATATTATTAGTAGATTCGGATAGAAAACACTCTGAAGTTTCTAAAACAGTTTGAATGATGTCTGTGAGTATAACAAAACTCATATGGCAGGCAAAAACCTGAGAAAAAATCCAACCAGGAGGTGGGAAAACTGAGGTTTGTAGGTTTTCAAGTCTTTGCCTATCCAATATTCAGTGTAAAATTTGGTCCGATTGCACTTCRTAAGGCTTCCACTAGATGTCAACAGTCTTTAGAACCTTGTTTCAGGCTTCTACTGTGAAGGGGGAGAGAATAAGAGCTGTTTGACTAAGAGTGAGCTCTGTTCCTTTCATTTCGAAAGACAAAGGAATTGTCCGGTTGGAATATTATTGAAGAATTATGTTAAAAACATCCTAAAGATTGATTCTATACATCATTTGACATGTTTCTACGAACTGTAATATAACTTTTTTGACTTTTCGTCTGGACTTTGAATTTGGATTTGTGAACTTAAACGCACAAACAAAAAGGAGGTATTTGGAAAATAAATGATGGACTTTATCGAACAAAACATTTTTTTTTTGTGGAACTGGGATTCCTGGGAGTACATTCCGATGAAGATCATCAAAGGTAAGTGAATATTTGTAATGCTATTTCTGACTTCTGTTGACTCCACAACATGGCGGGTATCTGTATGGCTTGTTTTTGGTACCTGAGCACTGTACTCAGATTATTGCATGGTGGGGACTTTTTCCGTATTTGGGACCACAGCGTTGCAATTAAGGAGAAATTACATATGCTTTAATTTAATTATTGAAGCAAAACATTACACGCCACATGTAAACTGAGATTTTTTGGATATAAATTACGCAACTTTATCGAACAAAACATAACATTGTAATTGTGTAACATGAAGTCCTATGAGTGTCAATCTGATGAAGATCATACAAAGGTTAGTGATAATTTATTTCTGATTTTTGTGACTCCTCTCTTTGGCTGGAAAAATGCCTGTGGTTTTTCTGTGACTTGGCGCTGACCTAACATAATCGCATGGTATGCTTTTTGTTGTAAAGTCTTTTTGAAATCGGACACTGTGGTGGGATTTAACAACAAGTTTATCTTTAAAATGGTGTACAAATACTTGTATGTTTGAGGAATTTTAATTATGAGAATTTCTGTTGTTTGAATTTGGCGCCCTGCACTTTCACTGGCTGTTGTGTCAAGATCGATCCCGTTTAACGGGATTTCAGCCGTAAAAGTTTTAAGACCACTTGCCAGTTGGTCAACGCATGGTCCTGAGTATGCGTCCCTGGTAATCCGTCTGGCTCCGCGGCCTTGTGAATGTTAACATGCTTAACCTTTTCAGCGCGTGCTTCCAAATATCTCTTACGGTCAAGTTGCACAACGGGATAGTTAACCCTCAAAACCAAAGCACGCTGCCTGCCCAATGATCTAACAGTTTGAAGTCGGAAGTTTACATACACACTTACGGTTGGAGTCATTAAAAACTCATTTTCACAACCAACTACTACACACATTTCTTGTTAACAAACTATAGTTTTGGCAAGTCGGTTAGGACACCGACTTTGTGCATGACAAGTCATTTTTCCAACAATTGTTTACAGACAGATTATTCAATTTGTAACTAAATAGTTTTTTTATTGGAAGTATTTAAACATTTGCAAATATGTTTACTTATGATAGGGTAAAATGTTTATGTTTCTGTCTCCATATGATATGGTAAATATATCCAATGCAAAAAACATCTACATTTAAATGGTATTAATATTAATTTGCGAATATTTCCGTTAATTCCCACGGAAAGTTTCCACCTCTGAATATTRCCCAAAATGTGCAACCCTAATGGTAACACAGAGGGGGAGTGGGGGAAGGACTGAGAGAGAGTTTATATTTGTTGTAAATATTAGATGTTGACATCTATTGGAAGCCAATCTTCTTTGGGATAGGGGGCGATATTTTGACGTACGGATGAAAAGCGTGCCCAAAGTAAACTGCCTGCTACTCAGGCCCAGAAGCTAGGATATGCATATAATTGGTYGKWTTGGATAGAAAACACTSTYWAGTTTCCAAAACTGTTAAAATAATGTTTGGGATTAATTTTGTATGCATTTTGAKCGACGGAAACCGAGTGGATTATTGACTGAAGAGCGCCAGCTAAACTGAGTTTTTATGGATATAAAGAATACATTTTTCGAACAAAAMGACTATTTGTGATGTAACTGAGACCTTTTGGATTGCCAACAGAAGAACATCTTCAAAGGTAAGGCATATATTATATCGCTTTCTGACTTTCGTGTCGTAACTCCCTGGTTGAAAAWTATTTGTTATGCATTTGTGTAATAATCGCATGGTTTGCTTTCGCCATAAAGCCTTTTTGAAATCTGACACAGCGGCAGGATTAACAACAGGTTAAGCTTTATTTTGATGTATTGCACTTGTGATTTCATGAAAGTTTAATATTTATAGTAATTTAATTAGAATTTGGCGCTTTGCCATTTCACCGGATGTGAAACCTATCCCAAAGAAGTTATACAGGGTTTCATGCTTGTTTCTTGAAAAATGAACAAGTAGTTGTAGTTTATCCAAGGTGTTCTCATCGGGAAAGGTAGGCTTTTGGTGCACGTGAATGAGGGCGCGCTCTTCGTTCTTTTCCTTTTCTATTGAACACCATTCTTTCCGTCTGAAATATTATCGTTTATTTACATATTAGGGTACCTGAGGATTAATTAGAAACATTGTTTGACTTGTTTGGATGTGGTTTYCTGGTAGCTTTTTGGATTCCTTTGTATGCCTGTTGAAATCAATGGCGCCAACTAAACATACTTTTTTGGATATAAAGAAGCACTTTTTCYAACAAAACAAACATTKATTGTGTAGCTGGGACCCTTGSGATTGCAAAACAGAGGAAGATCTTCGAAGGTAAGTGATTTATTTTATCGCTATTTGTGATTTTTGTGAAGCCGGTGCTGGTTGAAAAAGTATTTTGATGTGGGGCGCTGTCCTCAGATAACCGCATGMTYTGCTTTCGKCGTAAAGCCTTTTTMAAATCTGACAATGCAGTTGGATTAACAAGAAGTTAAGSTTTATTTTGWTGTATGACACCTGCATGTTCATGAAGGTTTAATATTACGATTTTGTCATTTGATTTTGGCGCGCTCCAACTTCACCGGATGTTGTCGATTTTGATCCTGCTAGCGGGATCCGATCCCTAAGAGGTTTTTTAGCAGACTAATTTATATAAATATGAGTTGAGTTATTCTTCGAAATGCCATACTTCATCAGGCACAGGAGAAGCTGGAGAAAACAGCTTATCCCCATTTCATCTGCCAACTGCCAAACATCAAACAGACAATTCTTATTTTCCAGTCTGAGACAGAAACGACGCAGTAATGAATGGGGAAAGTAAGAAGAGAAACACAGTTGCACCTGCCAGAATATTTAGAGAGGAACTGACAAATTAGCCAATGAGCGATAATACTTATCGCCTTGATAAAGAGCAGAACAATCGTTTTCATTGAAGTGCCAAGGTTGAAGTTGTGGATCCACTAAAAAATGCTTTMGTGGTTCATTGCAGAGAGCTAACAATAGCCCAGCAGCTGAATATCAGTTGCCTATCTCCAAGGTCATAACCTAATGCCTTACATGATGAGCAAACACAAATGTCTGGATGTAATAATCATTATTCTCTTTCGCGAAGCTGTTCCATCTACAGTTTATAAAGGGTTGCTCTATGAGTTCCACAAACTACACATAATATGTCCATACCAGACTCAAACTTGATACAGGGATGACACCCTCATCCATAACTAAATGTCCTTATTAACCTTCACAGTGGCCAATGAAATCAGAACAGTTGGGTTGTAGTTGTTGGTTTGATCATCCTCTGAAAATCTACTACAGTATAATGTAAAATACTATACTACAGTATTTCATTATCCTAATGAATCCCCATATCCTAATTTGTGCCACCAATGAGTGAGAAACCTACATGCCAAGTACAGACCATATATTGTGTTCGCTACAGGTTATCGAAAGAGCAGAAGCTCTGAAGTATCTGTTCAGACTCCAGTCCTACCTACCTACAGGTTATGGAAAACGTGATATTTTAGTATTTGTCCAGTAGGTTTCCTCAAGAAACAACCCCCCACTACTATGCCAAAGATAATAATCAAACAAAAACACTATAGTACATACTACAGTAATTACTATAGTATATACTATAGTAATACTAGTGTTATACAGTATTATACTAAACTGTACATTCCCGTGGAGGGTCCATCTTAACTCTGTTAATTTGTGCCTAGCGGGCACGCCGCCCGCAGCTATGCCAACATTCTCCAATCAGCACCARGCCACTGAGACCACTCTCATGTGTTTCCTGTTTCAACCGAGTCATGTTCATTAGGCACAAAATGGAGGAAAACGGAATGAAACAGGGAGGGAATACCTTCACTTTCGTTTTTCCGTTGCAAAATGTTGCATGCCCAAATGAACATGACCAAGCATTTGCAAACATACGGCAGCATTGGATTTACCACCTCTCTCAGCATGGAGCTTTTCACTCATCACTTTGAAAGAGTCTGTCTCTTCACAGAAGCCATAGAAAAGCTTTCAGATAATTGAAATGCTTTTGGGGGACCTGCATTAGGCTGTAGTTCAGAACGTTCTGTACTTTCTATTTGTGTTCACTGACTGAAATGGAAGTGGCTCTGGATAGAAGAGCGTATTTTAAATAACTCAAATGAAATATAAAAGGGTTATTAAGAGAGGGGTCGAACGAAACCATCGGCGTGGTGAGTATTTCATTATGCTGAGGTGTAGTTAATGGAGCCTATAATAGAACCACTTTTTTTTACGGAGCAACCCAAGCAGTAATACCTCATTGGGAGACCGAGTCCACAGGTCATTTCAGAAACACCAATTCACTCTTACGAATGTTTAAGAATTCTATTATAGTCCTMCCCTCAATTCAATTACGTATTTGCTT